>NC_142371.1:3084375-3408750 GCF_059441005.1 Hippichthys cyanospilos | reverse complement strand
ATTTCACTACATTGTTTGATGAATGACTTAGGGCTTGTTTGCAGTTTATCATCATTCCTCATTTAGGATGTTAGTCAAATATGATCTGCCAACCTTGAGATTGGAAAAAAAAAAAAAAACCATCCAATTTAGGGATCTATCCACCTGGTCAAACAGATTACCGCAAACAAAAATTTGAAAATGGACTCAACCTGATGAATTTTACTGTGTTGACTACTGAGTCAAATGCAAAGGACTCATTCATTGAACGTGTTCATAACAATTCAAATGATTCTTTTTCTTGCAGTGATAATCTTTATTCCCCAATTAAGCAAATATATCTTCCCTAGCTGAAAAGTGAAGTTTCCAATCGATTGTTCTCTGCATTAGTAAGGATCATTGAGCAGCAGGGAGGCAACACGGTATCCTTCACCTCTAAAATGATACAGGCTTTGTCTGTATCATCACAACATATCGACCCATTGGGAAAACGCTCTTGAATGCACCAACAAGCTTATTGATTACACTTGCGGGCATTAAGTCCCTTTTAATTTCAAGAATTACAGCAAACTATTAACACTGTGCTCAGTATTGGCAGAAGGAGACAGGGATGAATATCATCCCATTTGTTTGCGCCTCTTGCATGAGGCCCGATAACACCTTGCCAAAGTCACTTCTCACATCCTGGTCAATCTGCCGATCGATTCCATGGACAGTGATACATGCTGCTGCAGCTAATGGGAATAATTAAGAAAAAGCTAAAGTGTTAGGAGGGTGATTTATGGTAAAGGGAGGGCGTGGGCTCTCGTAACTCCCAATTATGCTGCAGCTGAGAGGTGTAAAGTACAGTAAGAACTGCAGATTGACTTCCACTTAGCTGGATGAAATGATACAATAACCACGCATGCCTTCGGGATGCTGTCCCCTAGGCGTGCACTCAAGGTGAAAGTCAGTGACTGCGCTTTAATAAAGTCGCAACAACGGGCTCGCGACAAAAGGGTTCATGACTTTGTTGCTTTTTTATTGTCGGTATACATCCGACTCACTTTTCTCTTGGATACAATTCTTGTTTGTCTTACAAGTGTAACAAGATGGTCCCAGCACTTAAAGTGTATGACACCAAAGAAAGTACAAATACCATCAATTTCTCACGATGAACTGCGACTTCTTTCCCACGTTTTTAATTCTGCGACTATAGTGCGGCTTATTCATGATTTTTTTTTTTTTACTGCAACTTCAAGCAGTCACTGAAATTACAGAACATATAACAATGGACATATGAAATGGTCAAAATCCACCATCCTACTGAATATTCATCAGCTATTTATGGAGCTCACAAGAGACACGGAAACACACAGGGACAATAACATAAAAGCACGCAGTTGTGTGTTTTTGAAATTGAGAGCAAATTTAAGAATCTGTATTTGATTTTACTGAGCAAAAGTAGGGTGACCAGACATCCCACTTTTGCCATGCCATTTTGGAGCTCAGTTTCCAGACACTCAACAAATTTCACCAGCCCCATTGTTTTGTCACAATTTTACACAGGCCACATCCAGATGTCTCTGTTTTATGTGATTAGACAGCCAATCACAAGGTTTTTAAGACAATTTATTTGGTAAACAAATATAAAAAATAATTGAAATAGTTTCCTTTTACATCATACTGGAAATAGAAATACTTCTCAATAAATCATAGAAAATGAAGCCAGACCTTATCAAGTTCAGTGATTTGGTGGTGCCTTACTTATGTGGTCAAGACGTATGTGTGCCAATTTTTTTTTCAGTTTTCTGATTTCTGATGATTTTTTTTCCAACTTTAGCTAGAAATTATGCTGAAAATGGTGTCTCGTACATTATGCAAAAATGTGAAAACACAAACACTTTGTCTGCTGCTGCTTTGTCAGCTGCTAAATACATCATATAGCACAACATGATGATTTGCAATTTCATCTTCATATACAGTTTCATCCTCATATACAGTTGTTTCCATTCCATCTACTCCATAATATGCTCAGAATGTAAGTCTATTCAGTTATTAGTGGTTCATTATTACTGCCCTTATTGCCCCATTACTGTTTTTTTAAATAATTATTCTTGCCTACTTTATTATTTGCTCGATTATGGAATGTAGTCTGCTCAGGGAAGTGAACAGAATAAAGATTTCATTGTGTAGTATACTATGCATATAACAATAAAACTCTTACTGTTGAATGTTAAGAATGCTCTGGTGTATTTTTTTTGCCTTTGCACATTTTAATTAACACCTCGCTGAGGATGAGACTCTTGGAAGTGGTGTTGCGCCATTTACTCAATATGCCTTTATCTCCATTATCCAGCTAGAATATATCACCATTATCAAGCTAGAACTTTTCAAAGAGTTATATTGAAAAAAACTGCCGCCTAAAAGGGTTCATAATTTGATGCTGACAGACGGCATGACTTTTTTTTTGGTGCAACTTTAGATTACAGAGCACAAAGCTCTACCATTCATGATTAATATATTATAACAAATCTTCATTAGAACAACATTGTAGTCTTCTGTTATGCAATCATTTTACAAGCGCACTTCAAGTGATTACTCATAGAAACGGCAATTGTATATTCCAGTGTGTAGTACTTCAAAACACACAGTACTTTTATTGTAACAATCAGTATGGACCCTCTTATTGGTCCAGTCACTGCCATTAAGCCCCATAAGAGCTTTGGATTAAAGGTCCTCTTACAATAATTGGCCTGTTCACATTCACTCAGCATGTTTTCTCTAAATTGCAATCATTTCCAATTTTTTTTTTTCCCCACTAAAAAGGTCAGTAATATCAACTCTAAGTTGCTATTAGCAAGTTGATAAAAGTACCAAAAAGTAGTTTTCTTTCATTTCTTGATTTTTAGCACCTTTAACACATTTAGCACCTTTTAGATTTAAAAATGATTTTAAATGATTTATAACATCTTTACAGTAGATTAGAACTTCTATCCTCAATCACTGATGGCAATGAAGAAATGTATGAGCACTATCGACACACTTGTATGGCAGATACAATGCAACTTAATAAATTAATAAATGTAATTAAACGTTTCAGGAAAATATAAGTTAATCATTTTTTGAGGTTGTTCAGTAGGTTATTCAATTTGATTGTATTTAAAACCTGGTTTATCCCTCATACTCGACCCAACTTGGTTGGACCCAACTTGTCACGAGCCACTTCTCGTTAGCTGCTAATGATTTATTTTTTGATGTCTACAGATGTCTACTATGATCCCAAAAGAGGACACTTCATGATTAATATTTTTCAGCGGACAAATGTTTATTTATAAGGATTTTCTTTTAAGAACGGGTCGGACACTTTATTTTGATTATTTATTGTCGACAAATATTTATAAATAATACAGTTAACGATTTATTTTGTCAACAGATCTCAACTGGAATACCAAAAGATGAGTTTTTATATTGAACATTTTCCTGTGGACAAGTATTTATGTATAAGTATTTGTTTTTGAGAACAGGTCTGACTTTTAAGTTGAATATTTTTCATCAACGTTATATATTAATAATTGAGTTATTTTGTTGTGTTAATGTTTTTTTGTGGACTAATACAAATGAAGTTCGACGGGTTAAAATGCTTTGCACAGGTTAAGGGGTACTTTGCTGAAAACGTATTTCACAGGGTACATCACTGAAAAAAGTTTGAGAACCACTTTTCTAACAAATTATTTACACTTCCATTATTTTCTACTGGATAAATAGTTTCCAGAGATGTTGACCAAACTTTTTAAAAATGAGCTTTTGACATTTGAGGTCCATCTCTATTTACTGACGTGTGATGTCATATTAACTTTGTGCAGAAGGTGCTGTTGATTAAGAATCCATTTCCTTACATTTATGTTTTGTATGAATTGTAAAAACCAAAACCTTTGTCCTTCATAAATAACATTTTGTGTTTTCCGCACAACACCCAGGTTGTTTGTTTTTCAAGTCCACGTGCAAGTGGGGGGCACTTTAATCATTTTTGTAGTTGTCCGGATCGCCATGGGGTGTATTTTTATGTATATATTAACCTGAGTTTGGCATTTTCAGACACAGCTGCAATTTGGCTCTCCAAGCCACTTGACGTACATGAAAGTTCAATCACTTAACACTACATGGGGGCCTGCATGGTTCTCAGAAAATACAAGACATGACAAAGATCTAATATGAATTTCCCAGCTCATCAATTGTGATGGGAACAGTTCTGGGAAGCCCATTATCGCTCATTATCTGAGGTAGTTTGATTTTTTTTTTTTCATTTATCTTTTTTTATACTTATGAGACAATTAAGATTTTTTTTTTTAAGTCATAAAATTTAGTCAGTGTAACCTTTCACGTCACTCATTATAACGGAGTGTTTTATCATGATTAGGTTATTCTCTGTAGCTGTGAGCAAAATATTTAATGAGAAAAAAAACAGTTTGTCAAGCACCATACAGGATGTGAACAGTTTTTGCATAGTTTTGCGTTTTGTAGTAGCGTTTTGGTTTTTTTTTTTTTAGTGCGGTGGCAAGGTGACGAAACACTTCAGTGAGGGGTGTTCGTTGTTGCACCTATCATTCTTCATCATACCATCCAAAGCAAAGCAGTTTATTTTAAAGCTTGCATTCGGCTCAATTGTATATTAATTATTTAAATATGTACTTAACCCTTTAATGGGCACTGTGGCCACTTTCAGACGATAGTCTAAACAAGCAAAGCGAGCGAAAGCACAGCCATTGCTTAAATTCCAACATACCCCCTAAATTTCTCTAAAATGCTGAAAATTCTTGCCCGTTTAGGACTTAAAAATAGAGAAACATGTGACAGAGGCTATTTCTGCCTGTTTAGACTATCAACCGAAAGTGGCTTCTGTGCCCAATAAAGGGTTAACAGAGGTGGGAACCTTGGACTCTTTCACAATGTTGATTTTTGATTGGCAATTATTTGATTGATAACAATTTCTGAATCAATCCATAGATATACCAAAAACAATTCTCTTGATCAATTTTAGTCTGGTTTGAAAGACAGAATGGCAAATGGAGACATTGAAGGTTTTTTTTCTTTTTTTTTTTTTACTTTTTTATGGTTTGAATTGTAAAGCAAGTGCCCTTTTTCAACAGCTACACCATTCTGCATTATTTATATTTTATATACTATTTATATTTTATTTCGTTTTTTTTCTATTTTATTTTGAAGACATGCTGAAGTGTTTGTGTTGTGTTGATTGGCCAATTTGCTTTTTGTTTTGTACAAATATTTGTTTCTCTTTAGCTCATTTAATTCATGTGCACATGTGAAGTAATAAAGTAAAATGAGACAGGTGGAGACCAACTACTACTTATGTAGTTATTGATCTATTTAGTTGGAAGGCGACAGAAACATTAGTACGAAACATTGCACTCACATTCATGTGTCACACAACGAGACAAAACTGCTTTCAATTAGGACGGGGCGGTAGAACTTACATCAACGATAAAAGATAAAAGGCAAAGCACAGAAACGGACAGGAAGAGTATCGATCTCTTTTTTTACTTCAATATCTACTGTATATGGTGACGTTTTAAATCTATTTAAATCATAGTAGATGAGAATCCCTACTGTTATGTGAAACTATTTTTTTGCACACCCCAACACAAAACACGTTGGATGCACGTTTTGGAAGTACGCATCCCTGCCGTCTGGGATACAGGCAAATGAGAGCACTGGTCTAAGAATATTGCACCTGCGTGACTTCAACATTTTTGCCTTCGATGGCAAGGGATGGATTGGCCAGCGCTGGCCACTCTGGACTTCCGCCCCTGGTTACGATCATTTAAATCATCGTCCTCATTTGCAAAATGAAAAACATTTTTCTTGGAATGTACGTAACGCTCAGTAATGACTATTCAGCAGTTGGTGTAGGTTCTCAGAACATCAATAATGCACAACATTCAATTTACTGTTCTTGCTTTATAATGGTTAATGTATTATTCATCTATTTTGATTGCAAATAAGTCTGTGATCCCAACCTAGCCGAATACAAAACATTAAGATTTATGTTTCACCTATGTTACATTATGTATACAGCAGCGAATCAATATCCCTATTAGATGCCTTTGAGACTGCACAAAAGAGAGATTTTCCATCCATATTTTCATTTTCTATACGATGTATCCTGTTCAGGATGATTATCTCAGCTGACTTTGAGTGAAAGGCAACCCCGAACTGTTTGCCACTTAGTGGCAGGGCACATAATGAGATGGACAACTAGTCACACACTAGTCACTCACCTGAGATTTTCAATTTACCCTATTTTGTATGAGTAGATGTTATTCTGTTAGAATTCCATATAGGTCAAGCTTGCATTTTCTTTCTAAATCAGTTAACTGCAACCATATAATGCACAAATACCAGACTAGGTGAGTTTACTGACAGGGTGGACAATGAAAGGTTGGACAGTTTTGGCTGATGTTAGCATGTTGTATTTGGTTGCACGTAATATTACTGAGGCATAGTCTACATGTGGCCAGGGTTCTTGCAAACGGGCGGTAAATGTCTTCGGTTTGCCGTACCACCTGCTATATACTTGCCCGGTCTTGTTTTATCATCAAAACCGAAGAGCTCAAAAATTGGGGCCAAAGTGGAGATTTTCCAAATTCTCAGCATGCTCGTTTGCATGTAGCAAGCATAAACTGGAGATTTTCCATCTTTCTTCTTCTCTATTTCCCGCCAAAGACACAGATAGCAGTGATGGATTTTCTGTTCGAGTGGACAGAATTTGGTGATACTATTGCCACCCTGTGGCATGCTTGTAAATGAATAAAACCACGCAATGCGAATTCATGAGGCAGCAATTATTTTTCAGCAAACAAAGCCATGTGGACGGATTTTTTTAACACATAATGGGGGAGGACTTTATGCGGGTTTAAATAGTCCTGGTTACAAGTAGACAAGATCTGAAGAAAACACATTTTAAGAGACTTGATGGTTGAGTGATTCGGGTGAGGACATCAAAGATACATACTTTATAGTGATACTGACCCAAGTATTCCATTTTAAATCCGTATTTCCTTGTGATTGAGTCTCAGCTATTGTGAAAGCCTCGTTTAGCCAGTAAAATGTCCTGAATGGACCCAACAAATTTGCGACGACCCCCTTTGGCCAGGAGTCGGAAGATGTTTATTTCCAGGTCTGCGGCATAGACAGATAAGCTAACATTTTGAGACCCAATCTAGTACCTAGATAATCCCAAAGATGCCATTTACACTTAGGGCAGGCTCAGAATCAACCGTAGTGCCCCTTGATGGTAGAAAATCCAACAACTGCCAGTTAGATTTTCAGCCATTATTTCTTCAGGTTTCTGGCTGTCACACAATCTTCATTAGAAAAAAAATACGGGTGTACAAAAGTCCATTCTCCAAAATATGTCCACATTGTAAATCAGTATCACGCTGTTTTTTTTTTTTTTTTTGGTTTTATTTTGTTTTTTGTTTTTCAGTTTCTCTGAACTTTTCATTAAGCCCGGTGTTTTTGGCAATGACGTAAATGAGAAACCCTGCATTTCAAAGGCTCTTTTGTTTTGTACCTGTGAAAGTGGGAATGTTTAATGGCCCGTCAGCAAGCTTTTTAAATCACACCAGCAGGACACCATTTTTTTTTTTTTTTTACTTTTTTGTGTCATGTAGAAACATGGATCATTTTTATTAATTCTTTTTGTTAATGACAAAATAGTAATATGAATACCCATGGAGATTTTGAACTGGATGACATTTATCAAAGGACCTTTGCCTGTCTGCCAAACTCAAAGGGGATGCACTATTTGGTAGGGCTAAGGAAATCATTTCATTTAAAAAACTTAATAAGATCTTCAATCTGTTGGACAGCGCAAACATGAAATAAATGAGGTGTAAATAATAGTAAATGGTCAAATCATAAGTGGACGATGTTTGTTTTTTTCACTTTGATCTGTATAAAAGAAAAGCAATTCCAGAGGAACACACACTAATAATCTTTGTCACATTTCTTTTTAGAAACTAAACAAATCAATGTATCTGATAAACATTACCCATTAAAAGGCTAAACGATGTGAGTGAACTTAGAAAAAAAGTTTCTAGTCTCTCCTGATCACAGGCATACACGGCAATGTTATAGCCAGGTCGGAGCATGTCACAAAGTAGCAGAAGTGGCAAGAAGATAAGTGAGACAAAGATTCTGTGCTGCCGTTTGAAGGATGAGCCATCTTCAGTCTGTCTCATTTAACAGTAATGGTTTCTGTCTGACCCAGGCACATTTCCCAGGGTGCTTAGTATTGTGCATGTAAATACAGTATCTGTATCTGTCTGTGGTAATGTTGCAAAATGTCCTCATTTTTCTTCTCTTTCAAACTCATTTCACTGTCTGCTCATCCTGTCACCAGTGGTCACGGAGCTTTACGTCCAAGGAGGTTTAGCAGTTTTCAATAATACGACTTTTCTTTATTTCATTCTTTCTGTTTATGTCCAGGAATATACAAAGCCATTTAAAACAGCTTTGAACATGCCATCTTACATTAACTTGGCGGAAAGAAATTTAATATATGCTTCCAGCACTGACTTGCAGAGTGAGGTGCTAAAGGATTAACTCCAATGTCTCTATTTTTGTAGATAGCACATCCACAAATGCCAGTGAATCCTGATTTTTGCACAAATGCAAGGCTCACAGCTTATGTTTGCCAATTTGGCAGACGCGTCTTTACCGAGCTTGGCTTGCCAGCGAAGCATGGGGTGTTTTGTTTGTGACGCTGGTGGTGACAATTTGGCGGCAGAAAGTTGAGCTAAGCATCAGTTAAGACCATGGTAAGTGCTGATGCAGCGTTGACCAGTTGGTCTAACATGATCTTGGTGAATTTGATTGAGGCGCAGGAAGATAGATTTTGATCTTCGCAATCATGTTTTGTTGATGTCAGACTTATTTCATTCACACTTAAGTTAAAAGTTATGTTCAAACCTCTTGATTCGTTGGAGAAATCGTCAACAAACTCTCATAAAATACAGTATTCTATTTCCAAATACCTGCCTAGTGTTGTCGTGAATACTTAGTTCAAAAGATCGAATCGTTTGAATCCCTTCAGGAAGTCAATGTTCACTCATTCTTCCCTCAGTTATGATCCATCAGCAGACAATGATGTAAAGAAGGAGAGACTTTACTGAATATACTACCGTGCTTTTGACACATTCACAAATGAGTCAGTGAGTGAACATACGTCATTTCTCCTTCAAGACGAGTTAGTGAGTGAAAGGTAAGTAGTTTACCAAGCAAAATGAATCAGTGAGTAAACGTACCGCATTTACAGTCGCAGTCCCCCCGTCCCAAAGTTTAGAGTCCCTATAGGTATTCGTAGAAAATGATCTAAAATAGAAAGTTGTGATCAGAAGATCCGCAAGCCCGAAGGAAATTAACTGCTGAAGCTGGATTATTTATGAATGTAAATACTGCTTCCTCTGCATGTCAGTCATTTAAGAGTGCACTTCAATAAGAGGGGCTAATTAGTATTTATCATGTTTATGTTTTTACACCCCCCTCTCTCTCCCTCATAAAGTGTTTCTGGCCTTGCATTTGCTGGCACTTAAAATGCACACAGATGAGAATTTTGTGCCTGTGCCATTACTCCTTTTTTAATTAATGATGTGGTCTGATTTAATATTTAAATGAGCCTGCTTTGATGTGCTGGTGAGTCGTTACGCTTATCTTATCCTGCCGTTAAAGCCACATGAAGCAATCTGCTGTTTACACAAAGTTTGATTGAAAAACTGTAGATTTCACTGAAAACAGGAGGACACCCTGATAAGAAACCTTATCATTCACTCTTTATTTCTCATATATATGAACGCCACCATATGTCAATAGATGTTAGACAAGTTGAGTCAAAATATATCTTTAGTGGTGATGAAAACAAGAAAAGGATAAGACTACTATAACGAACGAAAGAAAGAAAAGGTCATGATTCAACACATACAACATTATGTGTCTTACGATGTGTAGGCAGTGATAAGTCAGTGTAAGGCTGCTCGGAGCTTTACTTTTAACAAAATATATTTAAATTTGATACATAAATGTAATATGTTATTGAATTCATTTCTTTTGACGTTATGTAGCAGTTGATATAGTACCACTTCTAATCACTGTAATATACTGTTTATCCTCACCAAATTAGGTTTTTGGCACACACTGTCTAATTGTCATTTCAAGTTTCGAGTTTCCTCCGCTTATTAAAAAAAAAAAAAAAAAAACTAATTATGATCAATTCACTGGGATTAGTTTGAACTATCATGTTCCTGACATAAGTTTGGCTGTGTTCCTGGCTCCTGCCTTCTGCTTTTTAATAGACGCCCATGTTTAATTATGAAATAACATAAACATCAGAGGAACGCAGAGTTTTTGCTACACTGCCTTGTCTATACGAATATTAATGGCTCCGGAACATAATTCTGTTTGTTTCTTTTGAACTGCTTAACACTGGAGCCAAACACAAGCAGAATAAGAAGAAAAGGGTGTTTTAGTGAAGACAAGTTTGTACGTTTGCATAGTTTGCCTTGTTTATTCCATCCATGTGTCAACACAAGATAGTTTACCAAGACACTTTGTTGTTTTGTGGGGCCAAAAGATATTTTTCTAAAGCGGCATTCCCCAGAATTTATTGAGCCGAGGCTTATATTGTACATAGGAAAAATGTCAGGGCACACCATAATTGCCATAACAACTGTCCTGGAATTATTCACAAATGTACTCAGCTGACCACCTTTTTGATATACCAATCTATGATTTTTTTTTTTTTTCTGTTATATGAATGAGAATAACTAAGCCTGGGTAAAATAATGATGAATGAAGACCATAACAGCAAAAAGTTGAAATCAATTCAAATGTTAATTCCTGTAGACACATTTGGGTCCTCAACAAATTGAATTTTTACGCATTCCTCAATAAACCTTAACAGAAAGTATAACAGACAACCAAAATCACAGTAGCTGTGTGAAAGCAGCAACTAGAAAGTGATTTCTCACCAAAGCTTGCGATGAAAAATACAGTAATGCAAAACACAGAGGATTTAGCTCAGCCTGCATTGTTCCAATCCTATTCTATTACTTTTGCAACCATTCATCAAGGCTGAAACCCTGATTTAGGCCTTTGACCAATAATTGCTCGCTCTGACTATTGAGCTTTTGCATATCCTCACTGCTAGCACCGAAAAGGAAAAAAAAAAAAAGTGGTCAGGCACCTATCCAAGCTGCTAATGTCTCGCTAAAAGCGCAAATCACAGCGAATCAGACGAAAGCTAACCGGGTGCGATGTAATCGGCATGGTGGTTTCTGTAGTCTGTCTTCCTGCAGGCGGAGTCACTGAACAGTGCAACGCCAGTTTCTGGTTTTAGAGCTGACATTAATACATGTCAGGGATCAGGGATCAATTTATCTTAGGTCCAAAAATAAAGAAATTGCTGCATCCCCCGTTGCCTTGAGCTTGGAGAAATAAACAGTCAATATTTGCTCCCGGGGACCTGCATAAGGATGCCACATAAATCACCCAGCATGCACCTGTCCAAAGAATCAGACGCCGAGTCCTATGTCATCGCATTTAAGATCACGCTGAGGCCGAGGCCCTCCTTCATCTCCGAACAGGGTGATGTGCGCAGGGACACAAGCTGAAAATTTCATTTTCATTATCTCCTCTTGGGCTTCCAACAGCTTGTCTACCAATGTTCTGTTACTCTTGTGAGGAAGTTGGCAAACTGCTGGCCTCATGCTGATACCATCAGTGCACAGGTCTTCTCCTCCTATTGGCCTCCTTAAACTTTAATTATGCGTGGTTGTCTATTTACCTCCCACAGTTAAAACCAATGTTGCTTGGTACGACCAAGCTGTAATTTGTCAAGCTTCATTAGCTTTAAAATGTTTGCTTTTACATGGAAACACCATCACCATCAACACAAAAATCAAGGATATTGAAACGTAAGTCATATTTGGTGATTAGTTCTGTGATTTTACTTTTGGGTCATTCCAATTCCAAACCACCCCCCCAAAATCTGGAATTTTGAATCAAACTGGCTTTGAGGGAACTTGGTGTACTTGTTAATAGTGATGGCACAACATCAAATTCAAAATTCTGACATTTTTGTCAAAAAGCAGCGAGGTTGTCTTTTTTTCTAACCCTTATATATCAGGAACTACTGGGTCAATCTTCCCAAATGAATTATCACTGGAATGGCAAGGATTCTGGATTATAATTATTTATTTTGAAGATTGACACACATTTTAATCAGTCGAACTTTTGATCAATCAGTTGCTCTTGAAATTGACCTTGTGGATTAGATGACCTGACGAAACCTTCCATGAAAAATAATCTCCCAATTGTTCTGTTTGAGCGATGTAAAATAAGACTCAAAGTGATAAATTCTTCTATTGAACATTTGGACCAAACAATGATGTGCATGTCATTTTCAGTTAAAGAATGGACATCAAGGAGGGAAAATGAGCATGGATGTATCATTGGTTGGGCAGCTCGTGATGCCCTTTTGAAGACAAATAGGACCTGTCCAGAAATGCAGCAGAAGCCTTGTATCACGTCCTGTGTCACTCGGTGTGAAAAAGCCCAAAACTGAAGTCATTAGGATGCTGCAGACCCCTGAGTCTAGTTCTGAAAGAGTGATGGTGAATATTAAATTCTACATATAATGTCAAATTAAATTTGATTCTGCCTATCCGGTGACTGTTCTGACTGATCCATTTTATCATAACTTATCTTATCTCAAGGTGTTTTCAACCTAAGGATCAGTGATGGGTCTTAAAACATGGAAGGATAATAATGGCAAAGGTATCCAGGACAAAATAACCCACTTGCATGCTTTCTCTAACATTTCAAAAGGATATACTGGCAAAATAAGTATAGGTGTGGAAGGTGCCAGTTCATGTTTGTGGTCATTGGAGTGATTAATAAGAGAAAGATATCAGAAAACCTTATCTTTGTTTGCACCGCTACTGGAATACTGACTTAAAAAATAAATAAAAAAAGAAAGGATGATGTAACGCTTCACAAGTACTTTCGTTTGATATTCAGGTTGGTGTTTGCTGGAAAATACGTTTGACATGTGAAGGGTTATCAGGGTATCATTTTCCATCCAAGCCTACTTTCTGCATCCTTCTCTTTGACACCAACTGTCCTTATGGCTCCCCTTACATCAATTGTCTCTGAGGCCTTTCTTTACCTTTCTTGTCTCCTGGCTCCATTTGTATCATCCTTCAACCAATTGTCTCACACTGGACACGATAAAACACTCTATGTCTATTATCTTTAACTAAAATTGTCTGCACATCATCTAACCTTCGCTGTCTCTGTGATGAACTCATGTCTAATCCTAATCAACCTGTTCACTCCGAAAGTGAACCTCTTCATTTCTGCTACCTCCACCTCTGCATTTTGCCGTATCATTCAGTGCCATTTTCTCATCATGGTTGGCCCCACCACTGCCTTAGCCAGCTTCCCCTTCATCTTAGGAGAGACTCTTTTATCACATAACATGCCTAGCACTTTCTTTCACAAGTTCGATCCTGATTTGATCAGTTTCTTTACCGACTTACCACACTCCCCATTTAATTTCTCACCTCATGTCTTTAGTCCTCAACCCTCTTCTCCCTGTAGACTTAATCTTCCCTTTACACCTCGCTCACTCATGCGCAATTTGCCCATATACCTGGATTCTGTCATACTTATGCTAATCGTCATTCTTCCCCTTTTCAGAGCATACCTCCACCTTTCTAAATACTCCTCAACCTTCTCCTTGATTTCATTGCAAACCACAATGTCATCTGTGAACATCACAGTAGATGGGGATTCCAGCCTAACCTTGTCAGTCATCTTATCCATTACCATCACAAAGAGGAAGGGGCTTGGAGCTGATGTACTCCCACCTTTTAGGGATTGTCCAATTAGTTAGCCATTTTCAGCAGTAAACTGATAATACTGTATATTGTCTATGATTCATTTATTGAAAAAAAATCTTTTAATGTACAATCATTGTATTTAAAAACATATTTTGTATTTGCTGTCGACTTAAAAGGACATTACGTGCAGAAGGCTCAGGTAGTGACCGGCTTAGTTTGGAAATGTCACATGACCAATAGATGAGCCGTAATTGGTCATTACCCAAGCCTTGACCACAGGTGATGTCAATTTGAAATGACAGTATGTGTACAATTGTACTTTTAAAGGTATTGATTGCATGTGCAGTTTTTTTTCTGTATGTAATTATAGACAAAATGTTCACTTTTTGCTGCTAAAAACTGCTAAGTGCACCATCCCTTTAAAGTCCCCAACGCTTCCCAGCTCTCAGGCAATACATTGTGGTCATTTACTGACAACCATGCAATGTTTTTGTGGTTCAATTTAAAAAAAAAAAAAAAAAAGAAAGAAAAAATACAGGTGAGTCCACTTTATGAGAAGGCTCAAAACCCATTTTTTCTTGAGTGTTGAAGAGTCACCAATTGAAATTTTTTTGCAACGATCCACATCAGTTCATTTCGGATGTCGGACGATGTGTCGTGTTTTGGCAGGTCTTTCACAGACAAGGCATCTTTTCTCATACGCAAGAACTTTCTGCAACTACGAACAATAGTTAATTCCTAAGTACATGTCTAACTTAAAAGTGACAGCAAACAAACAAATCATTACTGTTTCTTATTGGTGCATTAAGTATATAATTAAAGATTTGTTTATTAGAACAAGGCATTGAAACTGCAGACAAATGCTCGTGCCAAACATGAGTAATGTCTTTGAATCCACTGTTTTGTCCCTTAATGTAATTGTTTTATTAGTGGAAAATTCATCAGTATGGAAGATAAGGAGAACGCTGTCAGGAGGAAAATGGAGATTCATGGTGGATAATGACTTTCTTGTTCTATTTTGTGTGTCTGGTTGTTCGGTCTGATTCTCTAACACACAGGCACACGCGCGCACGCGCACACACGCACACACACATACGCACGCCTCATGTGATGTCACAAACACTTTCCTCTTGATCTGATGCGCTATTTCTTTTGCAGCTCTTTATATGACTCTCTGTGGTCTAATTAGCAGTGACAGATGACTATGGCCATTTAAACAAATGGCAGGGCATAAAGAACCTTTCCTCCTTCACCTCGGGAAGCGCCGCAGCCTCTAATAGTTTGTGAGTTAAGAGTTAATAGGAGAAAATCATTGCTGGTCTTGAAATGATAAATAGGCAGAAGAATGATGATGATGAGATGAAAGAGTCCTAATGTTTTATGGCACTATTTTAATTTAAAAAAGTCATACACCAAGAACAATGGTAACAAAAATATTTTATTATGTTGAGATTTTGCTGAGACTGTCAAGTCCCATTTTTATTTTAATCTAGTTTTTGAAATAGCCATTCCCTGTAATGCAGAATTCATGAATAAGGAAATGAAATTTCCTGCAGCAATGAATTCAAGTATATGTATTTTTAATTTTCAAAGACTGTTGACCAATCCAGTCAAGTGATGGATGGGGTTAAAAAAAAATAAGGAATAAAATAGAATATCCATGCATCTATCCATTAGCTTGATGGCTTATCCTCACAAAGGTTGCGGGTGAGCTCTAGCCTATACCAACTGTCTTTGGGCACACCCTGAACTGCTTGTCAGATAATTGCAGGGCAACCAAAGACAACCACACACCCTCATAAACATATCGAAGGAAAATATACAGTAAAGAGTGCAATATGGCCAGTCCGGTGGCATGCGTTTCAACCCTGGACTTTCAATTATGTCATATTTATTTAGAACATAGGCTCATCAAGCAAAATTTAATTTCTAGCAATAAATAATTTTGAGTATTTTTCCCATTTCAATTCGTTACCATTAAACAAATAACTAATAAACATGACAAAATCTTTAAAAAAAATAAAATGTTTGCACTGACCAATGTGGATTCGCACAGTGCCTCGTTAATTAAAATTAAGATGCATTCTTCTTTCGTTCCTCGAGAAGACTTCAATCGCTCTGCGATTTAGTTACATGTTCAAGGTCCATCAGCAAGTCTTTTTTGATGGACATGGAAGCCACATCTGTCCGGTCGTGTTTCTGGCATAGGTTTATATAGTTATATATATTTCAATGCTTAAACATTTCAAGTAGACAAACGCAGTCTGGCTCCAAACACCAAAGCGATCAGACGCAAACGACAGGCAATATAATTTGCAGCATTTCTCAGAACCTGTTAGACTCATGTACCGTTCATAGTTGCTTCTATGAAAAGAAGGGACAAAACCTTTTCTCTGCTGGAACAGACAGCTATACAGCTGACCTCTGCTCATAATAATCAGTTTTACTTGGAAGGTTTGTCATGAAATGGTTTTCCAAGTACAACGTCCCTGACATTATTTTCATGTTGCGACGTGGAATTCTGAGTTTTTCATCCCCTCTTTATTATATACTGGATTCTCAGTTTTGCACCCAAAACAACAGTCATGACCCTAGGGGCTGGGCTGTATTTGTGTTGTTTCATCTCTATCTGCAGGCGTTTTTAGGTAATTGCACTTATTTTCTGTTGCCTTCCCTGCAACGCGTCACTACAATTCTGGTCTGCTATTTGTCGGCGTCTCCTCACGGAGACGGAGGGATTCATCTCGTAACACGGGGGCCCACTGTATATTTGTAACCAGATTCACCTCCTTCTGACATGGTGGGTTAAAAGAAAAAAAAAGCACTACCTCATATCAAGCAAACCTCCTGGTTCAAATTTATGGCATTTTGCGACAAAAGAACACTGTCGAACTCTCAGGAGTACTTGCGTGTTGATTTCTACATAGGCCTATCAAGCTTGCCTTGATGTCGCAATCTCGCAAGATGATTGATACGAACGCTGTAAATTCAGTTTTATGTTGATTCACTTAGTGTGAGCAGGCCCTTTTCATTATGAAGGCTCTGGCAGATTTCATGGAACTAAAGCCAACACAAGCTAGCTGAAATATGATTGGATAAAAAGTTTTGTATCTAACTTTTTAACTGGAAAAAAAAAACTAGAATAATAAATAGCATAGGAAGCACTGCAAAAAAAAAAAGCAGATTATGTCATACAAAGAACAGACCAGGGAGAATAATTTTATGAATTTTATTATTTATGAATAAATGTGTTTTTCTGAGTGTTTAGGACAACGGAGAAGGCCTTGCTGGCCTTCAGGGCCCACCATTGATAGTTACCATGCAAGTTTTTGGAATATGGGAGGAAACCAGAATACGTGGAGAAGAACATGGGCCCGAGCCTCAAGCAGAGCCATGACCTCTGCATGGTGAGGTGGACGTGCTAACCAGTCTCCATTGTGCCACCCAAAGGAAATAGAATACAACTACTGTACATAAAACATACTGTAGCAATAGTCTTTTCATATCCTTGGCAGGTGACAAATCCCATGCTGAAAAAGGCATCAGAAATACGTGTGTGTGCGTGTGCGTGTGTGTTCAGTGCCATATGAAATGTCGTCAGATATTGGTCAGACATGCGTGAAACGGTGGTTTGATTGCTATGAAAAAGGTGATGTATTAAGGCGGACGTTTTTTCGGAAATCCTGCAGGGTCACGGGAATGCCGCAGGATGTGAATCCATTTTACCTGTATTCATGGATTTGGACAGTACATGGTAAAAAGATGACAGGAGCAGATGGGAGTGGGATTATGCAGTCGGGAGAACAAAAAACTTGGACAGATGCTCAGCCATTTCTACAGTACTTTTCTTTTCTTATGCATACACAGTGACTGTGTTTATATGGAGTCAATAACTTTTTTAAAACCCAAATACTGGCAATATTCATGTTTTTAAATTCCATGTAAACACGTGATAATCTGAATGAGATCATATTTGGGTTTTCAAAAAAAAAAAAAAACCCATGAGTTACCTCTTCTATAACACGACTATGCGATCATTAAACACATTCCAGTTACCTCATCGATTTGTGTTCTGCACATCTTCTACCCACAAATAATCAGCTTCTTTTCAGTACAAAATTACTCATAATGTGTGCAGCTATGCTTTTTAACCCTTGCCATGGCGAGCAAGAAAGGAGAAAAAAAAAACACGAGGTATAATGAGAAGTAAAAGCCACCCTTACGTTGCCGCTTAGCCAGCATGACTTTAATAAATTGATTTCTCCTTGGAGTAAACAAACAGGGAGAACTTGAGATGCAGCGTGAAGCCACACTTTTGCAGCTAGGAGGAAACACATTAATTTACCACTTTGGTGACTCCAAGTGACATGAATATAATGTGTTTCTTTGACAGTGTATAAAGCAAGTGAAAATTATGTCTGTCCATTCATAGAGGTTTCAATCAGAGTGACACAATATCATCATTTTTGCTAATGCGGAAATGTGTCGAATTTTTCAAAAACCCAAATTTTGACAATCCAAGTATCACTGCATGTATACATAGTCAGTGTGTAATAGTAGTGCTCCATATCAAAAATAATATATGATCAGTGTGGATGAAACAGCACGGTTTGGTAAAATAAGGCAATAATTAATCTGCTTCACTGGAATATGTTGAATCCTTGCTGCATTCTTTGTGGTTTCTTTATTTTAGTATAGATGCCAGGACAAGCGCTATTTTTGAATGACTGCCTTTACATCACCTATTGAAAAGAACCAAACAAGTAGAATAATAGACATCGTTGGAAAGCCAAAATCTTTTTTGAAGTACACAACAGAGCGAAGCCAAGATGGGTTAGTGAGTGATCGAAGTCTATTTCACAAAGCTGCGCTCTTCAGTTTCTCTTCCTCTGTGCTGCTTTCTGATACCGATTCTAATTTATTCACGCAGCGCCGCTTTTGAAGCATGGCTGAATTAGGAAGACTGGAAGCTGTGAGTCACATTTATCAGCTGAAGGAGTTAACAACATGCCGGGTGGGATGATAAGAGTAGCTTGCTTCAGTTGTAGAAGTGGGAATATGAAGTTAATCTAGAGACAGCAGGGGGTGGTGTTCATCTCAGTGTATGATAATGTGAAAGGGAGGCACAATATTCCATTCAAAGCGCCATGATTTTTCTGCATAGATCTAAATGAAAGCCGGGACTGAACCCTGTCGCCTCTGATGGTCCCCGTCGGGCGTTTGCTGCCTTTCCCCTGATAATGCATGCAAATCTTGTTAGATGCTTCTGAATTTAAAGATGTTGGCCTACACTAAAACGGTCACTCTGGAAGAATCTGCTATTACAATTCCATGTTTTACAAGATGCAGTCTGTCGATGATATTTTCCTTTTGCGATCACACGTTATGGCTGAATTTGGCAGCTTGCTGAATGACTAAATTAAACATGTTTCTTACACTTGGAAGCAGTGCAGTGTGCTAGAAATTCAGTTTTTTCATCAAGGCTTATGGTTATCATGTTTAATAAACCATCCAGTTGTAGACCATTCAGTCCTATCTGTTTACATTCATTATCCCAAAGGAAATTTGCCAACCTTTGCAACACTTTTACAAATAACGGAGTTTTGTGAAATCATGGTAAACTAAGAAATAGGGCTGAGCGGGAAAAAGTTGATCGAATCTGGTAAGTTGACTATAAATAGGCAGACTAAAAATATCCTCCGTCATAACCATGTTTTTGACACTATCTACTACACGGTCCTGCAGACGTACAAAGTGTTTCAATGATGGCACGGAAGAAAGACGAGACTGGGATTATTTCCAGTGAAATAAACGACAAAATTAGCATTCAATTATTGATAAATGGATAAGAAATACCACAGCAGCACTTCAGGGGGAAAAATTAGGATTCAATTATTGATAAATGGATTAGAAATACCACAGCAGCACTTCAGGGGGAAAAAACACTTATGCTAAGTCCACTTTGACATCGTCTTAGTGCACCACCTAGTGGCCGCATGCTTGATGCTATGTGTATGCTTTTCTGTCGTATTTCCTTAAAGACAATATTAGCAAATGAAGCCTCACAAAATAATGGAAATAAATTCTGCATTATCTGTAAGATAACCTGTCATTACAAACAATCTCTCGTGCCTGGGTTTGGGGTTTCAAATTTTAATCAGTAAGGGACAGTCAAGTACAAAATGTGCCCGTCTCTTTGTCAAGAAAAAGACAACGAAAAGGAAGTTCTTGGCCTCAGGCTCGCCAACTGCCAGCTCCACTCGCACGGACACTATTACCACATGTGTAATGTACGTATAACATCATGTACGTGTGCCCTATATGATAGTTAGTGTAGTTTGGTCTTCAATGGTAACCACTAGTGTGCGAATGATAATCATGATCACGCAATTATTCAATGTAATTATAATAATAATAATAATAAAAACAATTTTAAAAAGATTCAATTGTGAGAGCCTTACTTAAAAAAAAAAAAAAAAGGAGACATCAATCAGTATACTGTGACTGTGCAACTTGCCTTGGTGGTGGTAACAAATTTGGGCTCCTGTAAGAAAAATGGCATTACCTCAATAACATTGACAGAGGGGGAGTGGTCATGTGATATTGACGTAGTGTGCACAAGACCTAACAGACTTTACATTGTCTGTCATGTGGAATATGAAAATGAGTATTAAAAAGTGGCATGATGATAAAGTGTTCCTTCTGTGGTTGATCATTTATTTCACTTTTGCTCCTGATTCTCTGAGCAGTGCTTGCCTGCACAGCTGTCAACACAATGAAAAGTAGAATCACAGCAAAACTAACTGAGGTCCATTTCAGAGAGACAGTAAGACTGGAAGGACCCCCACCACCAGCACCCCTCCCCCCACAGACTGTCAACCTCTTTTGTCACTTAGTCTGTAGTTCATTCTTACTAGCATTGAATTTGTTTTAATACACAAAGGCACAAATGCGAGCAAACAAACACTACTCCAATTAGTAGGATGCAGGCTGGTGATAAAAACGTTCTGCAGAATTTGTCACATGCTCTGTAATTACAGCAACCATATAAACAAATGTGCACGTCTAGCATTAGTAGCAAGTATTTTGACCCAAATTAGAAAAAAAACTAAATGACAAAATGGAATGTAGGGAGTGCAAGTGAGAACAATGCAATCAGTGTTTGAGTGCAAGTATAGAGGATTTCTTTAACTACACGGACTCTGACTATTTGCAGGGATAGGCTATTTCAGCCCGATTTTCAAGAATTTCATGAATAATTGACGCTACACTAAAAGGGATTATCTTTTCCTATATTAATAGTTTAACCCTAACAATATGGGACAGAACACATACATATACAGTACAGTAACTTTATGGTTTTAGCCTTAGCAGGCTACAATCATTTATAGCATTCCAAGGTGTTGAGCATCTTAAGTATTTATTTGTCCAACCTACAAGCGCGAGTTTTGAAATAGACAAGCTGCTGTGTGTTGATTGAGCGAAAATTCTTGCTTCTGTATTCTAATGGGAAATGGAAAGTCAAAGCATCTCAAATACACATTGTGTGTTTGTTTTTTTTCTTAGTTCCAAACAATGGTTGTGCAATAAACGGCAGAACAAATTGTTCTCATCTTAAGATTCCATATGTCATATTATAATAGATGCCTGTCACAAGGGTAAGGCATAACAAAAAAACACAAACGCTTTGACAAAATTGTGTTTTTGCAAATTTGCACTTGTAGCCCAGTCCACCTACCTGTTTGTCTGTCTGTCTGTCTATTTTAATCAGTATAAAATATATTTTTTTAAATAGCTCAGTTATTGACTTCCTGTAGGAGCTTAACTCGGCCAACGTTGCACCCAAACTTAGAGGCAAGTCATCGACACAAAGATGAACATTTAATTGGTTTTGCATATTGTTCTCATAGCGAAACACCCTGCTGAAGTTATTTCCACAGGGGCGAATTGGCAGAAATAAACCTATAAAGGAGAGGTTTCTGATTTTTGTTTTTACAAGACTATAATAAATAAATTGCCTGTCATGACGAGTCAGATTTTGTAGTTTTGGTAGTTAGCCGCACACCAGTTCGTCTACTAGCACTTGTGGTAGAGTTTCCTATCTTTTATCAAGGCAGCTGGTTAGGAAGATGGAGTCAGGCTGTCAGTTCCCTTCAACCTTCAGGAAAAAAACAGATCTGATTTTGTGTTGAGAGATTTTTGACAGGATATAGTGAGATCCCAACTGGATAGGAAATACATTACCTCGTGCTTAATAGTCATTCATTAAGATCAAATTGAGAGGATCAGAGCTTCTTGATGAGATGCAAAGTTGAACAATGGTAAAGGCTATTTGTTCTTTACAGCATTTTCATTAAGGCACTGGTCATCAATACAGAGCTATAAAGGAACTATTCCTTTGCCCAAGAAGATATCAGCTCTTGACGGTGAAGTGACGGGCAAATTATACCAGAGGCCGATGATTTCATTGATATGTTGTTCCATGCCTCCTCACCCGCGCAGTGAAAATTGATGAACCAGGCTTGATGGAAGCAGGAAATGGATCTTTGTCACAGGCTGAAGCATTTTGCATTCTCCTTGCTGAGCAGTAAGATGGACCTTCAATGGTCAGAGTACAAGTTGAGGAACTAAATGGCAGCATCTCCTCCGGCCAAATACAAGCGTTAAGTCATATATTAGATTTGTATTTATTGCCAAGAGCCAAGTACTGGTATGCGTGGCGGACATAGTTGGATACTGGAAGCAATCTGAATGTGTCTCCTTGATGACTTTCATTGGGTCTGCAAAATCCATACAAAATAGGCCACTTTGCACTGTTAAAAATCTGGCTATTCAAAAGCCTAATGGACATCAATAAACAGCACCAAGGTGTGGCAGGTAAGTACAGGCAGGTAAATAGATTCTGCTGATGATCATAGAAATCAGTAGCTACATTAACATTTTGTCAGTAGGCAATGTGAGAAAGATGGAATAGTGGCTAAACCGTGAGGGACTAAGCAAAGTATCGACCAAAAAAAAAAAAAAAAAAAAAAAAAAAGCATGAATATTTGCTCCAAAGTAAAAAAAAAAAAAAAAAATGCGGTCCTCCAGCCATGAATGGATGGATGGACAGACGGACGATAGGACGATTGTAGTAGCACAGTGGTTGTTTAGCAGGCTGTTTAGCATGTCTGCCTAACAGTTCAGAGGTCCCAGCCCGCCCCCGGCCTTCCTGCAAGTTTGCATGTTCTCCCCGTGCCCGTGAAGGTCTTCTCGAGGCACTCCGATCTCCTTCCACATTTCAAAAACATGCATGTCAATATGTTGGACACTTCAAATTCCCCTTAGGTGTGATTGTTAGTGTAAATGGTCGTTTGTATCTGTGTGCCCTGCAATTGCCTGGCAACCAGTTCAAGGTGGCCCCCGCCTACAGCCTGAAGACAGCTGAGATAGACACCAGTTCATAAACACGATACAATTCTCTACCTTTTATTAAAAAATAATAATAAAAAAAACGTTTTTTTTTCTCAAATAGAGTGCAAAAAATGTACTTTGACTTGTTTATTATTTGTGGTCTTTTGGCAAGTACGTTCAATCAAATAATTGGTGGAACACGGATGGTGCGTAACTTCTGGCATTTATGACTGTGTCGCGAAGAAAAGGAAAAACATTGCTTGTGCTTGGAGCACATTCAAAAAATAAAGAAGTTTTTACAAAGATATGATTTACTCTGTTTTGCTATAATTTTTACATTGTTGCAAAATTGTTGGCGCGTCCTATGCACGGTAACATAGAAAATACCAGAATTTGGCCCTAGAAGTAAGGGCATGTCCTGTATTTGGGGATTACAGTCACGTAAATAAGAGCTAAACATAAAAGTAAAACAGAACTCAATCAGATATGTCGCAATTCCAAGGATGTCATGAAGAAGACCAAAGAAGATGCCATGAAGATCAGAACCAAAGAAAACACATTATTGTTTTTCAGTTTCGACTGAATTCTCATTTGCATTATCTTGTCAAACAGCGTGCAATTCAATTCATGCTATGAGTGTAACATTATGGTCACAGTTGGAAGGAAATTGAAATTGGTGACTTGGGGCGTCATCTTTCCTCATGCGGCCTTCCCCTCATCTTCCGTCGTTGTTCTCAAGACATATCACTTATACAGTATGTTAAGACTACAGCAATTTCTTCCATAAAAAACAATTAGAAAAAATGCCTTTTTACATGGACAAAATATAAACAATGTCTGAATATTTTATTTGCCCCTCATCTGTTATTTTTTGTTCATATAATCCTTGAAAATGTTTGAATAGAGAACAGTAACGGAATCTGTAAATTCTTATAATACTGTTTGAATGTGATAGAGAAGAGTGACCAAATCTGGAGTTATTACATGTTACTTGTTTGGAACGATCTGTTCAGTTTCGGTACTAACTCATTCACTGCCACTGACGGCTGTAGAAAGAAGTCCATTGTTTGATTTTTACAAAGCTAGTAGTCGGTCAATCGGTTAATTATTCTCTTACATCGCTGCCATGTATTTAAAAATAAAACTGCATTAGTTGCAGCAAATACTGCCATTTAACAGAAGAACAACTTATTTTCTGTCAATGACAGCTATAGATGTTGAAGAAACATTTTTACAGGAGTGAATGAGATAATAATGGAGTTGCAGTTGTTAGACCGAGACGTTGATATTGCAGTGGTAGTCGGATGATTATGCAAAAATATTCAACTTAATTGCTCATTTTCACCCTGGCAACATAATGTAAATTGCTCTCCTATAGTCCAATTAACACAAATGTAAAAATTCCTCATTGCCAGCCCAGGATCACATTGATATTATTAAAAGTTAACAAATATAACTTTTTCCATTACATAACATAATGTGATTTAATACACTGTGATATATTAATATAAATTAAATTTCCAATGCCTAAGGTGAGAATGTGACCACACGAATGCTCCCAGTCAACCCGATTGCAATCTTTTCACTGACTCAAGCATTCATTTTATTTCATTGTCCAAATGCAGGACTCTTCTAGTGGATTGTATCTATATTATGACATTTTCAGTGTAACTTTGTTCCAGAATGTTGTAATTATCTTCTGTACCTGCAGAATTGACAGCTACAATACATGGCTGCTTAAAAATGAGTTAATGAAATGACATTGAAAGTATATACTGTATATATATATATATATATATATATATATATATATATATATATATATATATATATATATATATATATATATATGGTTGTGATTTTTTTGCAAAAAATAGACGTCAAGTCATAGTTTTTATTGTTTTTATGTGCACAGTGTAGAAACAAGTTTCTTTGTACAAATAAATTCTTACTTTGCTGCCCACACAAATGTCATAATAAGTACCAAGTTAAGACAAAAAACTGGGTAAAAACAACACACAAGGAACAGAACATAAGTATGAACTTTAGGTGGATAGGTTATGTACATATATCTATAATAATGTGCAAGATACCTCCAACAAAGTGCAAACATGCATGGCAGATAAAATAATGTGCAAGTGTGCGTGGTAGAATTACATAATAATGTTTATGTGTGCATGCTAGGTTAGTTCTTTACAAGTGGCGTGCAGAAAAGAGAGCAGCAAAATTTTAGAAAGAAGGTGCATGGTCTTGGCATAGTCACAAATGTATGAGATGTATGTGAGTGATATTATCTGTTGCATTTTACTACTAGTGGCTGTTGAGGAGTCTGATGGGAGAGGGGAAGCACGAGTTTCTGAGTTGTTCTGAATTTTTATACTTCTATACTCACCTGTGGAAAATACAGGGGGAGATATTTTTTTACAATTTTTTCTCAGGCTAGTGTAACTTTTTCTGGAATAGCTAATCTTGATTGATCACATTTAAATAGCGTGTATAATTATAAATAGGCAATTAATATTGATAGTGAGAAACTTCCCAGATTGACATTTATATGTGCTAATTATATAGAAACACATTGTGTGCTCACCTATTGGCACGTATAGACACACACACACGCACACACACACACACGCACACACACCTAAACAATTATTTATATGGTATTATTGGGAAACTTGCAACCGCCCTCTTTGTAATCTTTATAAAAAAAAAAAAATTAATAAAACGAAGAGGAGAGCCCGAGCACACCAGAAGTCTTTTGGGTCTCTCTCCCCCGTTTGCAAAAGACCGTTTTTCACTCAGAGTCTTTGCCTTTTCTCCAGGTCCTTATTTTTGATAACTATGACAGTATTCATCAAAAGGCATCAAGGTGGCGAATGTGTCCTCCATGCTTGTGGGGTTGGCATTTCCTCATCATCAATTCATCCTATTAGCTCAATGTTCGTGATCAGCATAAATCCAGCACTGCACTTGGTGTGATTTTGCTTGAATGCTAATTAATAACACACACTTGTAAAAGCTGATGTAAATTAAAAAATAATACTGTATTAATAAAATTGGTTTGTGCTGTAGTGGGTGTGAACACTGCCAACTTGCTTCACTGCCAATCGAAATCATTTCTCTCATTCCCTTTAATTAAGATCAAATGACACATGGGCGCATCTCTGTACTGAAATGGATCAATGCTTGACCAGACCATTCAACTTAGATTACAATCGCCCAACCCAGGTGTAGTCTGACTGTTAATAAGCTAAAACAGTATTGGACAAATAATATTTAGCAGAAGGCAAACTGTTACTATTTTCATCCAGCCGAAACATACTTTTTGAAATTCCTAAAATGCTAAAAAAAATTGCCCTGAGGTTAAAATTAATTGGTTCATCTGTACCCTTTGACTCACCTTTCCTAAAAAAACGACGTTGTGCATAATTATGCTCACTAAAACAATTAATTTGTTTGTTTTGCATGTTATAGGTCATTTTTTTTCTTCACTAAGCTTCATGGGGTCAGGTGACTTGACTCCAATTACTCATCACAGTAAACAAATGATTTATTTAAGCATTTAGAAATAAATGAATGAATGCAAAATGCAAAAATGTCCTGGGTGAAGTAAAATACAGCAATCAACGATAATCTGGAGGTTTCTCATAGACTATACAACTATAACATAATAATTATATATATATATATATATATATATATATATATATATATATATATATATATATATATATATATATATATATATATATAATATATATATATATATATATAATATATATATATATATATATATATACTGTATATATATATATATATATATATATATATATATATATACTGTATATATATATATATATATATATATATATATATATATATATATATATATATATATATATATATATATATATATATATATTATATATATATATATATATATATATATACTGTATATATATATATATATATATATATATATATATATATATATATATATATATACTGTATATATATATATATATATATAGACATTGTTTTTATTAAAAAAACAAATATTATTTTGGGATCCATATAGCACAGCACAGCGAGTTACCGGTACCAGTGTTGATTGACGATGTAACCATTGACAGAACTAAAAGATAGTTTGTGAAGTACTCAAACGACTCACTTACATTCGCCAGTTACTGCTCAACATGGGGAAAAAAGCAATTTACAGGACAGTTAATTAAGAATTGCTTGGGAGCCAGAAAATCAGTTAACAATTCAGACCATGTATGAGTCTGCGATTTAAATTGCAACCTTCAAATTTTAAAAAAATTTTCACACAAAATTGCTGGCATATTCACTATGTATGTGGTATTTTGAAATGGAAGTCTTTGAAACTCAGGCCTTCAAAAAATAACTGAGTATAATTTGATTTGATCCCGCACAAAACTCAGAGTAGAAAATGTGCTTCGTTTACCACAGGAGTCTGAATAAATTGTTCCAATTGCAGTTTTTGATCATCATCCTTACAAATGTGTCGTGTAGTGAACCACAATGATATAGTTATTTTCAGTGTGTTCTTGTTTTGTTGGTATCCAGAGCTGTCTCTAAATCTGTTTGTCTGGCTTGTTTTTATATTATCATTGTATTAGATTTAATTAGAGCAAATAAAACAATAATAATTCGACTGATTTTTATTTAATGCTTAAAATGACTGCAGTCAATTCACCCAAATTTTGCAGGGCAGTAGGGTGCACGCATGTATATTTTGTACGAGCGGGGAATGATTGTCATACACAAAATATAAAGGTATAATGGAGGCATTAAAGTAAACCTTTGAATATCAAGAACAAGGGGGTGTGCCATGATATTGTTTTTATAAAGTCATATCTTGAGCATTTTATTTCATTGAGTCATCAATGAAAAAGGTAAAAAGTATTCAACCCCTCAAGGGGGATCCAGCGGTATGCTCCCCTAGAAGAAAATGTCAAATTTCATCTTGAAACACATCAATTTCAGGCATTCCGAGGAAAATAAAACAACAATTATGAGACAATTTCAATGTATAATAAAAAATATCTATCTATACGTGGTGACATTATGTTTTAAAAGCACGGTTGGCACTTTTAAAATGTCAGATGCAGTTTCTATTTTAAGTGCACCTCTGGAACTCGGAAGGAAATATATATATGGTTCATCAGGCAAGATTAATCCAATTGTATTTTAGTTTCATTGGCTTTATTAGAACAAGCTTATGGAAACTTCCTGTCAGCGATGCCATGGCAGAAGCCGTATTTGCCTCTGGAGGCCGACCCGTCATGTACATAGAGTCGTTGATAGGCAAGTCTGGATGCTATTACCTGTAGCAGGTAGCACCAGGTTCCAGTGTAAGAACGCTGTAAACGTGCAATGCAAAGCATATTGTGGCCCCATCACAGAAAGGTGTCTACGAAGCATGTGTTACAGAGAGAAAAATGACTCAGGCAGTAAAGACACATTTACTGGGCAGAATGTAATCTAGATGGGAGATCTGTTTTTTGTTTTTTTCTTACTGTAACTTTTTTGGGGCCAGAAGTGCAATGAATACACAAGGGAAAAAGTGCTACCTTTCATCTACTCCATTATAGTAAAACAGCCAAAAGTCAGCCATATGTTGTGAAAAGACCAGACAATACTGTATTTCAAAATAAACTGCATTTTAACAAGGCGTGTATGATCCGAGTGCCCCTGGTAAATGGGACAACCCAGGATTAGGGTTGTCACATTTGTGTTCTAGTAATGTGTTAAAATGTCATATATTTGTGTTTTATATTTGTGATTTTTTATATTTGTGATTTAAAAAAAAAAAAAAAAACAATACATACAAATGCAAACTAAAATCCTTAATGACGAGTTATAACTTTAACCCCTTAAAACAATATTAACTAACAACCACAGAGTGGCCTGACATTGAAATACAACACCCATGTAATTTAACGTTTATTCGCAATATCATTTTATCGATAATAAAGAACAAAATATCCTTAATGTGAATTTTTGTATCTTGATGAAATATGGATATGGTTGCCTTCTGTTATCTGACTAAATCTTAGATCGATTGATTTGGATGTTTATGAAAGACTGTCGAAGCAAATACTGATTTTTGCTTCATATGCCATCCAGCTCCTTGTAGAATTTGTTAAAGGAGAGCAGATTTTGCCTTCCCCCACAAAAAAGGATGGAAAGCACCAAAAAAAGCATGACAAGTTTACTGGTTTAAGTATTGTTGTACATTTTAGCCTACCACCCTCAATTTGATAAAGAGTTCTGATAGCAAATTTAAAAAGAAGATTTGCCACCCACAGAATATGACCAGTAATCCAATCTCCACACCCCCATGCAGACATGAGAGTGAGTACACTTCTGTAAGAACGCATGAGACTCCAAAACTGCTAATGTACCATCCATGGAAGTTGTCGAGTTCCCAATTTTCTTGTCCCTTCTGTCCTTTTACTCACTCGAACGAGCTTGATTGATGCAGCGCAAAACAATTCCTCCTTAATCCTATGCATTTTTAAAGAACTACTGGAACGTACGCTCGGAAACTCATTTCCAGCGGCTCTAACCACATTGAAATGGGGCCGATAGTGCTGACGGTGGCGGTTTGCGTCAAATAACAGCAACTCGCAATTGCGGTTCATTACAGAGCTCAGTAAAGCAAAGGAAAGAACCCCATCAAAATTTAGATTTTTCCATTCTCTCAACGTACCCTTTAAATATGTGTTCTTGCTATTTTTCCCACTTCTCGGAAAGCCTATTTTTAAATTGGTAATTGGGAAAATAATAGCATTTCATGCAAATACATTATATGTAAAATTCCCACGCCGTTGTCACCAGTTGGTGAATTTTTTAGAGCACGGTAGCCCAAGGAGAAGAGTGTTTGTGGGCTATGCTGAATATTTTAGCACCCCTGCATATTGTTCTTGCACAAAATTTGTTGTTCATCTTAAAACGCCTGTAGCGGCTTCATCTTTCAAATTGCTGCCCCCGTCGTGACGACCGGCTTCTCGAGAATCATTTACATATGGCAATCGCTGCAATATTAATGCCACGCCAGACGCCAAGCCACAATAACACGCATTTCCCTTTACACGCGCTAATGTCGGAAGATGCGGGGCTTAGGTAAAGCGCTCAACTTATTCACTTGCCAGGGAAAGCATTCAAGCCGTCATTCTGCCCAACGCTACAAGGCACAAGCAGGCTGAAAATACAACAAAGGCCACAATGTAGTAGTAGCGCTTTAATGACCGCTTCCTTCATTATAATGTGGGGGGAGTAAGAATTAATTCAGAATTCTTCATTTCTGAGATAAGAGCATATATGCATATGTATGTAATTTTATATTTACTGAATTATTATCAATTGACCATCTCTTCCACACAATCCACACTTAAAATGTTTCGCTTCACTTTGTCAGTATTTCAGTTCATTACTGCAACAACACAGTGGCGTTTTGCTCCATTTTGTGACATAATTACCACGTGCAGCTTCTATTTTCCAATTATCTTGAATTATTCGAACATTCTAAACAGCCAAAATGCCCATTATGAGCATGAACCGGGCTTTTCAGGCACCTGATTATCAATGAAAAATGTACTAAACACAATGCACTGGTATAGTTTATCCAAGTACAAAAAGAAGTGTTCACTCACAAAGCAAGAAAAGCAATTATTGAGGCTTTCCCAGGGTGCGTCTGTCTTCATTTGGCTGACAGGTGTGTCAGACGAGTTCAGATGGAAAGTGTATCAGAACAAATCGTCTAATGAGAGCAGGGAGTAGATGTTACAGCTTTAATATGAGACACACAGCAAAGGCAAATGTGTTAGAAAATGTCACAATACTGTAATGACTGACAGTTGAAATTGATATGAATGTTTGTACAGCAGGCATAAAGACAACTCCCACCAAAGAGCTTTTCCTTTCTGGAAAGAAAATGAGCGCGATACATTGAAACGCAGAATCACTGTGCTGTCAGCGTACTACGTGGCAAGTGCTATCTCGGCCAGTTAACCAAGCCAGTATGTTGCTGCAGGGCATGCTTGATAATTGCATGGGAAAAAAATGTTTGACTGCTCTACAAACATAAAAACAGCTCCCTTCTGGCAGTTGTTATTCCATACTTTTTTTACATGATTTTTTTTGTGCATCTATGTTTCCTCCATCTTTCATCTTCGTTCTTTTTATTCCTCTCTTGGCATCCTTGCATTTTGACACAAAGTCATAGGCAATTTCACATCACGTGTGGGTGTTGCCTTATGTCTGTATCATCGTGCTCCTCGTGAAAGCGGAAATCCCGCTATTTTCAAAAGCAGGATTTCGCACAGTGACTTGAGTCATTACATGACAAAATAGGGGTAAAAGGTATGACTGCACAGTTGGGTGGACTAATTGTGTATTCAATCCCAAAGACGTATTTATAGTCTTTACAGAGTCTAGACGTTTAAGTTTAGTTTGGAAGAGAGCTTTGCTATGGCTCGCTTAATTAGCAACTTAGTTTTTATCACTAGCTTTGGCTGCAGTCACAGCTGTGTGCTTTGCATTTACGCGGTAGGCTAAACTAGAGCAGCTTCTGTGATGCGCAAGTTCCTCCTTACAAAGGAATCAGTCTATGGCACAGAGCTAGAAAATCACTAAAAGGATAACTTCTTTCAGTGCCATGGACAAGGATTCTCATCTTTAAAATAGTACTAACAATTATAATGAATACAATTCTCATCTGATGCGTTTTTTTTTTTGTTTTTGTTTTTTTTTTGATGGAGGGTAGCTAACAACCTTGACCAATGCTTACCTATTATAAGTCAAATGAGCACTCTAGTATTAACGGTGACCATCCACACGTATAATACAGCTATTAATAGGAATGGAAAACATTCTTTCATATGATACCCCACATGTTAAATCGACATAGCACACAATATTCTGTTGGCCTTGGAACATGAGTGAAAATGTGAAATAATATACCGGCCTTTTTGAAGTTTCCTTTTCCGATAACGCTTGGCTTTGAAACAGTTAAGCAATGCCCATCCTGTCCATTGCAGACTTGATCAAACACGGCTTTTCTCAAGTCTAGTTTGGCAGAGTGCTTTGCAACGGCTGGCCAAATTAGCAACATAATTTATGTCGTTAGACACACCTGCATTTGCAGTTGTGTGCTTTGCATTTATGGGGTGGCTAAACCAGCAGCTTTTGTGGTGCGTAAGCTTCTTACACAGAATACATAATCGCTCTACCTTCATCAAAAATGCCCCGCGGGAAATTTTGAATGATTTTTTTTTGTTTATTTTCCGACTGGCAACTTTCACATGCTCTTTTTTATTTTCGCATTTCCCTTCTGCTCCTGAACTTGCCTTCCCACCCACAACAAGTTCTAGGGTTCGGGTCAGGTTATGCCAAACACAATGACAGCCAATCTGTGTCCCCTCCGGGGAGTGATTAACCTTTGTTTTCCAACTCTCAAAAACACAAGCACAAGAAGCCCAAGTCATTAAAAAAAAAAAAAAAAATCTAATTGTACAGAGAGCATAAAATTAGAGAGTAAAAATTAGACACTACAACTTTGACTGTAATTAGTTGATTTCAATTAATCTGATGGCCTTAATTTTCAGTAGACAGCAAGTGGCTAAATGGCTACTCTGTGATGGGGAAAAAAAATGCATTTTGCGACGTTTCTTTGAACATTTTTTGCAAGTAAAAAAACTGTTGAGATATGTTGTAACACCAGGTTTTAGTACAGTACTGGTGCGGTCTTTTTTTTTTTTTTTTTTTTTAATAGCAGAACCTCGGACGTTTGCTTGGTTGTCGTACACCCCCCCAAAAAATGTACAACTCATCCATTTATTTTCCACACACAAAATGGTCTGTGTGTACCGATAAATAAACCAGGATATAGTCAAAGAAAGGATGGTGAAAGTGTTATTAAATGCTTGCATGCTTTAATTTTTAAAGGCTGACTTTTGACAGGTTGGGGCGCAATATTGTGCCAATATGTTGCCAAGCAGACAAAGAGGTTTTATTGACTGGAGTTTCTCATAAAAGCTGGCATGGTGAAACACATTGCTGTCCTTGAACTCTTTTTACACATTATGACAAAGTTCCAAATGTGAGCTCTTTGAAAAGAAATACTGTGGAATTCAAGAACGAACTCAAGGCTATTTTCTTCCAGAGTAAATATACTCATCTTTTTTAAAAGTTATTCATGAAGTCTTTTTTTCAAATGATGTGTCATTCCTTAGAAAATGGCGCCTCTCGTTTCACTTTGTTGTGTATGTTCAGTTTTTTTTTTTTACATGTATTATGTTTTGAATCGGAAGGAAAGGGATCTTTTCCAAAAATAGTATGTGGACCACAATTGCTACTTTTATATTCTTCGATATACAGTACTAACCACTAGAATGGTAGACGAAAGGCTTGTTAATTGATTAGATGTTGAAAACATAAGTGACTTAAGTCAATTAATTGTCATTAAGTAAAATATTAAAACAAATTAAACACAGGCATTCTTCTTGATATTAGTCAACTTGTATGGATGGATAGAAAGCCCATGGTGTTTTTATATTGGCAGACATTTAATGCAGAAATTGACTTTTTTCTTTCAGAATTGTAAATGTCCGGCCGCAAATAATCTATCATGGAACTAGCGACTATAGCGCTAACCCTGGGGACACGTGCATATAACAACGTAGTTGACTAGTTGTTTTTGTTGTTGTTTTTTTTTAGCGTCTTTAATCAGTAATTGAATAGAAATTTTTTTTAATAGCAGTGTGTTGATGATGGTTGAGACCTGATATGATGGCAATAAGAAGAGGGTAAAGCTAGCTGGGAGCCATCACCATTGCGAGAGTCAACTTCAAAATAAAAGCATACTATGTCCATTGCATTGATGTTCATGTATTATTTGCTGTGTTTATATTAAAGTTGGCCTTTGCAGCACAGCGTTGTGACATGATGTTGTCGCTTTCTTGACAGCCCACATCCAACGTAGTTACAAAGAAGCCAACAGAAAGCAGGATTGTTTTATAATATTGATTTTGGGACATTTAATATTCTGAGTTGTAGTAAATGAGAATATGATTCATTTGGTAATCTTTTTCGGCATACTTCTATAGGAGAAGTCCAAAACATCAAGAAACATCAAGAAACACCTGATTGAGAGCGCCCGGTCCCCGAGAGTCAAAATCAGAGATGGTATCAGGATTTCGTGAAGCCTGCTGATGATGTAAATCAGCTGTGTTGGTTGAGGGAAAAGATCAAAAACAGGATAAATGATTGCTGTCTCAGGCTACCCATGCTACCCCTGGTGTAAAGCAACATTCTTATCTTATAAATACCAAAATGATCATTTCTGTAAAACCGTGCAATGCACAAATGTAAAGTCTATATTATTTTATTGTGTGTGTTTCTGTCGTAGTGTATTTTGTTTTGTTTCAATGTTCTATTGTTGATTTATATTTTTTGGTATTTATTATCGTCTGCTTCATTGATTGCTTTGTTTTGTGTTAACATACCGTTTTCACTGTTTGTCACCGCATGACCAATTTCACCACATGCACAGCACTTTGTACGCAACAATGTCTGTTTTACATTGTTTTATAAATAAAGTTGAGGTGAACTCATTTGAGAGATGATAGTCCACCAGGCAACCGTAATCATTCGTTACAATGCCAGCATAGCAAAGCCAGCTTTGTGTAGGGGTTGAGGCCACACATCAATAGAAAGGCTGAGCGCAGCAGTCGCAATAATACTATTAATCCAACCATTGCTATGTGATAAAGTAAATCGTTATGGCTGTTGTAGTGCTCAAGGATATTTCGACCAAAAGAGCAGCATCCTTGGATGATTTCTCTTTCTATATTGACTGATTCAGAAACTAATTATGAGCAGGCAGGGACAGGGTCATGAATGAACACTTCAAAATGTCTTTTGAGTCTAGAAACAAGCCAAACTAGAAAATATCAATATTTCCACAGACAACCATACCAAGCAATCATCCACACTGAATAAGACAATGTGGCGACCCCTAACAAAAAGCTCACAGTAAACGCTAAGTCATAATGGAAGCATGGCTAAACGCGTGAGTGAAACAATGGTGTCCATGGAAGGATTATGTGCCATCATGCAGCCTCCACTCCTGCTCTCAGGGATAAGAAATGTGACTCACACTTTCTTTTGTTCTGTTTGCAGTTGAATTGCAGCCGTGGATTGCTGGAGAATTTCCCAGAGTAAATATTCTCATCTTTTTCAAAGGGTAAGTTATGCATGAAGTCCTTTTTAAATGAGAAGCCTCATTACTCGGTATGCTCATTTCACATTACGTTCTCCTCTGTAAAGAAGTTTGTCTTGAACCGCAGTTAGAGCATGAGTTAGATGCATATTTAGGTTTTATGTGCTTGTTGCTTTATGTGAATGCTTGTGTTGCTCTTACAATGTAAAATATATGGGAGCCAATCCCAAACTAGCCTATAAAAGCTCATATAAAAGCACAGCGGGAAGGAGGAGAGAACACATCCTTTTTGCCTTGGTTAATATGCTAGCTGTCTTCTCCTTCCTGGCCAGCTGAAGGACGACAGCAGTGAAGACAATTTGATGTGAAGTTAAGTGAAGCTGATACCGAGATAGCAATCAGGGCAGAACGCGGATGCCTGTAGAGACATCCCAGGTTTGGCGTTAAAGATCTGCCATTAGCCCCATTCTAATGCCGTGTGCCTCATTATGATATCTACTGCTTTCTCTAACGGTCATGACAAGAAAGGCGCAAAGCACCTGGCTCATGAAGCTGCTCGTTTCAGGTGTCTGCTTGTGTGTTTGTGTGTGTATGCGCAAAAGCACTGTGATGCTCCATATCACGGCATACCTCAAGCCCAGAAAGCATTCACGCATGGCAAGTTCAACAGAGGTGTAGTTATACAATTACACAAACTACCGCACAAATACGATCTGATTTGTTTTCTATGGATATATATGGAACAAATAATTGTATTAATACACCAGTGATGCCCAACTGTTTCTATGCAATACACCGCTAAAAGGCTTACCGTATTTCCCCTAGTACAGGTTGAGTTTTTTTTCCCTCATTTTCAACTTAACTTATAACCACGTAACTCAAAACAGACCACATCTATTATATATATATATATATATATATATATATATATATATATATATATATATATATATATATATATATATATATATATATATATATATATATATATATATATATATTAGGGTTGTAAATCTTTTACCAAGAAAGTGATCCAATTCAAACCTCGATTCATAGGCTACGATCCAATTCAGGGACGATTCATTAAGACGAGTAAATGATTCGTTATGGTGCGATTCAATACAAATTAACGATAATGTCAATGGGGCCCAGATACAAAAAAATAAATTTGTTATTTAACAAAGCAGTTGCCAATTAAAGGCAAAAAAATAACTTCAAACTTCAGGTCCTTCTTCAGTTTATTTGTCCAGATTCTTTTTGAAGAAAATCAGCTGATCAATATGATCATGTCTGAGAACACTGCGCTGTGCTGAAACAACATCTCCTGCTGTGCTAAAAAGAGCGTCACTTTCAACAACACTATACGGCCGTACATCTTTGGCAGTGAATTGAGTGATAGACGCCGTTATTGCCTTGGATCTTGTTGAGTTGTGACATAATTGCAGCTGGAAAAACTGGATTGGATTTTTTCGTGTTTGTCCGGCGCTGTTGTTTGTGTTGTTTGGGTTAACTGTGCTAGCCGCGCTAGCATCTTGCTCACCAACGTCTGCCCCTCCGTGTCGTCTCACCAGGTAGTTGCTCAGATTTGTTTGCTCCCTGTGTATTTGATGGTGGCTCTGCAAAGTTTGCAAATTGCCTGGCTTTTGTCGAGCTTTCCATTTTTCTTTAAAAATCCAAACGATATCCATACTTTGGATTTCAGATGAGGAGCGCTGAATATTTGGTTCGCAACGTCCGCCATATTACTGCACGATCTACGCAGCCGACCACAAAAAAAAAAATCTCGTGAGAGTTCATAATATGCTTAGCCAAAGAGCAGAGCATTACAACGGCAGTCAGGAAAGCGATTCGCAGCCATAAATCCGGGTCATCGGATCTCTCTTATTGTATTATCTTTACACCACTAAAAAAAAAAAATAATATATATATGTATATGTATATGTATGTATATATATATATTTTATATATATATATGTATATATATATGTATATATATATATATATATATATATATATATATATATATATATATATATATATATATATATATATATATATATATATATATATATGGGACTGAATATCTGGAGTCTGAAAAAATATAAAAATATGTCTGGTATCGAATGAGTCTAACAACGTGATAGTATTCATTAGCCTGTCTATAGCGTCTCACATTAAAAATGATATATTACAGCTTTTTCTTCCACAATGTAATTAAAATAGATTGAATTGACAGTGTATGCATTCGAAATCTTTTTTTATTTTTCCTCCAGCATTCTATTTTTCAGGCTTTAACCTAAGCCTGTTTTCCTTTTTTTGTACGTAATTCCCTTCAGAGTTCTCCTCAGCAGATGAAATGTGTTGGGTTTTAGTCTGGAGATTGAACTAGGCCAGTCTAAATCCACTTCCTGCCCCCGATGAACCCCTTTGTTGTTTTTGCAGTTTGCTTTGGGTCATTATCTTGCTGCATGATAAAGGACCACCTAAATAGTAGGATTGCACCTTTCTTTGCCTTTGTGGCAAACAAAATGTTTCTGTAGACTTGCTGCCATCGTGTGTTACATCCATGAAGCTTAATGTGTCCATCCTGGAGGAAACCTTGAAAGGCCCTGACATAATTGTCGCATGCTAGATAGTTTCTTTCATAGAACTTGATCCTTTCTGTCTTCCCTTTTTTTTTTCACTAAAGGTCAACTTTTATCAGACCACAAATCTTCTCCCCAGACATGTTAAGGCTTGTCTGTATATGTTTTAGCAAATTCCAGCATGGCCATCCTATTCTTTGTGCTAGTTAGTGGCATACATCCTCGAGTGTGTATTTAGTATTTAGTATCTTTATTTTAAAGATAACTTTCTTTTTTTTCCAAGAAAATACTTGCTGGTCATTTTCATCCAGTTAGTATACTTTACAAGTTTCAATTAGGAATAAAGAGTGAAACACAAGTGACAAAACATTTTGTTAAGGATCTCATACATACAGTATAAACACTGAATCTCATTAAGAGGAAGAAAAAGAATGTCAAAGAAGTAAGTAAGAAATCTAAATGACAGTCAGTTGTATTGAGGCACATTTCGTGATATCTAATAATTTTGAAGTATGGGCACTAAGGTGTCTCATAGGTTCAATATTTCGCAAGCCTATGACCAATTTCTTGAGAGAGCGAGAGACACAGAGAGAGAGACAGAGAGAGAGAGCCTATTAGTTATATGACCAGGTCTAGTGTTGAAAATTGAATACCTGCCAAGAATTAATTCCCACTGTGAAGCAAGAACTCAAATCAAAAACACAGCAAGGATAAGAAAGAAGCATACTATTCTTGGAGCCATTATTATCTGTAAACGCAAACACCAGTCAAGTAAAAAGTAGGTGAGTGCAGCATCAAGGCTTACCATCAACAACAACACTGACATGTCCGGAAGATTCTGTCGGTGCATGTAGAATGATGGTACTTTAGGCAGCAGTCACCACGGGCATCCGTAGACATAACGAGGGAGCCACAACCGTGGTGCAGTATGGATCCCTCCATCGCGAAATTCCAACACTTTCCAGATCACGTTTTTTTCTCAGCTCTCTTCATATCACTGACTTAAATTCTTGTTGTAAAAAAAAAAACACATGTGACTTCTAGTGTAAAATAACTGTGGTCATCCAAACTTCCAAACCGATAGTCGTGCTCTGTTTTTTGGTGTAAAACTTTGCGATGACTCTTCTTCTTCTTTTGATATTTTTTTTGCAATTAGCATACAAACCTTAATTCGATTAGCATAGAAACCGTAAACTCAGCTGCACAGCAAGACACAAAGTGACATTCAAAATAAGCTTCGTCTACCTGTAGGTAAAAGATGGCCGCAAAACATGGCACCCTTGTCTGAGCAGTGTGCCCCATGAAATATAATTAGCGATTAATAGATCTATGGCAATGTAAAAAAAAAAAAAATATATATATATATATATATATATATATATATATAAAAATAAATAAATAATAAAATATGTCATGAATCACATTTGCATGATTTAAAAAATATATATGGTGTCTTTTTAATGAATAACTATTTTGCTCATCACATAATACTTCTAAATGTCCCTTTAGACTGTAATAATTCAGAAAAAAAGATCTGATGTGGTTCCATTCAATAGTCAGTTTTCAACTTTTAACAATAGTGGACACAGACTCGTTCTCTGTTCAGTAAGGGGATGTACTTGTGCGAGAGGAATGTTTTTCATCCTAGCAAATGGTGGCCCACTTTAGAGTGCACTCTGAAATGGACTCGTCAGCTATCAGCAAAAATAATTCACAGGTTTGTGACAGCCACTGCACAACACTGCTGCGGTGGGTAGGATTTCAGTGTACATTCTATTTGTCTCATCCTGTGTGTGTGCGTGTGTGTGTGTGCGTGCGTGTGTCTTTGTGCACACGTTAAGAGAAAAAGGGGAGAAGGGTTATAGAAGAGGACGTCTGAGGATGATAACCTCAACTTCTGCTCTCTGGAAATAACCAACTTCCTTTCACTGTTTCTGGCCTACTAGCGCCCCCTGCTGCCTGAAAGACAATATGTATTCTATAGAGCAGCGTTGGTCTCATTACGCTGTAGTGATTTAGCAGATTTTAATAAAAGAAAATAACTATTGATACGTAATATTGATCAATAAAAATGACTGCCTTGGTTCATGTTCGCAATTTCACTTGTGAAATTTCTGTCCACATTGGCAGGTTAAGGCTGGTAAACAAATACACCTGGATTGTTGACATTTACAGCAAAAATGGCTGTCTTCATGCAAGGCTATTTAAGATCACTGAGATTTTGAAGAAATATGGATACTCTGGGCGACTGAAATATGTTCATTTCTGAATCTATGTGACCTTGAAGAGATAAGAACCCTGATGGATGTATTGATTAGCAATTCTCTGATGACTGACTGACAGGCATATTAAATGAGAACCGGTCCACAACCTTGGGTCGAATGCGACTCCCAAAGCAGCAGTGCAGTGTGCCAAGTAACACAAGAAGGTCCACGCTATGACAACAGAAGACTATAATTACGGTTTTTGTATGCAAGAAGTCACCCACTTTGAATTTTTGGCAAGTGGCTGCTGAGTCCTGCATCGTGTTTATTGAGCAGCCTTCAGTGGCAACCCACATGGTATGAAATATTTAAATTCCATAATAGCCGCCCACCACAGCTGCTTAGACTTCAACCACCTACTGGCCTTGTGTGTAGCATATGTGTCTATACAGCAGCACATAGTTTGAGATAGCGGATGTGTGGGAGCGCGTTTTGACACCGTTGAGCTCTACTGTAACGCTTTGCGTTTGTGTTGTCGGAGGGAAATCTGTTCTAGAAAAGAGTGGAAAGCGCAGCGTATAAAGTGTGACTAAGAAAGCTATGATGTCACGGTGGTGATAATGGCATTAAAAGAAAATGCCTATGAACCTAGTGAGGATGTTATTGAATTAATAAGGTATTATTGACAGGGAAGTCACATCTTATTTTATAGACATGCATATGCAGTATCGTATATGTCCCTCCTCCCACAGGTGGCATAAATACTGTGGCGCAAGCATTGTGCAGACCTTGGATGTTCTTGAATCATTTCATTTCAATAATTTAGTTCATGATTGTGTGATAAGTAGGGCTGCAGCTATTGAGTATATTTGGTGTGTGTGTGTGTGTGTGTGTGTGTGTGTGTGTGTGTGTGTGTGTGTGTGTGTGTGTGTGTGTGTGTGTGTGTGTGTGTGTATATATATATATATATATATATATATATATATATATATATATATATATATATATATATATATATATATATATATATCAGTGCTGTCCTTGCATTTCCCACTTACACCTTCAGTGATGTCTAACTTGAAAAAATACCCCTCAGAAGCACACATACGCATTGCATAACCAAATCGTGTACAACACAGGCTATTTTCCAGAGCATTTAAACATCAATAAACCCACATCAGCAATTTAAACTTATCACGATTCGTGACGCTGTAAAAACCTAAATATAAAAGGGAATTTAATAAAAATGTGTCCACAAAGTTGTATTAAGTCCTCCAAGAGCTGGCAAGCTTAAACAAGATTGTATGCTGAATTACTAATTACAGTTTAATATAAGAACGTCATTTTATTTATGTGCCATTAACTGAATATGAATGAAAAAAAATGGCAAAAACATATTAAAGATGAAAAACGACATCAATAAAGTGCTTGCACTCACCAAAAAGTCTTTTCCCAAAACAATTCATTGCAAAATTGATTCTTCTTTCTTTCCTCAAGAAGACGTCAATGACTTGGTTGTACTCTTTGTGCGTTTCAGTTCCAACAATAAATCCTTTTCGATCATATGTTTTAATTCGCTTTAAAAAGGCTGAGAACGACCACTCTACAGAAGCACAGGACGCAGGGATTGTCACGGCCAAGCTTGCTTGACCTACATTGCTGCCTCCTATGCTGAGTATCCAATCACAGAGCGTGTTCGTCGTGAGGCTTTCAAGCGAGCCCTACTGTCACCACCTCGTGATCTGATTGGCCGTTGCAGCAGTTCATCAACCCTATGTGCCCATTCACTCACACTGCACAGACGCCCGCAACTGTTGATTGTGAAGGCCTCGGGCAGATTTCATACAGCCTGGCGACGCCAGTTAGCTGAATTCTGATTGAATAAAGACTCTAAAACTACAACACTGGAAGTATTTCAAATGAAAGTGTGCCAAGGCATTTGTGTGCATTCATTGTTTGGTAAACTAAGGTTTACAGAAATTTTAAGCTGGCCGTCTCATTTCTGGTGTGTTTTGCACTTCCAAATGTTCCCACAATAAATGTTGGCCCATAAGAGAAATGTTCCAGCTAAAAGAGCACACGTGAGTGAAATGTGATCAAAAAAGATGTCAACTGTGAGGGCATCGGCATTAGTGTGCAAAATAAATGCATGCCAAGGCAGTTATTTCTATACAGTATATTATTTGGTAAAGTAGTATTTATTTTGAAGATGGCCTTCTCACCACATTTCCCGGTGTGTTTTATTCTCTTGTAGACCATTGCTAATTCTTGCTGCGACTGGCTTGACAATTTTTATTTTTTCATATGTACACTAATCAGTGGGTATCTGAGGCAAGAAAAAATGCCTCAAGCATATTTTTTTCGACCGAGACACTCAAAATATATTCAGGTCTTGTTTCAGCCTGAAAAAAATGGTCAACTTGAAAACGAATTCTGAGCCCAAAGACAAATTGACTATCTTATTGAAAAGTGTTCTCAGAAGAGAACAAGCTATACCAAGAAGGAGTCGGAGGACATACTGTATTCTTGGAGGGGAGGTGGAACAAGCAAGTGTCTCAATACCTTTGCCAACATTGTGAACCTTGAAGGCCCTTCATTCTTTCAGGGCTGAGCAGATTTGATCTGGTTTGGAGGCCGTAATGAAATGTGCTGTTCATTAGGCCGGTAATTCAATTGGGGTACTGCTGGTGGGGGGAACAAGATATTGCTCTGGCTTCCATGGCAACAGTGCCCGTATGTTTGAGAGCCCGGTGTTTGGAAGGATTTTGAAACAGATTTGTTGAGCTTATGAGGAGAAATGTCATTGTGAAGGGGTGAGTTTCTTGCGCGATTGCCTTTGCTCTCCGAAAATCAACCGGGATTTAAGATTTATTTTGGCCTCTGCAGTCTTTCACATGAGAAATAAATGATGAATTGTCATGTCAGAAATAGTGTATGCCGCTTGCTTCTAAGTAAGAGTTCATTGGGCTCAATAATAACTGCCCTGTAGACTAACATGATTAAAATGACAAAAGGAATATTATGATTGTATTAATACTAAATTGAGTGACTCGGTGGCTGAGTGGTTAGCACATCTGCCTCACAGTTAAGGGACCCAAGTTCAATTCCAGCTGGCTGCTACCTTCCAGGGTGGAGTTTGCATGTTCTCACCTTGCCCGCATGGGTTCCGGACTCTCCGGCTACCTCCCACACTCCTAAAACATGCTTGGCAGGTGTATCAGTTGTCATGATTTTGGTTTTTGTTCCTGTTGGTCCCCACCAAAGTTAAAAGCGGCGATAATGTTTTAGTATTTCCTCTTGTGCTTACTGGGCAATTGAACACCCCGCCACAGTCATAGTTGAGTCATATTGTGCCTCGCACCGCCTCATCACACAGACAAAATGAATGTTGTCACCCTCAAGTGTGGCAGGTTAAAGATGAATGCTCGTGCAAGCGTGTGCAGCTTTATTAGCCGCTATCACGATGCGATGATCACGGGCACTGTCTAGAACACTCTCTGACAGAGAGTGAGAACAATGCAAAAGTGAGATAAGAGATCCTCCAGCAACTCTCATCTGTCAACGCTATCGCACGTGTGCTGCAAACAGATCTTTTTCCAATAGGTTCCAGGCACAAGCACTCACCGTCATAAAACTTTATAGACTGATGCTTTTAGCAACATTTTCACATGACTCTTTTAAAAGGAAGATGTGATAATAATATACTCAAAATTGTGTGTGTGTGTGTGTGTGTGTGTGTGTGTGTGTGTGTGTGTGTGTGTGTGTGTATATATATATATATATATATATATATATATATATATATATATATATATATATATATATATATATATATATATATATATATATATATATATACACACACACTATATTACTGGATATATACATATATATATGGAGGCTCAAAATAAGTAGTTTCTCATTTCCATCAACACATGGAATTGCTAAACTGAGAATCAATCATTCACCGAGGGGCCCTAATGTTTTTTGAAGAAGCTATGACAATTACAATTACAATTATGTCAATTACTTCAATACAACAAGTCACTAAATTCTGTGATTAGCAGTTTTGTTTTTTTTTCCATGTTTGATTTTGCTCTCAGGACGTACGTATAATGCAGTACTTGCGGTCTCTACCATGCACTGTTTAAGTAGCTCCCCTTCGGAGAAAGGCTTGCTTGCTTTTGCTAGTTTGTATGCCAGTAAATAACTTGTCTTTGTGCTTCCTGTTTGGATGGTAGTTGCTCGAACAAAGATATTTTGCTGAGCCTGAGCCTCCTGTAGCGGTACATCCTCGAAAAGGTGCTGGCGTAATCAGTATGCTTGATGGAAAATGTTATATTCTTTTCAAACCACAATGTTTTCTTGGCAAATAAAACATACAGCCCTGCACCAGATTTAGTCAAAATAGGAAGAAAAAAAACAAAGTATTTAGGCATTCTTTCTTTCTTAAACACCTGGCACCCATTGTCGATTTTTCTTTTCTTTGACATTGCTGCAGAAGGGTTCTGAGCCGGCCAGTAGATGAAGAATGATTATTGTAAATGGCTCATTGGCTCTCTCGCTCTCATTCTTCCTCGAAGCTCTGCAAAATCATGTCACTGCGGCTACTGTGCCACCTGGTGTTGAAATGCCATTCATTTACAAGGATGAAGCAAAGTGAAAGACATTATGCAAGATATTGATGTAAGAATGAAAATGAATTGTAGATTTGGCAGTTTTTCCTTTTTCTTTTTTTCAATGTTGGATGGTTTTGTTTTTAACATCAGTCAAATTGTTGATTGCACAACACAGTTTTTTTTTATGTTTACGCCCGAGACATAGATTTGCTATTGTGAAAAGTCCTCTGTTGTGAAAAATTTCTGGCTGCAACATTATTTGAGTTCGACTGTATGGTGATAAAATCATGATTACAATGAATTAAAACAATTTCAGATGTGTGCAACAAATTTCACTTATCATCCCACCCCAAAAAGGGATAGGGTTAGGGCTAGGGTTAAAAGTAGGGAACAAATTCTCCCAAAATTTCCTTGAAAGCATCATTTTGAACCAATTTTGAAAGTTGTGTACGTTGCCATGGCCAGCATCTACTTATCAAGGACATATTAGGAATGAATGTGTTTTTAATTGTTTTGTATACAAATAGTTGTATCTGGTGTGCATGTCCACCTATGGCAACGCATATAATTTTCAACAGTTTAGATTAGTTTCACCATTTTTTGGTAAAAATAACAATCACAAGTAGACTAATCAATAGTGAATATCTCGGGGGAAAAAAATCAGTATCCCCAGGATTGTTCATTCATTTCTTTAGTATTTCACTTCAACACAAGTAAATAGCCTGTTGGTCACTGTTAACTGATTACGCTTTCAAATTTTGTTCACGATAAAAGATGATAAAGTGAGCATGTGCATGGATAAACACACACAAAGCAGATGATGTACAAACATCAGCACAGACACAAAGTAAATATAAATTATGCATGCAGTGTGAACAAGCAGAACACTTGAGTGTTGTTTTGCCCCTTTTGTCTGCAAGCAGCTGTTAAAGAATTCAGTATAGAGAGTTAGAAGCGAACCAGTCGTGCTGATCTGATAAACAACATACACTCCCCCACCTCTTATGACACCCACTTCCCCCACATACTTGTGTGCCTACTTGACTTGTGTTCATGGCAGGAAATCAAGTGTCATCAGCCGCTCATCTTGCTCTTGCCCCGCAGCTCAGGTGTACACTCTATTTTTGGCAGGTGTTATTTCGCTGGAGGACAATATAACTGGATTAAGCCACATTAACATTAGCAAATGGTCTTTTCAATATGTGGCATTGACGTGGACGGCCAAACGTTAATGCGCCGGCTTCCGCGGACAAAAACGACGATCTCGTTTAACGGGCGCGAAAGCTCAAACTATTCTGCCGTTATTTATGAAAATTGGAAAATGCGGCAATTTCTTTTTTGAAGCATCTAAATGGAAGCAAATTTGAGTGAAATCTACAAAGTCCAATGGGCTCTGCAGTGATTCAGTTCTCGTCCATGGCAATCAGCGAGACTTTATTATGATGAATAGAGTAAGGTCAACTTTCCCACACCCAAAATGTGCTTGCACCTGTCATCCTGAAAGTGGAGTTCTGGTTTTTGCACCGAATACACAATTGTCTGTCAACTACTTTTCAACTCTCTTTTCTCTTCTTTCTCTTCCATGGTGCATGACCATCTCTCTGATCCCTCATCTTTTTTTCAAGAGCCTTCTTGTATCGTTGAGCAAAGACTCAAGTCTTTACAATGTGTGATAAGCAGTGCTTCAGTGATTTGAGAGATGGTGACCCATAGGCTGACCTTCCTCCTGTGTAATATGAAACAAAACCATTCGCAGCAGCACACGAGCTGTTATCCTCTTTAAGCTTTTTTGAATCAATATCTCTGCTGTCTTTTCAGAAATAAAAACCTGTAATTGGAAGACTATAAAACCCAGACAATTTCAAAGTGATTCTTTTTTTTGTTACTGTTGAGAATCTTTGCAATGATGCTGTAAGGTGCTGCTAAATGTTTTAACAAGTCGACTGTCCTTGTAGAATCAAACAGTACTTGAGATGTATTGTTTACATTGTAGAGTGAAAGTACACTTTCTTAAACATTTTAAAAACAATTTACCTGTGACGATGGGCGAGATCACACATACCATGAGGAAAAATACAAAGCAAAAAGAGTATTGACGGAAGAAGAGATACAAGAAACTAAGCTCTCTGCTAGTTTATCTGGCATTGTGTGCGATACAATTGGGGCAAAAGTGGGTTTAAGAATGTCCACCTCTTGCATGGTAATTTTAAAAGCGTATGAGAGGAGCTGCCTGTATCCATGGCGAATCAAGTTGACTATGTTCACACCCACTTTTAAATGCGCGAAAACTCTTTACCCTAGACATTTCATAAGTCTAGTGGCCAAATGCGGCCAATGGTCATATTTCATCCACCCACAAGCCTCCTTCATGATAGTAATAACGTCTAGCCCAGGGGTGTCAAACTCATTTTTATTATGGGCCACATTGTAGTTCTAGTTTCTGTCAGAGGGCCGGTATGATTGTGAAGTCAAATCTTTTTTAAATGTTTTTGTAAAACACGCACCAAGTTTTGAAATCAGAGGCCGGCAAAAACTGATTGTGAATTAAAAAAATGCTTGTATTTTCTCCACTGATTTTTAAAAGTTAAAGACAACTTGCAAATTTGCTATTTTAGCCAGAAACCTGAAGTCAAATCAGCATTTCGCGGGCCACAAAAAATGATGTGGAGGGCCGGATCTGGCCCCCGGGCCTTGAGTTTGACACCCGTGGTCTAGCCCATGGCACTGCTGACTAGTATAGAAAAGACATGCTAAGTGCAATTTCAATTTTGTCCACAAGAGGGCAGCAGCCACGTGTCCAGGGTCATGACTCTGAGCTCATATGTCTCACGCTTCAAAACATTGAACGCGACCTGGAAGTTGACTTGCCGCCACCATATGATGGGGCTTCTTAGTTGCCTGCTCAATGAAAATAAATCATTTTGAAATTAGAACATTTATAAGCAGCTTTCTTTTCTTTTTTTTTTTGCAAAAATCTCATCATATTTCATTCTCGCAGACTCAATCTTGTGAGATATCTCGTCTCGTGGAATTTGTATCTCGGCCCTTGAACAATAATGACTGTAGACCAGTGGTTCTTAACCTTTTTTCAGTGATGTACCCCCTGTGAAATATGTTTTCAGCCAAGTACCCCTTTACCAGTGCAAATAATTTTTGGGTAACATAATAAAGTAAAATTTAAAAAAAAAAAGACTTAAAACATGCCATCAGTGTCTGATTGATTAAACTTTAGAGTCTTTCAAACTTCATTAGTATTGGTCCACAAAAATGATCAACCTCCTTTGGATCATGGAAAAAATGTTATAAAAAATAACTATAAATAAATATGAATATAAATATAATAAATACAAATATAGAAATACATATTTGGCTATAGAAAAATACTAAACATAAAGCGTCCTGTTTTGGGGTTGAAGTAGAGATCTTTTCACACAAATAAATCATTAACTTATTATTAACAAATATTTGTCCACAAAAAATAATTCACATAACGTGTCAAACCTGTTCTCAAAAAGAAATAATTTTAAACAAATATTTGTCCACAGAAAAATATTAAACATAAAGCATCCTGTTTTGGGAGTACACTAGAGCTCTCTTCACAAAAAATAAATCAATAACTTAATTATTAATAAATATTTGTTCCCCCAAAAAAACCAACATAAAATGTCAGACCTGCTCTCAAAAAGAAATAATTATAAACAAATATTTGTCCACAGAAAAGCATTCAACTTAAAGTGTCCTTTTTTGATATCACAGTAGAGATGTGTTGACAAAAATCAATCATTAGTTTGACAGAGGAACGTGGCAAGTTGGGTCAAACCATACTGGTGGGGGGGGTCTGGCTTTTTACAATAATGAATTTGAATAACCTACTGAACATAACATCTGTTTTATGAACTTATATGTTCCCGAATCAATGAATTTGATCATTATTTTCAAATATTTTTGCATGTTTGTTTGTTTTATTTCAAATCTGGAGTACCCCCTGAAATTCCTTCAAGTACCCCCATTTGAGAACCACTGCTATAGACAACATCAAAGAAAGTCAAAGATAATTCCCTAATGAATTTGATGCTCTCCGCTCACTCCCAGAGGAGATGAAAAGGGAATGGCTAAAGAACGAGGTGAGCCCTACTGAGTCCACCAGCACTGAATTTTAAACTGCTGACTTATTAAGCCTGAATTTGTAGTTCAAACACAGCAAGTCTCATTGGCTCATCGGCTTGTGATTTTCATCCGCTTCATTTTGTGATGGTACCCGTTTCTCTAGGCGAAAGGATGTAAATCCAGCCTCTACCACTTTTATGAACAGTGAAATGAATCCTTCCCAAAAGTGTCAATCACCAATGCTTTAATTCACAGTCACGTCTGATCTGATACTCTCTTCCGTTCCCTTAACTCCCTCGGCCATCTGTCTCAAGAGGGCTGTCGGTGCCAAGATTTGAAGGCTCGCATTCTCAACAGCCTCTCTGTGAAAGTAACACTGGACCGATACTAGAGGCTCCTGCGCCGGATTTTAGCTCTGATTCTAGAGTAAAGTCTGGTAAATACCTATAATCTGTGCAAACAATCCTATAGTGGTGGGGTTTAAGGATGTTATCATAATGTCGGCGCCAATTCTGGCAGGTTCCGACTGATTTGAACTAAAATCGTGTTGTGCGACCGAAACTGAAATGGCACAAACGTGTCAATGAAAGAGCGAGGGGTGTGTGTGTGTGTTTTTTGTTTTGTCTTTTTTTTCCCTCAAAATAACGCCATCCGCCATCTTAAACATATTGTTCATACAAACACCTAGAGCCCAATCCGGAATATTTTTTTTTCTCCAATCATACTGTATCTTTCATGATTAAAAGTCATCTATTGAAAATGTATTCACCTTGATGAGCCATTAGGCGAGATACGCAGATGCTAAGGGCGCTGGGCACTAGGGGGCGCTAAAACTCGCCTAAACATTCTTTTTGAGTTGAATAAATTATTTTTACAGTATTGACTCAGAATTTTAAATCAAAGGGAAGAATATTTCAAATTCAAAATAAATAGCAATCAAATAAGTAACAAGAAACGAGGTGAATTTAGGTGTCTGAATTTAAAAGGAATTTAAATTGAATCTGAAAATGAACTCCAATATTGAGAAAGATAAGTTGGCAGGTTTTTTTTAAAAACAAATCAAAGACCATATGTCTGTGAATATATAATTTATTGTTAAACTAAAAATCTAAAACAAACATAACAGCCTCATTTGTTGTGGAAAAAAGACAAATGAGTGAAACGAAGGAGTTCATAACGTGTGCATGTTCCTGTAACTATAACTTACACTTTTTTACAATAACACTTTCTGGTGCTGTTTTTGTGGATTATTGATATGATCTCAGCGAAATGCGTGATCAAAATTACCCAAATGAACAAAGTGGAAAGAAAAAAAAAGAGAAGGGACAATAAAAAGTGTGGTTGCTCCTTTTCATTTGTGGAATTAGATCTTTTAACAACAATTCACTTGCACGATTTGTTTGACAGTCATGAAACGCGAATGAAATTAAGAAAATGACGGATGGATAGATGGAAGTTCCATTTTATTGTTCAAATGGTGTGACATCCTATTAAAGGCAATGTTAAAACATGATCTTCTTGTTTATGTAAATTATCAATGTAGGTGGTGCCAAAGAAAAAATCTATATAAATCACAAATCAGTACATTCTCATCCACAAAAAGCAAAAAAACGACACCTCTTTGTACATTTAGCTGGCAGCCCATAACCAAGCTGGATGGCAGTAAATAAAAACAAGACTTTTCAGAGGTCTACCAACAGTGAAATATCTGAAAAGAAATTTCAAGATGGATCCCTGGTTTTGACTCCTTTCTGTGGAGCAGTGAAAGAAATATCACAAAACACATTTTTCTTGTATCCAATATCTTTTGAAACCTTTGCTTTGGGGGATAATTCACCATGTTTCATGTAATTATTACACCGGCTGCTCAATGGCGAGTAAACGTTTGTGATTCCTCTCCCGCCTGCATGAAAAGGCTTTTCGATATATATTTTTTACGTTTCATTTCCAGATGTACAAACTCTGTTTGATTACATATTCTGCCTGAATTCCACTGTTATCATAAATGGAGCCATATTCCTTATCAGCAAATGCCAGTCTCCTGCATAAATATTTAGCCTAGAGATCTGCGCCCACAGAAGAATACCAATACTTTGTCAGCAGACCTTGGTGCCAAAGGCGAGCAGTTTGTGGCCTGCCGCTGAGGAGACGATTGGATTAATAGAAAGCAAATTAAAACCGCATCTGTACACCTGGCTTAAAAGTTGTTTATGCGAACATTTTAAAGGCGAATCGCTGGTATTCCCCATCTGTGCTGATGCAGGTCAACGTTTTTAGGCAAAGATTTCCTTGGACATCTGAACCCGAGAGCATTGGTTGTGTGCGATTTTGCTATGGTATCACTCAGCTATGAAGATAATGGATATAGATTCGCAAGTCGGGTTTTGTTATTGCAGTTGTAATGTTTGGACACAACAGTGAAGGTGAATTCAAATCAGAATGAAGCCAGCTGCAGTAGTGTTCAATTCCCATTATCAAATATAACATGAGTATTTGTTAGAAAAAAATCTTGAGTTTCCTTTCAGAATAAATACTTTTATATGGATTAAATAGCTGGGAAATACATCAAATTGTTTCAATTAATTTGTCGTTTTAAAAATCAACAAGCTAGCTATCGTGAAATTGAGGTTTTGCACAAGTGGCAGAATGCAATAAAGGTGGATTACAGGATGTGTTCACACAATAAATTTCTGTAATTTGATTAAACTGATCATTGTTCTGAATGACTCATTCTTTGTTCTTTGAAGTTTGTTCTGAAGATTTGTTCTTAAAAGCAGCCATATGAGACCACCGCTCCATCACTTAAACTTGACTGAATTCCCTTCAGGTTTACAGCAGCCAAACCTCCTTTGTAGTTTCAAGTGGAACGTATTTCCTCAGCATAATTGAAAACAGTAAATACTTTAATCTGCTATGTTTGACATTTATTTGCTGTTTATGAAAAGAAAATATCTTTATTTAAATGAATGGTGCTTAATGAATGTGTTTTTTGAAATCATTTCTAGTCCTGGACATAATTTCATTATACAACTCAATTTGTATAGCAATTAGCCTGCAATGAGCAGTTATTGAATTTAATGCAAATGTGATGTGAAACTTGACTTGATTTTGTTATTGCTGCCACAAATAGCATGGGGACATCACGTGTCCATTTCTTCTTTTTTTTTTTATAAATATTCTAAGATTTTAGAATCAACAAAGAATCGACAAAGAGGGCCTGATTTATTAAGGTCCCAAATAGCTAGCATTTCACTGTTTGTGCTGTTGTCAAGTGTTTGGTGGTCTGCAAACATTGTAATCGTTTACTGAGATCTGACTGTATGGGTTTTGCTCACTAGGGATCATTCAAAGCACAAAATTCACAGAATTAGAAGTGTGAGTAGAATAGTAGAAACAGTAGGAGAAGAGATAAACAAAAACAAACACATTATATATTTCTACTGTATACACACACACACACACACATATACAGGCACCTCTGTGGTGCAGTGGAGTCACGCCCGCCTCACAGTTCAGAAACACAAGTTCAAATCCACCTCACTATGACCTCCCAGGTTGGGCTTTGCATGTTCTCCCTGAACCCCCGTGGGTTCTCTCCAGGCACTCCAGCTTCCTCCCACATTCAAAAAACATGCATTGCAAGTGAATTTGACATACTAAATTGTGATTGGGTGCATGAATGGGTGTTTGTCTGTACGTGCCTCTATATGCAAACTACACACAGGAAAGCCGGAACCGAAAGTGAACCCACAACCTCTGCACTGTATGGCAGACATGCTAGTCAGGATGTAACTTGTTTATACAAATTGGAAACATCTGCAGTACTCATATTTAAAAACATATATTTACATATATCTCCAGATGTTGAATTGTCACTAAAATGCTCAGATTAGGCAAAACATTGGCAAATATATTATTAGTTGGTAAAGACTAATGCTTTGACAGGTGCAGCATTCAGATCTGGAATGAAAAGGAAATGCCTTCCCTTCCGCTCAATTTCCCGAAAAAAAAAAAATATATATAAAAAACTCCAGCCAGTGTATTTTTAATTATTAATCTCTCACAGCAGAGAGGCAGGGAAAAAAAGTGAAATCAAAAACAGTTTGGAAAAAAGTGAGTTTTTATCAGGCCTACTCCTCCTTTCTTCTGAGCGCCATCCATCATCCAATGTCGATCCCCAGAGATGTGAGCTCCAAACTATGGCAATGGCCTCTGCACACATTCGGACACTTCTATTTAGATTTGGTGGCGATAGACTTGTCACATTGTTTGCATTGTTTCAGAGTGATAGGCATGAGAAAATAGGTTTATTTTTTTTCCGTTCCTTTTTTGACTTTCAGGATGAGACACATACTGTGAAAACGTATCTTAAATTATGCATACAGTATGAAGTCAAAGCAATTTCAGCTGAAAGCAGTATCATAGGAGCTTGTGTAATTAAATACAGTATTGTGTATCAAGGCAGAGAAATGAACAAAGGAGATTTCAACAACCGAGCACCGAGCCATCTGGTGTCTTTTGAGAAAACTCTAACCAAGGAGAAACGAGGAAAACTTTGTTGGTTTGGTTTTTGTTAGATTTTGTCATTGAACCTGAAAACATATTTATTGTGTTGAACGGCTCCAACGAGGACAATTTCTACACTACATGGACAAATGTTGTGTGTCCTATTTACATTATCGATGAGCCAATAGAGCCAATAGAGAGCCAAGAAAGAGTTTTTTTTTTTTTTTTTTTCGGGACTGATGTAGATAATTAGTTCTCAAGGTGGCCAATAACCGATATTAGGAGCCGATATTCATTTTTAGGAGCAGGAAAAATATTGGTGTCAAAACTGAAGAAAAAACCCAACCGCTAACTTTAATGAAATGTCTGAGCATATTGAACAACATTACTGTACATAATGAAATTTTATTAACTCATTTAAAAAAGTTTAGATGACATTTGTTGTAAGATACTTGTGGTAGAGATCCACAGTAAATCATGAAATGATAAAGGTTACATGCAACATTTAAATTCTCACAATATTATTGTTGTCATGTTACAATATTCAAAGTATATCATCTACATCGAAATGCAATACTCAATAGGTTCATAGAGGTTCATATAGTGCTAATATCATTTTGTGACGTATGGATATTGTAACATCTCTATCTGGTAGCGCCTATTGATATGAATATTTTGTTATATTTATTTGATACTTCGTAACATTCTTATACTTCGTGTAAAAATATGTTAATCTCAACCTCTCCTGGACGCAACAGCCCTCTCTATCGCCCTTCTTTTTCACACAGGGGCCATGCTTTGAGACTGAGAGTGATTTGTTCAGAAAAGCAGAGCACGCTCAGAGCGCAATTCCAAAATATATACAGTAGTAGATCATTTGTACATCTGTATTTTCCACTTGGCTCTACGCTGATGGTAGGCCAAACATTACTCATTTTATTCCAGAAGCATAGGGACGGTGGATATTTGAACATGGGCCACATTTGGCCCCCGGGCCGGACTTTGGATATCAACTAATATTGGCTGTTCAAGAAAGCTAAGGCTGCCTCAATTTCAAAGTAACTTTGCTGCTAAGTTTAAAGGACACATGTCCATGTTTGTCCATACAGTATTAATGAAATGAATTCGTCAAGTTTATCAATATAAAAATGACTGCTCTAAACCAAATAATCAAGTTTTCTCCCCAAACCTGCTGCGATAACAAAAAGCCCAAACCTCCAAAAGTCGCTCTCCGCCATTATCCATGAACGTTGGGAGACTAACCCTGTTCTCCGAGAAGAGGTTAAAGGACAGGAAGAGGGAATCCATTATCCTTGAGAGGCTCCCGGCTTTGTCAAGGGAGACACATTGAGATAGGGTCTACGTGTTACCTCCTCACCTCCACCTTCTTCCAGTGTCTCCACTACTAGCTCGTGATAAATGGACTCGGCTGGCGAACGGGCTGATTGGTGAGAGTAGTAGCACAAAGGCAAAGATGAAAATGGAGGTAATCTTTTAGTAAATTCACACTATGAGGAAATGTGTTAGAGTATAGCATATCAATATTTGTCTGTTAGGCTGGAAAGATAAGGGCATAATCTGTTTTGCATTTAAATTGCCATGGACCCCAGACACTAACCCCTCATCTTCACAAGAACCTAACTCAACCAAAACCCTAAACCCTGAACATGACACAGCATCTAATCCAACAGTTTTAAAAATGACCAAATGCTCAACCTACATTGAAAAAGTTACATTTGTTCACATGAAAGATATGTGGCAAGACAATTTGGTTTGAAATGAAATTTGTCATTTATTTATTTTCTTAATTATTTTGTTGCTGGCTTCGTCTGTAGTCAGAAAATCAGCAAAAAAAATAATTGACTTGACTTTACATTTTGCTTTTTAATTCTAAGGGAGTTATGAATCCTAAATGCTGGCTAAAATAAAAGTCAGTTTTGTTTTGAATTTCCTGGTCATTTTTACTTATTTTCTTTAAAAAAAATAGGAGGGTAAAAACATGATAAATTGAAAGTGATATGAGTTACAATCAGTAAAAAAATCAGTTTGCACTTGATCAATGTCATACAATGTTTTACTAAGCTGCATATGTCTACAGCAGTATTTCACGCAAGGCAGATGGTTTGAATCTTAATTCGAAGGGAATTCTGTACTGTATGTTAAATGCTAGCTAAAATAAACACATTTTTAATTTGCAAAACAAACATACTTCAATAAAAATATGACGTTATAAATTGTCGATTGGGGGGGGATTTAAATCTCTGCCTCAGGGCCACCTGGGGTAGGAAAAACGGAATTGCAGACAAGACACCTTGAAGAAAATAGCAGAACACAAGAGAAGCGAGAACTTTTCTCGTAGGAAGAAGACAGGAAGTCTGCAGGAGGAGTAAGGCTGAAGGGAGCTACACCAGAAGCAGACATAAGAAAATTAATGGAGTCTGGTGGAAACAATTGATAACGGACCGGAAACAGGCTGTAAGGCAATTATCACTATCTCTGCCATTAGAGTTTGGACTGTTTGGGTGTGGAATATTCAAACTAATCCCATTCCATTGGTATACATTAAGGGCCCATCTGCAATGGCTTAAATCACCGTGTATCCTAATTGGGAGAAAATACATCTTAGAGAAATTCAAGATTACATGACATACGTTTTGACACTCAGTGAGTGTCAAGTGTGCCTTGTGGAGGAGGGCTATGGCCGACATTTCCAATTTGCACCAGCTTACATTACAAAAATGATATTTAATAGCCCCAAATATATGCAACACGTGCTGTGTATTATTCACACAAAAAACTCCCAAATAAATACTGTAATAGCAATACTCCACACAAAGCAACATATCAGAACATGAAGAACTATGCAACATATTACAGATGTCTCACCAACAACAAATACAGCAGAATGCTGCCTGCACTTATCCCATTTGCAGACTGCAACAAAAAAAAATCACGCACCTTTAATTTGTTGTTCTTTGCCTCTACGTAACACACACTGTCTCAACTTACGCAAGATGCTTAACCCAGGAGTAATACGATAAATCAATCAGCGATAATCAGGTCGAGGGGAAAAACATGTTGAAAATTGCGGTTTTATCATGTCCTCCTCTTGACAGTTATACCAAATTACAAGGCTGCCCTCTGGTGGTAGTAAGGCGAATTGCCACAATACGTAAAAACTCACACGGAAGACTTGTGAATAACTCATATTTGATGTAATTCTTTATTTCACAAAGAACTTGATGGGAATGAGGAACTAGCCTGCTATAGTCAAAACTCGCATATAAATTGGGCTGACCGGTCATTTATATAGCTAGTGATTCAGCAGTTTAACAGAATTTCTTACCTGAAAAATTCGTTTGCCCTCTGATTGGCACAATACGGTGTAACTGGTATTGATTTATGCAATGACGTATATTAAACCCTATATTTCAGCCAATCAGCGCTTCGCTCAGTCACGTGCTTCCGACTTGTTAATTTTTTGTTTACTAATCTATCGTCCTCAACAATGGCAGCTGTATTCTTCAGGCTGCTGTCAAAAAAAAAAATATAGAAAAGCCAATTTATTTCAATAAATTAGGATACTTATTGCAACCAATAAAAAAATGATTTTAAACAATGATTTGGGCCTTCTAAAAAGCGTATTAAATGTTGAAACATTTGTAGTGCTATTGTTTTAATTTGTTGCCAAAATTGGGCTCCATGTTGTTGAAATTACTTGCTGAACTTGAAATACTGATTTTTTTTTCATGTATATATTTCTGTGCAAATCACGGAAAAAAATAATGTGTAGTAATAAATGGATTTTCCCTCATTATTCTAATTTTTATTTCTTGCACCCGCCTACAATTTATTACTTGATTTCACCTTGTTTGTTGCTTATATTTGCTGCTTTCAAAACCAAAAAAAGACAAAATGACAACCTGGGAAGATTTAAGTTAATGCAACACTTTACTTTTTTTTAAACATTAGTAGTCAGTCACACAGTCAACAAAGAAGCAGGAGACATTCTGGTCCCTCTCACCCTGCTTTCTATAATGAAGGCAAACCTGGGTGGCATCATTAGAGGCTTTGTTAAAACATTCACTTTTACTGCCCATGTTCCAGTTCTTATTTTCACAACATGCAATTTAGATAATAGGTGACAATGTGTCAGTTGCAGCGGAGGGGAAAAATACTGCTCACAAATCTGCGCATTACTCAAAACACTGGTACAAAAACAAACTTGACCTTCAATGATAATTTGTCCATTTGTGGATGGAATATTTTATCTTGAAATAATTGGTTCAAACATAACATTTTCCCATTTCTGACCTAGATGCACATAAAAGAAACCACTGGTAGGGTTTTTTTTTTAGCCCCCAGATTAAACATTTAGAATATTCACAATAACTGTATTTAAAAAAAGATCATGCATGTAAACATAGCCAACGTGGTCAACCACAGTATGTACAGTGTTGATTAGGGCCGTGTATGATGAGTCAACTGATTTTCAGCTAAACCCACCATAAGTGCCTCTGTCAAGACATCATTTGAGTCATCTCTGAAATGATCTTTCAGTAGTGCCATCAGTGTTGAAAACAAAACACATTCATAAAACACCATCAAGAACAGAGAGTGCTGCAATGTATTAAGCCCATTTCCGGGATTGCATCGAACATTTTGCAAGCTAAAATATATTCAGTGTATCCCCAATAAGAAAAAAAAAGGTTTTCCAAGTGACCGCTATAAAATCTTGTATGCATGTAGATATTAAACCATGAAACATTTCAAAGCACGCAGCAGAATAGAAATGAGAAGCATTCCTTCCGGAAAAATATGCACTTATCGCAGAGTGCTATTACGCGCAAAGTGATAAATGGCATATTTTCAGGAGGAACACGTAATGCTTACAGTGCAGGGAAAGCTGTCACACCATAACATCCGCATTATATACAGATAGACATGCTAGAGGCACGTACAATTCCATCATACAAAAAGGAAATCGTTTCAAAAGTAGAGCGTAGTGAACACACAAGCTTCAACGCCATGAAATGTAAAAAAGGCAAAAGCTGAACTTCCAGCCATTTGTATATGAATCTTGGTATCTGAGAAAAAATAAAAACGGTAGTCTCGCAAACCAAACATTTAAAATGTACCTTTTGAAACAGGTTTTCAAATTTCCTCAACTCTAGCAAGAATATAGTTGCGGAAATTTGAATATCCGTTTGCATGACATATTAGAAAATATGAAAAGTGGCATACCCCTGTCCTAAATTTACATAACAAAGGTATAAAGTATAAACCTATGATCACAACTGTATATATCACCAATTTACACTTTTACATTGATGAGCACAGCTGCACATATCACCATTCACCACTTGTTGGCACATATACAGCTGTGATAAGTTTAGATGCCCCTTACAAATGTACAGACGCTCCTCTTCACACAAACACCTTGAGTTCCAGATGGCCATTCGTTAGCTCAATGTGTTTGTTCGTAAATAGTTAGTGAAGGAAAAAAAAAAACTCAGCTTAAAACAGGAATTTCAATCAGAAAAAACACTGTTGTTTAGTGGACTGAGAGCTGCACTCAATTTGTCACGCTACCATGCTTCCTGAATAAACTTCAAAATAAAAGCGATTCACATCTTGCACTTCTTGCTATGCTACTTTATTTTGAAGCAATGACTGGTCTCTCGACATTTCCTGCCTAACTATAATGAAGGCAGGCAGCACATTCTCTCCAAGTATTGTACTGTGTTTCATAGCCCTTCTGGCCCATCCCTTTTCGTTACTAATACAGTACGTGTTCATCCTGCCTGGGTCATTTTTCTCTTTGTTTAGCGATAACACTGCAAACGAGCTAAGCTTTATTGGGCACCCCCATGCACTACACTATCAGTGGGGGAAAGATGTACTGGGCGGAAGGTTTGTTTACGATTGCAGCGCTGGCACTGGTGTCACAAAAAATGCGCTAAATACAAAATCAAACTTACAGGCAACTCTGTTCGTATGTATGTATATACGCTTTGTGCTTGTGAGTTTATATACTTTTTAGTGAATAAATACTAGATGACTGTAATAAGTGTAAATGAGCACAACTATGCTTCTTTTCATATTTTCGATTACATCATGTCAATGAATAGCAAGAGCAATTGCAAATAGCTGACATTCTTGAATGCACCTGCCTGCTAGATACATATAGTATGTAAACTTATGAGCACATCTGTTTGCCAACTAGTGGCGAATGGTGATATACACTGTAATGTTTATAATGTTATACCCTCCTAAGGTGAGTAAATTTATGAGCACAACTAAATTTCAAGAACATTAAAGTAGGATAGGAAAATAAATTATAAATGTAATTGTGGATTTTAAATAACTTGAAAAAAAAATCAAAGGAGATACCATTTGTTTTGTGTTTGCAATAAACTAGCATGATTAGTCAGACTATTAGTTGTTTTTCTGTACAGCTGGGTATAATATGCATTTTCGGATGAAAAAAAAAACCCTACAATACACGGTTGTAGACAACCAACATCGTAGCTCCAATCATTTAAAATACATTAGAGGGGCCATATGACGTCTGTGAGCAAAATGATCAGGTTCCTTGCTCAGTCTCCCGAATGACATCGACTCTCTATAGGAAAAACAAATGTCATGAAAGCGTGTTGAGACTTCATATCAAGAAATATTACAAGTGCACAAAAATGTGATAAAAAAAGTCAAATATAGCAACATCCAAGTTCTAATTAACCCCTGTTCACTGTAGTTTGGCAGATTACACAAGGAAGAAGTCACTGTTACAAATCAATATGTTACAATAGGATTACTGTAGAGCAACTTGAGATGGATTTATCTCATTCACCGCCAGCCCACTTAAAATTAAATTATAGCTGTCAATGGCAGAGAATGATTTAGCGCCATAAATCAAAAATGTATCTTTGACGTCTGCGGCCGTCAACGGCAGTGAATGAATTAAGCGTATTTTTCATGGAGAGAAGCATGCACGCGTTTGCGCACGTAAAAAGCGGTGAGCGCACTGCAGCAGGTGGTGAAGATAAAGAGCGCGACGGCGTCGTGAGCGAGATCGCCGTGGAGTCGCTCGTAGAGCGGCCGCCGCTCGCTGAAGTCTATCCGCAGCGCTTCGATCTGCACCAGGGTGCTGAACATGATGAAGACGTGAAAAATCTGGTGGCCCTGCCCGATGAAGTCACACTTCCCCGGGAACCAGCTCTCCGGGTGGGGCCAGGAAAAAAAGTAGGCGCCGACGAGGAAAAAGAGCACTTGGTAGAGGTGGTACACCACTACCAGGTCGGAGCAGCCTTCCTGGTAGCACGTGTAGATGCGGTGAACCACGGGACTGATGTCCAAACAATAAGCCAAGGCTGAGGGCACCACTTGGAAAAGCTTGTGAGTAAGCTTGGGCAGCGTGGGGCTAGCGTATTTGCCGTAGCAGCAGCCGAAGCACGTGAGCCAGGACAAGAACGCGGCGGCGGGTAAAAAGAAGCCTTGCACTCTGGCGTGCCAAGCCTCCTCGATGGCGTAGTAGTAGTGCGTCAACGCACTGCCGTACTGGTAGACGGCCACCCCCACGTAGTCGAGGAAGTAAAAGGTATAATGAGAGAGCTCGGATTTGGCGGACAAGAGATGAGCCAGGGCGCTGAAGGAGAGGTAGGTGAATGCGGTGAGGAGGATGATGAAGAGGGGCTGAGCGTGAGGGTCTCGCAAAAAATCCACCGTCTGTGAGACCTCCTGCCACTTCACCAATATGATGAGGGCGGCCAGCAGATGGGTCCATACGTTTATGGTCTCGTTGTGCCTTTGAAAAAGGGTGAGGAAATAGTAGCGCCAGCTATGGTCCGGTTGCCTGTAGCCGGTGAGGATGTGACGTTCTTGGAAGACCCAGGGAACGTCGGACACCTTGACGGTGCAAGGCAGAGTGGGGAAGGCCGACTCCAGCAGCTGAGGGATTTGGCGCAGCTGCTGGGCGTTGATAAACAGGCGGCCGATCTGCTCCATCACCACCGTCGCCATGGGAAACTGCAAGCGGGGGAGAGAAGGGGAAAAGCAATGTTTATACCTATATTGCTTATAGAAAGGGTTTCAAACGCTTAAAGCCCCACTGTGTAATATTTAGTTATTCATTATAAAAAATACATAAGTTTCAATGTGAAAAAAAATGTGTTTATGTTTTTTTATATATATACAGTAATCGTGGGTCAAGTAATCGCTATTTATATTACATGGGGAGCGCTGCTCAGATGGAGGCCGTCATGTTTCTTTTGGCTACGGAAAGCAAAGGAAGAAACCTTTAGGGAACGTAACTGATATCACGTTTTGGATGTTGGTTTGTGTCTTGTGTGCAGCCATGCGAGCTTCTGGTTTGTATGACAATCACAAATGAAAACGGTCAAAAGAATGAGAAGGAGGTGCGGGGGTACCGCTCCACGCAGCGCGACAATCGATCGATTTGAGAGTTAGGATGACTAGCTATTCTACCCGTTTCAGTTCACCTCCCAAACGCAAACTAAAACACCAGCAAAGACATTGCGATACCTTACCCTGTGGCTTCCTTATATCGCGGACAATGTTGTTGCCTGTTGTTTATCCATGTGTGCCTGGATAGCTGCCCTGCATTCCATTTGACTGGTATGTTGTGCTTGTGTTTAGTAAAGTGTGGAACTTGAATTTTGGCCATGAAGTCCATACTGTGCAGTGCTTGCGTCATTTGACATAAGTCAGTATTGATGGACTTCCCACCTCTTGCTGTGGCCTCCTTGATTATGTCCGCTGACTAACCAATATCAACATACATTTGCCCAGGTTTTGTAGATTCCTCCCTACTGTGTACTGAAACCAATGGCGAAGTGTATTTGTATTCGCTCGCTCGCTTTGTATGTGCTTCTAAAGTACGGTCTCTGTGATACCGTTGTGCGCGTGCTGCATTCACGTAACACCAGTAAACGGCAACTCTAAATTCTACACAAGGCGACATTAAAATAAACCACCCCAAAAAAACACACACAAATGTATGCTTTTTGCACATTAACAACAAATAATATGTGTTGTTCTTTGAGTTCCATCAGGGGACTTTTGCAAAATGAACCGTGATTGGTTATTATATGAGCCCTGAACAACTATTTAATTTATAGTCAACAGCAAGTGGCAAAATGGCTGCCTCCTGGTATGGCTAAAACAAAATGAGTGGCTTGTGTTGCTTAATTCATATCCCACAGATAAAATGTTATTCAAAAACTGTAATTGAACTCATGGGGCCACATAAGACATATTATTGTAAAGAAAGTGTTTATTTGCCTTTGAGCTCATCATCTTAAGTGGCACATACACAACAACAGTCCTGTGTTCCAACATAAAGTAACAAATAATAATAGCTTAGATTTATATAGTGTCTTCAATGGTCCAAAGAACACTTAACAATAAATTGAAGTGAGCTAAAAAAAAAAAAGATCTTATTCGGCGCACCGTGTTAGCAGAGATGCAGCTAGCATTGGAAGATAATACAATGTTATCTTAGATTACTTAGGAAATTCAAAAAAATAAAACATATTGCTGTTGTTATTATTATTAGCTTTCTTTAAATATGATTTGCATTGCAGCAAACATCTCAAATTTGCCTTCATCTGCCCAAAAAATATTTTATGATAAAGATTTTCCCCCAGGGACATTTTATAGGCACTTTTTGGCAAACATCGCTGGGACTACTAATGGTGGTCAGAACTGGAAGAGGTGTGTCAGAAAAGATCCAAGGCTTGTTTCACAAATGATATGCTTCAAACTAGGAGTTTCCCCCTTCAAATGAATAACCCTGGATTATATAACAGAATGCTTTCTTACTTGGTTTTCATTTCGCATAGACAAAAGGAGAAACGATGACACCAATGCAACCAGACTTTCTAGAGACTCATCACCACTAGGATGTCATGGCTCATCAGTGGTGAGCCATCAAGTGGATATCAACCCCCCAAAATATTTTACCAAAATGTGCTCTATGCACCCCCATTAGTCTTAACATGGCATTCGAATTAATATTGCATTCATGGAATATGAATTAAGCAGAAAAATCCACATATTAAAAATAAAAACAATTGGGGTTGACCTCGCCTTTCAGTGGAAGAGGCCGGCATTACAAAAGCCAAAGAAGGTAAGACAGTCAAAGTCATGTTGATAGCATTTTGTCATGTGGGGTACACCAACCGCGGCGAGTTCTTGCCACTCGCACAGAAGTTCACCCAGCAAGTCTAGAAAGACATCCTGCGGTTATCTTCAAAGTGCAAGAAGAGACAAGTTTCAACAAGAAAAGGCTGCTTCACTGACAACGCACCTGCTCACAATACCCTTAGCATCCAACAGTTCCTGAAGAACATGAAGAACATGCTGGGGCAACACCTCTACTCACCCAACATGCCTTCTGACTTATGATTTTCTTTTTGTTTGTTTTTTTAAGGCATGAACAACAGCAAGATGGCCGTCGTGACGGAAAATCTTGGAAGAAAATTCCCTGGAGTGCATAAAGGTATGGCAGAGAAACCTGGGAAAGTGTGTTCGGACTCTAGGGATTCATTTGAAGGGGCAGACTGATGGGTTGGAGTTGAAATACAATACTGTATATATTTTGTGACGTCAGTCCTGGAACTTTTATGACACCTCTATAGAATTAAAACAACAACAGTTCTGACTGTGTGCACGTCATCAGAATATCGTTAAACTGTATTTACTAGAAGTTGAGGCTTAGTTTTCACAGCACTGAAGACAGTGACAAAATATTACTACTAGAATATTAGTGTTGCTGTTTAAAAAAAAAAAAAAAAAATCACAATTTGAAATTTAACACACCAGGAAGCACATTCAAGTAAAAATGGTATGATACAAAACCTAAAATAATGATTCAAACATATGAGCCCTCCTTTCTTCCAAAACCGCTTCACGTGGAGTTGAAACATTCCATGTAAAATAACAAAATAAAAACAGAGATTTGCATTTTATAATATCTATGGTCAGCAGTACCCTAATGAATTAAATCATTCAATACAATTTATTCTTCACATTTTTTTTTAAGTGTTAAAATAAGAAAGTGTCTAAAAATGGCTGGTAAAAAATGAATGTTTTTCTGTTGTTAAAATAGAATGTGGTGGAGGATTTTTAAACTACAGTTTCTATGCCAGCATTGAATTCAGCAGTACGGTGGACCACAGTGGCATGTCCAAGCCTACACTCTAAAAACATTTGGGTGAAACAAACCCAATATGGGTTAAAAAAAAATGACCGACACAGTATTTGGGTCAATTTCACCCGACTTTCTGGATTGTTTTACACAAAAGAACCCCCAAAAGTGATTGTTTTAACCAGAGACCACACAAATTGGGTTGTCTTGTATGAAACAACACAGAAAGCTGGGTCAAATTGACCCAAATATTGGATGGTTATTCATTTTTACTTAGCTGTTTTCAGGGTGCGTCAATCCAAAGAGAGAGAGTGCCGATTTAACAACACCTCAACTGGATTTTTTTTTTGTTGCTTTTTTTGTTCCTTTCTGCCTTAAGCATCAAATAAGTTCAGTTTTTGTGTGCTGAACATAACATAACATGCAAGTTCTCCTTTTCAAAACAAATAATTGAAATGGACTTTCCCTTGATAAGATTTTTTTTTCTTTCAATTCCCACTGTAAGCACAGACCCGAGCACATGTATATACTGTATCATTAGACTTTCATACAGACACTCAAACTAACATGTAACAACACTTCAGCAATTGTACTGAATTATAGCTGATGTGTGTGTGGTTTTTTTTGTACTTTGCTTTTCAACCTGTTTTTAAGCACATCAGGTGATTTACAACTTTTCAGTTCAGTTTCAAAATTGAGCAGCCATGCAACATCTATTGCGGAAATCTTTGCAAAATTATAGTTCTTGTTTTGAACCTTTTGAGAAATACTTTTGAGAAACTGCTTCTAATTTCAAAAGGCTTTCGAGTGTTGTGTCAGAATGGGTTATTGTTGGGTTGTTGCTCTTTTTGTAGTTTGAAAACAGAGTGGATATTTATTTTGGAGGTGGTGTCACCATATTTCCACACAATGGGTCACAATGTTAGTAATAAAATGTATGTACGTAAAATGTATAATAACTTATGATTTGTGGATCTCTGATTTTTTGGCATTTTTGTTTTGGCTTTACCTATGTGTGACTTTTGACATGATTTTGTATCAATTATACTGTAAGGAACTCATTTTGATGCACACTTTCTCTTTCATTTGAATGATAAATGAGGTTCACTTTCTATTTGGGTTGTCTAGTAATGTTATTAGTATCTTCCTAGTTCTGAGAATGTGTCTCTGAGCAAGCAGTTTTAGATTCATTGAATTGGGAAGTGAAAATTTACATCAAACATGAACGTTAACTGCCCCCAAGTTTCTCCACCCATGACTTGACAGCAAGGCTGTGCATGGAATCCTAATATAGCAACAGCAATGTGTAACCACACGTCTTTGCATGAACAGGTTAAAGAAAGTTGCACTATGTGGTCATTTGAAATAAAAATAACAGCCTGTCCAAAACTGATTGAGAGTAAGCATGTATAGAGTGCTACAATTCCTTAATAATTGCATATTTTGACTAAATATATTTTAACTTGGCATCTCGCAAATGTTTTGAGTGGTGAAACGATTGATTGCTTAGAATGTCTCCTTTATTCAAACATTATGCTATACAGTGCTTAGCTGTATAGTGACCTAACAAGAGTCAAAAAGTCTCAGGACTGGACTGTTGGAAGTAAATCGTGTGGACAGGTCAGTTACATTTTAAGCAGCAATTTACAAAATGGAGTACGAGTACCAAAGGGGGTACGTGAGGGCAATTCAGGGAGTATGGACTGATTTTAACAGGATTTCTTACATCTAATTTATTGATTATTAATACTGCGACATGAACAGCTCTTTTCCAATCAAGAGCAAAATGATAGAAACATGAAGAAATGCATTGTTAAAATGCGTTATAGTGAATAGTTTGCAAAATGTATGCCTTTATTTTATTTTATTTTTTTTGCTTTTATAGCCAGACATTAGTGAGACAATTTTCCAGCATACAAGCCAGAAATATGAGCCGATGTTCCATTAGTACATATGTAGTTCAGCACACACACACACACACACACATATACATATATATATATATATATATATATATATATATATATATATATATATATATATATATATATATATATATATATATATATATATATATATATATATATATATATATATATATATATATATATATATATATCAACTAATAATCATATCATATATCAACTAATAATCATATCATATATCAACATCAACTAAATAGAAGTAAATTAGTTGATGTTGATATATGATATGATTATTAGGGTTATGATTATTCGGGTTACAATTAGGGTTATCTTTAAACGTATTTAGAAGAGTGTCTATGTATTTAATGACAAAACCCAGTCATTCAATGTGCTGAACTTGGTACTGATTAAAATGGAAAAGTCCTTGCCTTTTCTTTATATGATGCAAGAAGCGAATTGGGATTCGGACAGTTTTCCAAGAGCAGAAGTGTTCATCAGACAATAGTGTCTCATGAATTTCCCGTGTGTGTGTGTGCGTGCGTGCGTGCTTTGGAGTGGGAAGCCCGTACAGTAGTGAATGGGAGAAGATTACGTAACAATGAGCATCCGACGTCCACACCCTTTTCTCCTACAAAGGTTGTGTACGTGCACGCATTGGATTTACAGCAGAACCTTGTATAATAACGGAAACACGTTGGAGAATAGTCAAGAATCATGCAAACATCTGTGATGCACTATACAAGAAGCGGCCCTGTTGCACTCATTGTCATTTCTATTTGGCAAATCGTGCACCTGATAGACGCCTGTAAATTCAATATCTATTCTTTTTCGTCTACACTTTATCACAGCACGGAGGTCGTAATCCACCCTCCCTGCACATCGCACAACGGTAACAGGGCGTTTGGAGAGGAATTAACGAGACAACCCTTTACTTGTGTCGGCTTTAATGCTCGAGGCGGAAAATCTTCTTTTCATCATCTGAACCGGTGAACGCGTACCACAAAGACCCACATACCTGTAGATGGTGGAATCAATCCAAAGTCTTCGAATTTGCCGACGACGAAGGACTGACAGGTTGATAAATAATTGAAAACATTGTGCGACGACTAACACGGATGGAGGATGGCCGTGGCTGGAACAGTGCTTGGCGGTAGGGCGCAGACTCCAAGAGGATGTCAAGGTCTTCTGACGGACGGATCTAACAACCAATCACAGGATACGGTTAGGCCTCTCTTTGCGGCATGCTTGGTTTAGCCAATGAAAACTGTTGTGTGGGTAATAAACCCACCCACACGGCGGGGACATTTCGCCACAGTCATAACGAGCACTCCGATGAGACGTTTCCATCATGTGAGAAGTCATCAAGTTTATCATCTATGAAATGTTCCATGTCCAGCCTTGAATTTGACTCCAGTGGTTTTATGATGACAGAGCAGACCGCACATCTGCTTGAGGTCATATTCAAATCCAGCCGTAACGTGGAATATGCACAGTTAGGTGTGCGGGCGAGGGGTTGGGGCTGTCAGACCCCGGCTTTTGGGGCAGGGGTATCTAAATAGCCCCAGGCACTTTTTCACCGCCAAAATTGGTACGACCCCAATACTATTATTTAGTAGAGCAAGTGTCACATTCACCCTTTCATGGACACATTTGTGCACAAATGGTATATGTGGCGATATTTTACAGTAATAAAATAATGTGTGATAAGGTTTTAAGAACAAATGTACAGCAGGGTGCGAGCTGAGTTTTGCTGCAGGATTAGTACAACACTTTAATAAATTTAGTTTAGGTCAGTAAATAGAAAGATCAGCCTTCTTTCTTGGAAGTTAGAACAACAACTTGACAACAGGTGATGGCATAATGCTGCAGGGATATTTCATGTATCCAACTTTAAATACGTGTAAGACTGATATCTGTGACACTCACTTGACCTGTTAATTTTAGTTTTGAAATAACCAGAGACTGACTTTCTTTTTTTATTTTTTTTTTCAATGTTTATTGTCCTGTAGTGAAGTTGTGGTGAGAAACTGGCCGACCTACATATATTGTCACATGTATATTCAAACGTTTTTATATACGAGTTTTACTAGAACCTGTTATAAGATTGTAACTAGCAAAACTGAAAAAGAGTCAAATGTTCTTGAAAAAACAAGAAATGTAACAAGCATGTAGGACTGTTTGCCCTCTTGGTGACATTGGATACCAGCAAGATCTCGTTTTGTCATCAAATCAATCTGTCATTCTTGTGTTAGGCATTCACTGACAACATCTCTATTGTTTGTCTCAATCAGAGATCTGCATTGTGTCCCCACTCAGTCAGACAAAGTGTTTTCTGTTGATACTTGGGATTTCTAAGCATTTAGGGTGACTTAACCACGAAAAGCATGCAATGTGACTAGTATGCAACAGGACAAGTGCAACAGAGGCTAAGAAAACTTCAGTGATCGATATTGGGATCGAGTCGTTTCATGCAAACATACAAGTGAAGTTGGATTTCTCTGACATAAACAAGGGTTAATAGCATAGTTGCCTTCAGAATCATTTAGTCATCATGCAAATGCAGCAGTCGTTAAACACTGAGGTCTCATTTTACAACTAAGCAAACATTTGTTAGGGGTGTAAGAAAAACTGGTATCAACCAAAAAAATCATTTGCCCATTTAAAAGATGCTAGGCTAGGGCATCAAACTGAACCAAATCATTCCACTTTGAATTACTGTAAATCAAGTAATCAAGTTTCAAATTAAATTGACTTTTATTTGATAGGTACTTTATAGACGAGAAAATAGAAATATATTTGTTAACCACGTCCGTTAGCTAGCGAATTAAGCCCATTTTCTTGTGAAAGTCTATATATATGTATATGAGCAATATGCATTTTTAACAGAACATAGCTATGTGGATAGCAGTGGATTATTTAAACTTTTGAGGTGAAATGGAAAAGTTGCCAAGCCACCTTATAATAAATATTGAGCAAACAGTCCAAAAAAACATTATTATTATAACAAGGTATGCAACTGAGTACTTAAAAGGTAGCTACAGTTGCCCCGAGACAATTAACAGGCAGTTACAGTTGCCCTGAGACAATTACATGCAGGCTGACAAATCCTGAACTTGTGCACACTTGCCATGATGTAAGTACTATGCTCAACAGCATTTTGTTTGCAGGTTTGATGTCAACTGTTAGTGGCGGTGTTAATTTTGTTAATTGAGAACTTGCCAAAACAGATGGATTGTCAAGCGTTGGACATGGAGATCAGGTGTTCGGCAAATTGGGTCACCAGATTTTAAGTTTGTGACTTCTTTCTTGGGAGTATGTAAAGAGTAAAGTTAATGTGACTCCTCTTGCTCAACCTTGACTGAACCTACATAATAGCACCACTAAAGCTGCATGCATGATCATGTCTGGGCTGAGTTAAACCATAGTATTGTTTGCTAAGCAACCAGAGTGCCCATTGAATGTCTGTAAACCTCTACCAGTTACGCGAATCATGTAATTGTCACTTACTGGTTGTGATAGAATATTACAGTAAAGTTATATGTTATTGTCTGAAATCAGGGAGCATATTTTTGTTGTGTTAAAATCACAATTTTTGTCCCGCTCTCTGCCTATTTTTCATTACCTGAGAAGTAATGGGAATTAATTTGATCCACCAGTAATTTGATCAAAGTAATTAGATCTAATGGGTTACCTGTCTATAAAGCAGTACTGTACCTCTCAAATAGTGTGGAGCTGGGGGAGTGTAAGGAAATGGGCTTTTTTTTTTTGCTGTGTCGTGTAATTGAAAATCTGAGTGGTGTGGTGACACATTGTAAACGTCTATGCAATTAACATTAGTTCAAAATTAATTGGAATGTTTTTTTTTTGTTTTAATGTTAAATAGCATACCATTTTTTATTCGTGCAATTTTCCTAATTTTAGTGATCAGATGCACCTTTGTTCTGTTTGCATGTTCTCTCCGGCTTCCTTCCACACTCCAAAAACTGGGTGTGTGAATGGTTGTGTTCTCTTTGTGTGCCCTGCATTTAGCAGGCAACCAGTTCAGGGTGTCCCCCACCTACTGCCCCAAATCAGCAGGGGTAGGCACCAGCAAGCCTGCGACCCTTGTAAGGATAAGCGGCCATAGACAATGGATGGATTCTTAAAAGCAGTGCTTCTCAATTAGTTTTGCAAAGCCCCCCCCTATGAAAGAGAAAACATTTTGCAGCCCTCCACCCCCACCGACCATAAATAAGATTATCTCTAAAATGTGTATATTTTTTTAACATTAAAAAACTTTCACCAACTGATAACTACTTTTTTTACAGCATTTATACAGGATACAGGTTTGTCAAACCAGAAAAAAACAAGTGCATCAAAGTGCCAGAGGTAAACCCGCACTTGATTGAATCTGCCACTAGGTGTCAGCCTAGTGAAGATTAACTCACATGACAAACACTTGGAAGTCAAGTAAACGTACCGTAACAATCAAGTTATCTGAAGTTTATTAGTCAAGAGTGCTTAAGTATAAACAGGGTAACTCAGAAACGTTTAAAAGCACAGTACCTACATTTTGAATGGGGAAACATTACAGAAGTGCTGAATATATGAACCATATTACTAATTGGAATGCAATAGACCCACCAATAGAAAAAGTTCACGCAACTACACAAACTACAAAAATATAATCAGCTGCCAACATGAAAAAGGTGTGTAAAAAAAGACACTAAATTTAAAGATGAAACTGTTACAATACATGCAAAGATTATCATTGAAGCTATATGAACAGTATTGTTTCGCTTTCCATCTTCAGTCCCTTGCCTTCTTCAATTCTTCAATTCTTTTGTCCTGTAAGAACAAATGAAAAACAGTCATTTTTCAGGGTTAGTTTTTTTGTTTTTTTTTGGCCGTGCGTGTTTTAAATCTCTAATGAGCACAGTTTCTCTTGGTGAATTAGAACTGTTGACGAACATCTGAGACCTAGAAATAGTGTGCTGCTCAGGATATTCAGTTTACGTGAAGAAATGTTGATCAAAAAATAATCATTCAGTTAAAATGTGTAGTTTGGTCTTGTAATTTTTTTAATAATCGTTTTTCAAAAAGAAAAATGTTTATTTGGTAAAGACTTTTCAGTAGGATATCTGAATACCAAAATACTAAATGGCAGCAGGCCTGATATGGAAATTTTTGAGAGGGGTTGTTTTTACAACAATGCAGTGTTAAGCCTCTAGTAAGTGTCTTGGTGTCCCGACGGCAATGTACAAGAGCTTATCTTAGATGCTGGATCAAGCCGCGTAACAGTGCTGATAAACGTCAAAATTGGACACCCATGTACCTTATCCTTAAGTTTCTTGTCGAGAGCAGCCAATCGCGCATCACGGTTGTCTTTGTTTGCCTCCATCTTCTGATTGAGCTTCTCTTGTGTGGTCTTGCTAAAGTTGCAACATTCGTCCAAGGCCCTCTGGAGGACCTCTCTTTCGTGCTCTCGTTTCTCAGCCAGCTGCTTCAGCACTTCAGCCTCGTGGCTCTGACGAAGACAAAGTCAGCGTTTCGCCTTGATTTATCTAATCCTACCTTGATCTATCTAATCACGTGGCTTCTGATCTTACCTTGTATCTTTCTTCAGCAGCCAGCATCTTCTGAGTAAGTTTCTCCTGTGTGGTCTTGCTGAAGTTACAGCCTTCATCCATGGCCCTCTGGAGGACTTCCTTCTCACGCTCTCTTTTCTCTGCCAGAGTTTTCAGCACTTCGGCTTCATGGATCTTGTCAAAAAGATGGTTTTTTTTCTTTCACTTGTTCAGAAGTTGATTACTAGGTTAACTTGGAACATAAAAGATACCCTGTGTCTTTCTTGCGCAGCCATCATTTTTTGAGTCAGCTTCTCCAGCGTATTCTTGCTGAAGTTGCAGCACTCGTCTATAGCCCTCCGGATCACTTCCTTCTCATGCTCTCGTTTTTCCGCCAGGGTTTTCAGCAACTCGGCCTCGTGATTCTTAGAAAATGGCACACAGTACTATTGAGTATGCGAGGAAAGTACCATATTTTTCGGACTTAATTATTCAAAAAAAAAAAAAAAAGATTATGTCAAGAACAATTCCAGAGGAAGTCATTGGGATAATATGAAATAAGAATATGAAATAAGATAAATGGAATTCTGCATACCGTTTTATTACTCTACAATCATGATTGTTGATACAATAATGGATGGGATATTTATTTAAAAGTAGAAATGCATCAAGATTATTAAGATTTATAAGTCTAAAAGCGGTTGAAAAAGTAAACCATAATAAATACTTATTAAAAAGCTTACCAATTACACAATTTTTGGAATATTCGCTTTGAAAAGCGAGTTCTAGCTCAGTTGTTTACTTTTGATGGTGTCATGTGATTATTTAAACAAAATGGAGCGCATTGGTTGTTTTCAAATTGTCATACAATTGAAGCATAATGAAACACACTTCTTGTCTCAAATAGTTTGTAGCCTTAAAGAAGAATGTTGTCAGACAAATATTTACAAAGACTGTCACAATTCTTCAACTCTTCCATAATGTATGTAGCACTGTAATGGAGACAAGTTGAAATAATGCGAAAATTACTGTTTGTAGCACTTCTTTCTACGTTATTCCTTCTTTTAACCTTTAGTTTCATTTTTAATTAACATACTTTAAAAATGCTGTACATTGTTTGTCTTTGAAGAAATCTATGTAAAGAAACATTTTCTTAACATGTTCTGTCATCTAAATTTAAAACATATATTTAGAACAACTAAGAAGCTGTAAATAACTGACTAATCATCAAATGTAGTCAAATGTCCTTTCAGTGCAACAAACAACTCATGTTGAAGATACCTTGCGTCTCTCATCAGCAGCCTCCAGCTTCTTCATAATCTCATCCAGTGAGGTTTCTTTTTTTGTGACAGGTGACAGGGGAAATTGCACTTTTGCATCAGGAGAAGTAGGTCTCAGGATGAGCTCAAATGCATGACCCGATGCACGCTTGTTCAGCTCCTTAACTTGAATGTCTGCAAGACAACATACATTGGGAGCTGACAGCTTGAGTTATGGCAAAATCAACACAAAGGTGGCTGAATACTTGAAATAATGGACTCCCTTTAACTGGACACATTGACCTCTACTAGAAAAAAATATATATATAACAGCTGGGGAAATTAAATTAATGTTTCTCTTGATTGAACAATTAAATTAACGACAATACTTATGTAAGGCAGATGAAGACAGCGGGGCCATTGTTTCTTACTGAACAACTGTCTGTAATTAAGGAGTTAACATGGCTTTTGGCTATCATTCAGGGTCACTGCTTTGTGAGCTCGGTCAAAAGAAAACAATCTACTCAGCTGTGCCAAAGCAGTGGGCTTGTGTGCTTCCAATCAAAAGAAAACTGCAAAGCCTTGTTCCCAAAGAGTATGGTTTTCTATGGTAACTTATCTCATGTCAACATCACCAACAGATCAACAAGTAACTCGTTGCAAAAAAACATGCCAAACAAATTACATAAAAAGGACCCCAGGGGACACATCAAAGATTTACACTTTGCACAACTAAGTTAGAGGGTAAACATTTAAATTTCAAGTCTACCGTATGTTTCAACACATAATATATGTAATGCAATTCTTTTAAGTGTCGTCACATGTTATCAATTTAGCCATTATATTGCACTCACCTACAATTTCCGCCATTTCAGCCAAGAGGTTGCCTAATCGGAACCACTAGTGGAAAGAATAAAAATATTTAAATCAAAACAAGTCATCATTTTACGAACAATGTTTATGTCTCCATTGTCTTACACGGACGCAGCAGTCGGGAAAATGCGCTCCGAAAACACTCACTGCCCTCGCGTTTCGAACAATTATAAACGTGCAAATGCAGGGAGACGTCTCAAATCAAGTGGTCGAAACATAGTTCACCCCTTCACCGACGCCCCAACTTGAAAGTAGGTTTGAGATAACGAGTGCTTGCAAAATAATACTGGCAATTAAAAAAAAAAATCAAGCGATATAATACGAAGCAAGACGCATTTTTACAAACACGTGTGAGCAATATTGGACTTAATGATTGAAATTCAGAAAAGTTAGGCCAATATTTAGTAAGACAAGCAAATGAAGTTTTGTGTTCCAGGTGTGAGGGTTGGTTGATTGTCGCCATGTTGAGTACTCCGCAGCCATGTCCACGGTCCATGCCGTTACCTGAATTTGACTTCGTTTTCAAAGTCTGCTGAACTTTGCCAAGACACGCTTGAAGCTTCTCAACACAATAAGCGAGCAGTCTAACAATCGCAGTAAGCGGTCACATAAAGTATTTCCTCACCCACCCGTGTTAGAAGTGCTCGAAAGGAATTCTGCTTAGAAGTTATTGTCTGTTCTCGGCGCGCCAAATGAGCAGCCTCGCGCACAAAATCGGATCCGTGACGCCTTCGCAACTCCTGTCGTTGATTGGCCTAAATTCACCAATCAGGGGAGCTGTGACGCTACAAGAACCAACGATGTCGTCACAGGAAACGCCTCACTTCTGAACTTTTAAATACAAAATAAACGCTTAACTGTTTTCACAGGCCTGACATCACCAGTTGAAACAAAACTGTGTTTGAAAGATGATGGTAAAGATCTTGATTGGGAGAACAATATTGTATTGATTTTACTTCACTTTTGCATGCTAATTATTAACTAAATGTATTATTAGCTGAGTTTTGCATGGTCCCTCGTTCGTGTATATTTATGTCCAAAACAGTTATTAGTAAAGATGACGGTAGCTGGCATTTAACGTTTATTTACAACCTAAATTTAATAAAGTAATTCTCTGTAGATTTTAAATATATCTTATTGTCCAATCAAATTTCACTTAATATACTCAACTTTAAGGTAATGAACATGAGCCATACGACTATTTCTGTGACTAATAAAATATCAAATTCATCTTTACAGGGTCAAGGTAAAGAGTCCTGGCCCTCGAGGACATGATTTTTCAACCCTGTGATAGTTATGTCAAAACAAGCCCAGTTTGACGACAAAACAGGTCTGTAGCAATCTGCACTCGTGCATCCATGTGTCTAATCAGATTCTCTGGTGAGTGAGAAAATCTATTTTATTCCATTATAATACTTGGTCACATTTATTAAAAAAAAAACAACAACATTATTCTGTTGATGTTTGTAGTTTGTTGTGTGTGTTATATTTTGTGAAGAACTGATGGTTTCAATAAATAATGTATGAAATTCCAAAGCCACTGCTTCAGGCCGCTACTATTCACTCTATCTTGGTTTGTATTACAAGAGTACTACACTCACTGTACCTTCACTAAGTTGCCCAATCGTTTTGGTTGGTGTCTCTGTAAAAGATTCATACCATGATGTAAGTCATGAACATGCTCGTCAGATAAATGTTTTACACGCAAAAATGATACATCAAATCTCAACCAAATTTCTGTTTTTCATAAATAACTGTCAAAACGTTTTATCCATAAAATGTATGTAGAAGAAAAATGCAGTGTAGGTTAGTAAAGGAACTTATGTGGATACATTAGTTTAGTCTATAGTTGATTTGGTAACTGATTTATTTTTCATTAAATTATTTTTTACGTACAATTAATACCAATTAAAATCACATTTTGTGATTTGCTGTCGATTTAAATTGATGTCACGTGTGCCCAGGCTCAGGTAACAACCAATCATGGCTCGGTTTGCACATGACCAAAACCCAGAAAACAGGTGAGCCGTGATTGGTCTTCACCTGAGCACGTGATGATATTTTTTTAATTAAAGTTTTCCCCTTTTTTCCATATTGTTAATTTCCACTTTTTCTTTTATTCCGAGTGTTTCCCCCACGTTGTCTGTATAACACGTCTCGAGGGGGGTTTTACTTTGACGCCTTCAATTTTCAGGCCAGTAGGTGGCGATATTTTACTCATCATCCGTGTTGCCTTCAGAAACAATAAGCGACATTCACCCTGGTTTGTCTTCAGAAAGCTGTACACGGAAGGCGGTGAGAATTTACTTCATCTCGACATTTGGACGCCATCATGGGAGCCTGTTTGGCACTGTGTTCCTTAGCCAGCTGTGTAAGTATTTTGTCTAAATGTCTTGGTTTTTCTTGATATTTTTTTTTAACTCGATCGCGGCTTCAGAACAACACAAGCTGTTTGATACGCCAGACATACGACTAACTTTTAAGTAATTGGTGTGAGCACCGAGTCATATCTTCCATGTAGCGAGTTTGGCAACATAGTTAATGTGGGATATTCTATGAAAACATAAAAATACGCATAGGACTTCAGGTCCTATTTTTCCAGGAAGTTAGCCTAGCAAGCTAGCTGTCGTCGCTCATATACGTTTAAGATTAATATTTCATTTTTAAGCGTTTATAATGTTTTGACCATTACGTTATTAGAGTTTGAACCTACACGGTTAAAACGTGCTATCGTTTTATTGAACGGTCGTTTTATTGAACGGCGTTAATAACTGAGAAATGTTTGCGAAACGCCCTTCTGACCTGTAAACATCAGGTGGTGATCTTAGTGGTTGTATGATGACGTATTTGTTAGTCACTGTCAAATGACTCGCCATCACAGTAATTTCTCAAACGGGTGAGTTCAACTGCCTCCCAGTTTAACTGGCCCTGGAATCCAGATGTGGGTCGATTGTTGACATGTTTGTGTTTCCTGAATGCAGATTCGTCACAAGCCTCGTGGAAATTGTAGAATTGCCTAACTTCTGTTCATTAACAAACACATAAAACAACGTGCGAATTCGTTAACCACCACCCTACTCGGTGGTGCGGGGTTCATTACACTTAAGTAATACCTAAACAAGTGTACCGGCGAGGGCTCATGTTAATCTGGTGTTCAGTTTGTATATATCCATGTTAACTGGATCATTGGAACCAATTTGACAGGGTCGCGATCGTCTTGTATTCACGTCAGTTTAAATTCATACCTTACACCACCCCAAACTCTGATGTGCCGAATTCAATGCTAAGATATTAATGTTTGCAGCTGTTCCCTCGCTGATGCGCCTGCATATGCCTCCGCGTCATTGGTCCAAGTCCCGTTTATGAAACTTGTTCTTTTTTATTTTACTACATGTGTTTAGAAACTCCTGCAGACAATAATGAGTTGAAAAAGAGCCGCTTTGTTTCACGTGATTATTGATGCGCAGTTAGGGCCTAAATGTGCTGTTCAAATATTTTCATGTGGATCGTGATGAATATGCAGTCAGGAAACACATGTCAACAATGACCCACATGTGGATTCAGGGAGCCAGTTGAACTGTACGCCCTTTTTAATTATCAGTGTCTGCTCATATCACAGTACTAATGCAATTGTGTCAATACAAACATTACTCTATTTTGGTTGACGTATGAACTCGAGTGTCATTGAATCTGTAAGTGTTGTCACTCACCTGCCATCTTCTGCTATCTTGCAGGCTTCCTGTCTGTGTGGTTCGGCTCCATGTCTGCTGTGTGGCTGCTGTCCTTCCTCCAACAACTCCACTGTTACACGGCTGGTTTTCAGCTTCTTTTTGCTGTTGGGCACCTTCGTGTCAGCCATAATGATCCTTCCTGGAATGGAAACCCAACTGCGCAAAGTGAGTTCTGTTGTTGCAACACATTTATTGTGGCTTCCAAGTAATAATTCTGGCCAGATTTGGCTATCTTGCACATTGAGTGTATTTTTTTTTTTGTCCAGATTCCAGGATTTTGCCAGGGAGGAAGTACTATACCTGGCTTTGAAAACCAGGTCAACTGTGATGTCATCGTGGGCTACAAATCTGTGTATCGCATTTGCTTTGCCATGACCTGCTTCTTCTTTCTCTTTTTCATCATCATGATTCGCGTAAAGAGCAGCAAAGACCCGCGTGCTCCTATTCAAAACGGGTAAATGTTGCAGATGTATTCCACTCATGAAAATTGACTAAATACTCAATGACAGCCATTTTCAGTCATCAGAACCCCCGTTGTGCCAAACATAACAGCATTTTGACCATTTTCCCCCCACTACCCACGCAATATTGTGTTATTATTTATACTTCAAATGTACCCAAGGAACTAATAGTAATATATCTTCTTTCACAAGAGTAAAAACAGGCTTTATTCTAACAATGTCAACAATCAATAGCTAAATGTAATCTGAAAGGAAAAAAAGCTTTTTGTGTAAACAAAAATGTCAACCATAACACTGAATTTGATCATGAGCATTTTGCTTTTTTTGACGCCTCTAACCTCTAATAAGTGGTGTCTCTCTATAAAGCAACTAAAACAACTTTCAACTTTTAATAATTTATTTAGTGATAAACATTAAGAGCTCTGTACATTACTTACCAGAATGGCATATAGGCGGTTAGTAGCCGTTCACATGACAACCTCGTCGTATTCCCAGGATTGTTGTTGTACTTTGATGCCTTTATGACATACTTAAGTCAGTTCACCATCAAAACATGAACTCTGAAGGATACTGTTTGTTTCATTCGAGTGTATGATTCAGATCGCCCAATTGAAAGGCTTTTTGATTACTGACACAAAACATGACTGTAATCCCTCCTAATACTGCAAACATTTTGTAAAAAGAGGTGATTTTAATTCTATGCTTTGGTCACCCTCATATATTATTTACCAGTGTGAAATGGCATTGAGTTTCTCACCTGATTCCTAATATATACAAGGCTAGCTGTCAATTGAGACTCAAAATTGTAATAAATCCGGTTTGAAATGACCAAAGGTGACATTTTGACTGCTAATTGATTAAAATTTTCACAAAAGTAAATAATGTACTTGGTTCTAAGTAGTCTTCATTTTTTTCATTGGTTTGCACTCAGCAATTAAGTTAGCTGTGTTGCCCTGTGTGCCAAGTTTTTGCTATGTCTTGGATGTATTTCTTTAAATTATTTACTTTATTTATTTTAGTTTATTATTAATATTTGTAAGTACCTAGCCTTGAAGCCTTGTTTATGTACTGCTTGTTTAAAAGAAGGGCAAGAAATACACATGTTTGCCCAAACATGATGAATAATCGTGATTAATGATGGTGATTTCAATATTGACCATAATTGTCCACTCCTACATACCTCTATAACTTTCAGTGGGGGGAAGGGGGGAATGACACAACTCTGTTAAAGCACCTAATGATTAGTTGTTTTCAACGTTTATTGAGTGAATTGTGCATGTCATGGGCAAAAGGTGAATTTGTATAATTGTCTATGATTTATCTTTTATTTCTCTAATTGACCAATTGTGTTTTTTAACTGTCTTTTTTTTCTTTTCAGTTTCTGGTTCTTTAAATTTCTGATCCTAGTTGGGATTACTGTAGGAGCCTTTTTCATCTCAGATCCGGTATTCAATACTGGTGGGAACAAAATTCATTCCTTTACAGTCTACTTTCAAGAGGCTGATATGTTTATGAAAAGTTATTTGTTATGGTATCAGCTTTGTCTGTTTTGCTCCACAGTGTGGTACTATTTTGGACTAGTGGGTTCGCTCATATTCATTATCATTCAACTCATTCTCCTCATCGACTTTGCCCACTCCTGGAATAAAGCGTGGGTGGAAAATGCTGAAAATAATGACAACAAGTGCTGGTATGCAGGTATAACAACATTTCATTTCTTCCGTAAATGAATCAAGGGCTGTAAATGTTCTATAAACATTGACCCACTTTCTTCATGTGATTCACTTCCAGGTCTGCTGAGTTTCACTTTCCTGAACTACGCCCTGGCTTTCACTGCTATCGTGTTGTTTTATGTTTATTACACTCAACCAGATGACTGCACTGAGCACAAGGTTGTTATCAGCCTCAACCTTATCTTCTGTGTCATCGTCTCAATTGTCTCCATCCTGCCCAAAGTTCAGGTAACTAACTTCTTAAAACATCATTATCCGTTCATTAACTCATCACTTAGTTGTCGTTGTTATAGACAGGCGGCTGTGACATCACACTTTCTCCGCTAATTCCATTGTTCTTAAATTTTCCTTTGTTCATACAGTTTTAGAGCAAAATTGACAAACTTCAGGCCTTGAGGGCTGGTATCCTGCATGTTTTCCAAGTTTCTCCCTCTGTGAAGAAATGATCCTAGTCTTTTGAATCAGGTGTGTTTAAGAGAGAAGAATTGGAAAAAGGCAGGATGTTATCCCTCGAGGACTGGAGTTTGACACCTATGGCTTTGAGGGAAAACAAGTGTATGTTCGCCTGTTACAGAGTATAACATTAACGGGGCCTTCAAATTGCCCTGTTGTTGTACATCAAGAGGTACAGTTCTAATGTCATGTTTCTATCTTGATTGCAGGAAGCCCAACCTTACTCTGGCTTGCTGCAGGCTTCTCTCATCTCTGTCTACACTATGTATGTCACTTGGTCCGCACTGACCAACAATCCAAGTGAGTCTTGCAGCGTCTGATTTACAGTTTCATAGTCATTTGTTTCATTGTCATTCTCATTGTGCTAAGTTCAGTTTAGTGGATTTCTGACTGTATCCCCACCCCCACACTTATATGTGATGGTCTTATATAGAAATCTATCAATTATTCAGCAGGATGAAGTGTGAAGTTCCTTAAAGCAGATGTGATCGATGAGGGATTCAAGCAATTGAATATATTTTTCAAAAATAGCATTGGAAAGGACATGTTACAAGAAAACAGATCTACTCATCATTACATGTGCGTTTCAAAGCTCAGTATTAAAATACAATATGTACAATTTAGAATGTTTTTAAGGAATAAATTAAATTATTGTAAATTTAGAAAACTTGCAAATAAATGTGTTTTACGACCACCAGTACGTTTCAAATATAATCGCAGGTCTAGGAATCATTAAATTATATCACATGGGAGTGGCACTCCTCCGGCGGTTGACATGTTTTGTTTTAGCTACATACAGCCGGACGAGGAGTTTGTATTGTTGCATTTACCGCAATGCCCCTCAAGCTCTCACGGGCGCGTGCCAAAAAATTACACATACTGTACTTCATTTAGGAGGCCTAAAATAAAATGAAAAAAATAGAAATAAAATAAGCCAGATTTGTCTGTATTTCCCCGAGGCATAAAGCATGGATTTTGCTAGTATTATAATAGAGTAAAATATTGTCAATGAAGAACTACACATTGCAAGTAAGGCCACAAAATTAAAACCTTTGAACAAAATGTTTTCAAAAAGGCTGTTTGCAAAACTTAACAAAATTTCACCTGTATAACATTGTTATCTTGTCTATAATTAATTTGATAACAAAAAAAATGTGCATGTAGATTTAATAACTTTAAAAGTGCATGGTTTCACTTGCTGTCAACTGAAATTGACCTTAAGCTCAAGGCACAGTGAATGACAAATCACAGCTCAGCTTTTGAATGTCACATAACCAAACCCAGAAAACAGGTAAACGGTGATTGGTCATTACCTTATTTGCCCTTGATGGCAAGAAGAAATTATTTTTTTGGTGGCACTTTTTTCCTGCCGAATGTGCTACCATATACACCTGAGTATTTTTTTTTTCCTCCACGCTGTGAGAGATTTGGACCTTTGAACAATTCTGCAGATATGTGCGATAGCTCTCTCCAGGTTTGCCACAATCCACTAATCCATTGTGTCTGTGTGTTTGTGTGTGGGCTGATGTTGTAGATCGCAAGTGTAACCCCAGCCTTTTGAGTATAGTGTCCAATGTCAGCACCCCCGCACCTTCTGCTGACCAAACACCAGGCCAGTTGCAGTGGTGGGATGCTCAAAGCGTTGTTGGCTTGCTCATCTTCCTCTTCTGCACCCTCTATGCCAGGTGAGTTTGGCATCCCCACATTTACTAGACTTTGTTACATTGGATCCCTCTTATTCTTTCTTGTGTCACAGTATTCGTTCATCCAATAACACTCAAGTCAACAAGTTGCTGCAAACGGAGGAGGGCGGAGCAGAGACTGGCGTCGGAGCCGTCGGAGAGGACGGCGTGCACAGGGCCGTGGACAACGAGGAGGATGGCGTGACTTACAGCTACTCGGCCTTCCACTTTCACCTGGCTCTGGCATCGCTGTACATCATGATGACTCTCACCAACTGGTACCTGTAAGTATGACATGTCAAAAGATGGTCTTTCATAGTATGGGTGTGTACAAGGCAACGGAATTCAGCTAAACAGGCTAGAAATAGTTCATGATAATAAGTGACATCCCCCACCCCGCCATGCACACACACCAGAAAAAAGCCCTATTGTCCTCCACAGACAAAATACATGATTTTGTCAATAAGTAATAACTGGACTTCAAAAGCTGTCCACCAGAGGGAGCACAAGAAGCTTGTTTAGAAGAGGCAGTAGGACTTCAGATAAAGGCCCCTTCAACGTCGTGCTTTATGTAATGGCAATGTTTATGCATGAATTTGTCACTCAACTTTGCTTTTGCCTCTCACAGACCCGACACCAGCACCCAAGCCATGCAGAGCACCATGCCAGCCTTGTGGGTGAAGGTGTGCTCCAGCTGGCTGGGTCTCAGCCTCTATCTGTGGACCCTGGTCGCCCCACTCATCTTCCCTGACAGAGATTTCAGCTGAGCAGCAGGTCTTTTCTTTTCAGTTGGTTTAATTCTTTAAGGCTGGTTTTAGCGATTTAAAGGGCAGAATGCCACAGACGGGGTGGAAATAATATAGAAAATGCATGAGATGTTTTTTTGTTTTTTTTTTGCCTTTGCCGTTCAACTTGTTTGAGGAATCTGTGTGATCATCACTACATATAATAATAGGCCAGGTTAATGGGGGCTTAAGCCATACAGACTCACCTTTTGATAGGTTTCTTCCTGCCACCAGTTATGGCGTGACTATGTGAGCTGTTATCTTTTGCTGAACTTTAGTTACCAGACTATCACAGGGGCTCAGAGATGAGGCACTTTCGCAATACCGTGAACGTTTCGTTCTCAGATGTCATGCTGAAGACCAGAAACCCCAGACGTCCCGTTCTGGTTCCCCCTCCCTTCTGATTATGTCGAGGACTATTTCAGTGCTGGGGGCGATGTGGGGAAACCTCTTTCGGAGCCCCAGTGAGAGAGGAGTGCAAAAAAGAGATAAGAATAAAACGGCACGCCCCACAGATCGTGACTAGGGTTCCCTTTTGCATCTCCACTGTACACACAGTTACGTCATCGCACAGGCAGAGAACCAACAAATCGGCCGTTTAATCTCATCTTTCTGCTCTGGTCAAGGTCATATACCCCCGATGCAACGCCTTCTCCGTGTCTGACTGTGTCTGGCCCTGTTCAGCCACGCTCAACCATCTGTACTTGCATAGCAGCAGGCAGGGAAACGTATTGATCTTTGGCAGCATGCCGTCCTCATGCGATGTTCACAACGCTCCCTGTGTTCACGCATATGTCCTCATTTCCGGAGAATTCAGAATTCTCACTGCGATGTGCAAAACAATCAAATCAGTTGAAAAACCTGCCCTTGCAGTGATGTCTATTCCTGGTGGTTTAAAGTCATTGTTTTCTTTATATTGTGGTTAGCTACATACATTTCACTATGAATTATGTGCCCCCCCCCCCCCCCCCCCCCCCCCAAAAAGGTGAATATTTACGTAGAAAAGTTTATTCCATCAATTGTCTCGCCCAATCAAGAACACTTTGAAAAAACAGCTACATGTAATCCTTTTTGCCTGAATTTTGGTGGATGAGCATTTCCAAAGTATTGTACTTTTAGAATAATCACCTGACTTAAGTGCATTATCAAATCACATTTTTTTTTTTATATAGGATAGAAAATTTGGAAAAATGCTGTAAGTGCCTTGTTCTCATTTCATTAAGAATTGTTAATACTGATGTGTACTTGTCGTGCCATTCACACGGTAAGAGGTCAGCTATTACATATAAAAAAGCTTTTGCATTGTATGTACCTTGATTTTTTTTGTATTACTGTATTATGAATAAAACACTCTGACTCACTCTTTTGTGGAGGTGTAGCTTTCATTTCATAAGAACAGTGTTGAGATGCAGCTTTTGTTTACGTCCTGTTCTGTTCAACCAGTGATTCCCCCATGGGTGCAACTGATTGTACTAAAAGTCTCCTTATCTATGCTGTCAAGGTGTTGCACATGAATTTGTTTTTAGATTTACATTGAGGTCATGTACAAAGTTGGGGTGCAGGATGTGGGTTACATGTGACTTGCCCACTATTTAATTGCAGAAAACGGATTATGTTCAGTGCGTACAATGTATATTCACTGGACAGTTGTTTATTATTCCCCCCCCCCCGACTACATTTCCCCATTATTCCAATTGCTAATCCGCTCAGCTCTGCCTCACGAAGTACTGTAGACTGTACGACAGTGCTCTCAGCCTTCGCAGTGTTATTTCCTTCTCGCCTGGCTGCGAGGAAGGTTCCTGTTGGTTCTGGCTGCTAGAATAGTGGCCCAGTGCACTTGGCAATGTCTGGAGTTGCACATGACACACTGTGTTCTGCAGGCTGACTTCCCAGCAACTCTCAGCAGCAGCACCACCCGCTGCTCAACCTAATCCACATATGTCCTGAGTAGTGGCACTGTCACACTGCGTAACTAATTTCCTCCTCTTCGGAGAAGACAACTGAGAGATGGCAGCGCACAATTGGGTTAAATAATGCAGCAACACCAAATTAACTACTTGTATCAGTAATTCTGCCGTTGCCAAGATGGTGCAGATTTGACTTGCCCTAAGAGAGAGGTTTTAATTCACTTTATTGCAGCGGTCTAGATCAGTGGTTCTCAAATGGGGGTACGGGTACCCCTGGGGGCACTTGAAGGAGTCCAGGGGGTACTCGAGAGTTTAAATGAACAAACACGCGTGGAAAAAAAATCTTTAAAAATAATTATTGAATTAAATGTTTCAGGAAAATATCAAGTTCATAAAGCAAACTTAATGTTCAGTCGGTTATTCAACATCATTATTTTTAAAAGTCGGATTCTCCCTCATACTAGAAGCTTTCGACCCAATTTGTCACGTTCCGCCTATTGTTACCTATCAAGTTAAAGATTTGTTGTTGTGAACAGATTTCTACTATGATCCGAAAAGAGGACACTTTATGTTGAATACTTTTCTATAGACAAATATTTATTCATAATTTCATTTTAGGAAAAGGTCTGACACTTTGTTGATTATTTTTGTGGACAAGTATTTATTAATAATTCAGTTAAGTTTTTTTTGTGTGTGAACAGATTTCTACTGTAATGCCAAAAGAGGACGCTTTATGTTTAATATTTTTCTGTGGACAAATATTTATAATTACAGTATTTATCTATGAGAACAGATCCGATACTTTGTGGATTATTTTTGTGGATAAATATTGATTAACAATTAAGTCATTTATTTTTGATAATGGATCTCTTCTATAATCCAAAAGAGGACACTTTGTGTTGATTGTTTTTTTGTGGACCAATACAAATTAAGTTTGAAAGGTTCTAAAGTTTAATAAACACAGATGGCATCTTGTAAGTTTTTTTTTTTTTTTTTAACTCAAAAATGCTTTGCACTGTTTAAGGGGTACTTGGTTGAAAACATATGTTATAGGGGGAACCACTGGTCGAGAGCAGCGGTTTTCATTCTCAACCTTTTTTTTGATGAAATATCCTGTGAACTATTTTTTCAGCCAACTACCCCATTAAAGCAATTTTGCATGCTGTGCCATCCATGTGTGTATTATTAAACTCTGGAGCTATAGTCTTGTAGTATCTCTAGGCATATTTTTTCAGCAACTCCAGAAGACTGATCATGTAACATGTTTTATTTCTGCATTGTCTGTTGGAAAATCGTCACTAATATTTTGCAAAGGAGTCACTAAAACACAATTTAGCAAAAATATGCTCCATGTTCCAGTTCGTTTGCTCTTAATTCGAAAAGGAAAATGCATTGCTGCTGGCATTAAAACGCATTCAATTTAGATTCTGGTACCTACAGAAATCCTATTGAAATCTCACGTACCCCCGGCAGTGAGGGCAGCCGGTCTATAACTTGCCCTACAAAGAAGAATTTAAAGTCTTGTATTTTTTTGTTTTCCTTGACCTCATTCAGCTTTGTAATAATCAAGTACAGTATAGCATTTTTCCAAATGAGCTGTTGTCTGCAGCACTTCATCCCCGCCATGACCTTGCAATGGCTGACTGGAAGCAGGAACAATCAATGTTTTTCAGACTGGAAATCCTGTCTTGTCCCCTTTCAACAGTGCACTTCATTCACGCTGGCATGTTACACGGCTCTGGGACCCTGGGTCAGACGCTCCGTCGACTCTGGTGCAGTCATCACGGAAACGCAGATGTTGTAGTAAACAAACCAGTAACATCACCCCAGGAGACGAAAACAAAACATTTAAATCACATTATATCTGCTCCGTGAGACTAACAAAACTCCACTCACTTATGCCTTCACTTCTCATTTTGTAATCAAATCAGAATGAGTTTTTAGCGCTTCAATAATTCTTTGCACTGTTTGAAATGTAAGAGCCGGCGAGCGCAGCCAAGAGCATCCAGGATGAATTAGCTCCGTGTCGTAAATTACAATTTTATTTCCACTGATATGGCCACATCTACAAACGTGAGCTCAGTCATTCTCCCAGGAAAGATTGAAGTCATTTGCTTTGGCCGTTGACTCCGCTGTCATAAATCCCACCTTCATTTCCTCTGTTATCATCTGATGCAATTTGTCGCTGTAATGCGAGATCAGAAGCTGCAATGTGCTGATTAGGAACCACTTAGTGTAGCTCTGCAAGCGCGCTTGGTTAAGTATCATGGGATTTTTACTCAGACATCCACTTTCTGCTGGGGTTTACCCTGACCTCAATCTTCGCTCATTATATCACGCCGAAAATGTCAGGCGCTACTGCTCCTGCTTGGGATTTTAAAATAGTTCTGCTATGTAGAAAAGGGCATCCCTGACCCGATTGGCAGTACAGGTGCATATGAGGCGCCATCCACAATGTTTACATTTGATAAGCGTCTGCAGAGGTGCGTCTAGGACGTTATTTTTTGGGAGGGGGTGAGGGGGTTAAAACGTCCTTAAAGTTAATCCAAGCACTCTGCAAAATTGAGAAATCGTGATGTTTTGTTTATTTTTTTTTAGCAGGCCTGAAAAGTGTTAAAACCATATTGAGCTTGGTACTGAAGTTAAAAAAATATTAATAAAACACCAAAACAAAATGGTGTGAGCCAAGATAATCTCTAACCTCTTCTCACCGAGGCAAGTCAAACACGTGTGCAGTCTTCTACATTAAGTCATTTTGAGTTAGTAGTGCTACCATAGTTTAAACAAGAACATGTGGCGAATTTATTTTGTAACTCAATATCAACACATTTTCACTACCAGACATTTTTTCAATACTAATAATTAAAGGGGAGGTAAATCCCCAAATATTTGTTAAAACATGTTCCTTATACCCCCTCCAGCCCAAACATTTGGATTAAGGGAAGATAAACATTCATTTTGATAGTTATAGTCATAGTTAAAGCGTTATTATTATTTTTTTGTCTAATTAATCTAATTTTTAATCTCCTAGTTTTATGCTTTTCTGTATGCTGATTAGATCAGATGCATCAGGCTTTGTGTGCTTTAGTTGTTGGCTTTGGGAAAAAAAAGGTCAGTCACACCATAAAGTGGACACTGATTGGCTGTCATCTATGTTTGGCATAACAAGTTAGGCTCCTGGTGTGGGTGGGAGGACAAGTTCAGGGGCAGAAGAAAGACAGTGGAAGACTGCTTAGTATGGTCATCTCACAGTTCAAGGTCCAGAGTTCAATTCCAGCTCGCTCTGGCCTCCTTGTGTGGAGTTTGCATGTTCTGCCCGTGCCCACGTGGGTTCACTCCGGCTTCCTCCCACATTCCAAAAAAATGCATGGTAGGTATATTGGACACACTAAATTGTCCTTATGTGTGACTGGGTGTGTGAACGGTTGTTCGTTCTTGTGTGCCTTGCATTTGGCTGGCAACCAGTTGAGGGTTTTCACCACCTACTGCCTGAAGTCAGCTGGGATAGACTCCAAAAAGACCGTAGGATAAGTGGCTATAGAAAATGGATTGATGTATTGTGATATGCAAGAACTTGCTTACCACAGAAACTGCTGTGACCTATTGCATAAATGTGAAGCACCCATTCGCAATTGCACGCACAGCTAATGATAGCAACAAAGTATGCTTGTGATATTTTGATGTTTCACAATAACAAAATGTATCTAATTGAAAAAAATATATATATTTTTTTTATTTTTTTTTAGGTGACATTAAAAAGGTTAATTACATTCATAATTACATCTTTTAATTGTTTAATCTCTCTATCTTTTATCTCTGTTGGCCAAGTCATTATAATATGGACAAAATCATGTTGGAGTGTATGGGCGGCATTTGCATTGGAAGCTTTTGTCAACAATAATTTAGACTCTAACAAATGTTGATAGAAGTTGAACCCCCACTGATGGGTTTCCCTTGGTTGAGTGAGCAGTGAATAACCTAAAGAACTTCCTCTCAACTTTGAGTGGCGTTTTCCTTCTACTTGGCGTTCCCTGACTGGTGGAAGCACTCTGTGTGCGCTTGTAGAATTCTCCAGTATGCATGCTAACCCTCTCTCTGTGAAGCCCCCCCCCCTCCACAGTTCAGAGGCGCAGCTGATGCAGTTATATAAGTCAGTGCAGTCGGCGTCTGCTGTGAGCCAAATGCCAGGCCAGTCTGGTTACATAAGCCTGTCAGAGTCATATTGTAGCATGCAGTAGGGAACGCTCATAACGCTGCGTCTTCCTGCACGCCTCCCATCGCCTCCTCTTGTCTCTCACTTCCTCCCACACATCTTTCCTTTCTGCTCTCCTATTTTTCAAAAAAAAAAAAAAAAAAAAACAATCCTCCCCAGCCCTCCCACTTTTCCTTTCCTTCTCGCCATGGTTCTTAACACTGGGGAAGAAAGAGACTGCAGATGCACAGGAATTACTGACAATATGAGATCTTTGTCAAGTTTAATATTTACATTGAGTAAACTATAAGCTCATGGCATTGTGGTGAACAATCTTTGGTATATTTGGACATTTAAGTGGTCATGAAGACAAAACGGACCTTCAGCGTGAGGCAGTGGAACTGTGAGGCTTGCAATCTAATGAAACCAATTATTAGCATGAACGTTGGGGAGTGCAATCACATGCTATTTTGGAAAGAAACATAAACAACGCCGTATACTCAAGTCATGCAGGTTTGAATTTCTAAGCATTTCAAGGGTCGCCTGAGGTAAACTAAAACTAGATGCAGTTCTCTGAAATCGGAAAGGGAGCTCAGCACAGATAAAAGCGGTGTTTGAAAAACACATAATGCACAACAGCTTTATCTCACCCTCAATATATCAGGAAACAATACACAGTATAAATTAGGGATCTTGTGAGACACTCAGTGGATGTCATACATAGGGTATTTGTTTTGCGTGATTTTTGAGATACGGAGGCAATTGTATGGGGCGACAGACACACCTAATTTTGTGTTTTCCACTAAATAGTCTCACAATGTACAGTGTGCCTGCATTCACGCAAATAAAATTATCCCGAGCTTATTTTGAGTAGTGTAAGAACAATGCAGGGAATGTTTTTTGGTTTCAGTTTTTCGTCACATGCAGGGCTCCTGACAGAATGGAACATGAGCATCCTACTTTAGATGAAGCAGCCACTGGTCATGATTATGATTCTTATACTTTCTAATGATATCACAAGGGAGAAAAAAAAAAGCAAAATTGCAATGTGATTTGCGATTTCTTTCAACTTCCATCACAGATTTCCAGGCCTGACCTTATGTGTCTTTCCTCAAGGAATGTTTGCATACTTTTTGCTTTATGGCAAGCTGCATTGTCGTCCTGAAAATTGATGTCATCATCCCCAGCAGCGCTTTCAATTGATGGGATGAGAAAACGTAAGCTTGTGCATTTATTGAAGATGTGATGACAGCCATCTGCCCAGTGCTATTACCTGACATGCATCCCTCAACGACTGTGGAAATGTGCATGTTTTCTTCAGGCGATCTTCATAAATCTCATTGAAACAGCACCAAACTGAAGTTTCATAATCATCACCTTGGCCAGTGCAGGTTTGCGATTCATCACTGAATATGACTTTCATCCAGTCATTCACAGTCCATGATTGCTTTCCCTTAACCCATTGCAACCTTTTTTTGCAACCTTAATGATGGCTTTTGTTTAGCTTTCCTGTAAGTAAAACCCATTTCCTCTGGGCGGTTTCTTAAAGTTTCGATCACAGACGTTGACTCCAGTTTCATTTCATGCGCATTTTCTGTTTTTAAGACATTGCTTTGATTTTTATGTCTTGACACTTTGAAGTCTTCTTTGGACCACCAGTATACTTGCCCTTAAAGGGACAGTGTGTAGGAGTGAGACCGTTTTTCATTAAAAAGGAATAAATGAAATGATTGTACATTTCGAGAACTTGCAAATGAATGTGTTCTTAATGACCAACAGTGTGTTTTAATATAATCATAGGTCTAGTCATCATTAAATTATATTACATGGGGGGTGGCACTTCTCCGGAGGCGGCCATGTTTGTTATAGCTATGGACAACGGTCAATACAGCACCTGCAGCACCTCCTGCTGTTTGTAATGAAGAACGGTATAATCCTTTTAATAACCTTTCTATGTTGTTTGTACTTGGTCCAGAATTTCACAACTCTACGTGAAGATTTACCTTCTTTAAGCGGATTATCTGGGAAATTTGTCATACATGTGGATGGGTGGTATAAAAGTGGGGAAACAGACAGACGAGTTTTCATCTTTGTGCCTCGTTAGTGGCATACCATAGAAATTTCATTGGTGAGGGATATAAATGCCTCTCCAACGTCACTGACTAGGGGGATTCTCCCATTGTCAACCCTCCACCTGCATACCCCTGGATGCTATAGCTAGCTAAGATATAGATAGACAGACAGACAGACAGACAGATAGATAGATAGATAGATAGATAGATAGATAGATAGATAGATAGATAGATAGATAGATGGTAATTTATGTGACGTGATTCACGCTTCACATACACCTCCCAGGAATTTACAGTACGTACAGTTAAGTGGCGTCTTACCGGGAAGTGCTCCTCCCGCCAGTGGTTGCTCAGTCCCGATGATGAATATTCATGAGGTAGGCGGGAGCGGGCAAGCCCACTGGAGGAGACCGAGAGGGGGGCGGTGCCCACCGGACCTGCCGTGCGGGGTGGTGCGGAGCCGCGGAGTGTGCTCTTCGTGATGTTGTTTTGTTGTGGCCGTCAGCTGAATGTGGACCCGCTGTCCGCTCTGACACCGCGGCGGGAAGCCCCCTGACCCCCCTCGACCCTCCCTCCCTCCCTCACCAGGACCCGCGGGCTCGGAGAGCGGCTTCATCCGGCGCATCTCAATCCAGGAAATGCGGACCGCCGGCCCGTTCGCCACCGGACAAATGGCTGCAGCCCTCGTACAGTAGCAAACTGGTAAATATAAACCCCGCTAACACGGCGCGTGTGTGGCTTTTGTTGTGATTATGGCAGCTGCCTGTCACGGTGGGTGCGAAGTTAGTGGCAGAATGAAGCTGACGCTTCCAAATGCGGCCAGTGACATAAAGTTGGCTTGCGAGACGCGATGTAAAAAAAAAAAAAAAAAAAGAAAATATTGTTTCTGTTTCTAACGAGATCACGCAAGGTGGGCACTGCAGAGCAGTCATTTGAGGATTTTGATGAAACGATTCAAATTGCTTCCACCCTTATATTTGCACGATTCTGCAATTGAATTATCCCAAATTGACCGGGGAGCAACAGTGCATGCAAGATAGATCTAAAATGTAAACCGGCGAACTTATTTTTTGTGGACTACACCTACACATGGCACATTTTTACTGGATGACATCATACTTTTGCTTCCCAAACGATTGTGTGCCAGGCTTTACTCAATGCTACAGGCTTATTCTCGCTGGATTATGTTAATAGACCTGAATGAGATGTGTAGCATGTGAGGAACATCTGCCCAGATAACAGGTGGATTACTGATGGGGTCTCCTCATTGCAGGTCAACTTTTACTGTTTGATACAACTACTAACTCCAGTACAACATTTGTACTGTTACTGGTTAATTAGAAAACATTTTTTGTGGTAAACAAATCATTTTCAGATCAAATGAAGTCAAGTTTGATCATTTTCCTGTACCTTACCTTGAAAACCTCACAACAGTGTTCACTCAAAATATTCTCCATTAAATGGGGGGTTTGCTGAAACCACCGCTCCAGAGATAGAACTACTATCAGAGACAGAAAGCGTGAGCCGAAACATTGCCTAAACATTTATAGCAGGTCTCTAGCAGCCCCTCGTAGCATCACGAAAGCCTCTTAGCTCCAATTTATATAGCATTGTTGAAGTTGTTTTTGGAGTATCCATTTCTGAATAATCAAATAAATAATGCTTATCCACATGTCTGCAAACTACTAGGCTTAAGAGCAGCAAACAGAAACAGTGTGAAGGGATCTCAGGCAACTGATTTTTCAGAAGCGACACAAAATTGGCAACATTTCTGTATGACATTGATGTTTATAACATCTGAGTTTCAATATACTCTACATCACAGTTAATAAAACTTCATACCAAATCCACTTAGTGGTATAGTACTACAAATCATGCTTAGCACCGTATTTGCCGTGACTTACATTTGTCAGTGTACAATGTTACTGCTGGCTTTGTATTGCTGTTGCTGCTGTTTTGTTGAAGCTGGACAGCGTTCCTTATGATTAACTCATTTTTAGACCAACCTTTATAGTTAAAAAATAAATAAATAAATAACGATTCTGTACATATGTACCTAAGGTCTGGACTCTTAAAAGACATTTAATTATGTCCTTTGAATTGAATGAGGTAATTATCACAGCAAGGCAGTTTTATATGTAATTGCATGCTATTGAGGTCCATAGATGGAGGTGGGGGACAATTAATAAAGTCAGGCATAATTCCAATCTTTGCTAACGGTTTTATATTGCAAACTCTTTTATTTATTTAGTTATGTATTTATTTTGAAACCAGGTCCACTAAAAGGTATAGAAGCCTCCAATCGACCACTTAAAAATAGGACCCCCCTTTAAAATGACATCAATTGTACATTCCATACCTATTGCAAAAAATACTCATTGCCCATCAGCAGAAACCAAAAGTCATTTGGGTGTTTGGCTTGTGATAAAGATCTTGCTCTTATTTGCCATAGTAACCATCTTTAGTGATGAACAATATTGGTGGACTAACCTAGACAGCTCGTCTTCAACATGTTGTTAAATTTGGCAGCACACTAAAATTGTGAATTCATGATGAAAGAGCTGCTAACTCACTGCAATGGGTATGGCCGGTGGGGAGGTTGTGAGAGTTGTGTGTGTGTGTGTGTGCGTGTGTGTGTTGGTGGGGGCATATGACCTAACTGGTCATATGCTATCTGTACACATGCATCCATGTGCTTGTAGCTTCATAATAAACTATGCTGACAAATGTATAGTATTTCTCCCTCATAATTTTTTGAGTAGTCTAAGCACAGTTTAAAAAGGAGCCGCTTATCCTCACAAGGGTCGCAGGCTTGCTGGTGCCTATCCCAGCTGACTTCGGACAGTAGGCAGGGGACACCCTGAACTGGTTGCCAGCCAATTGCAGGGCACACAGAAACAAACAATCATACATGCACCCAATCACACAATTTAGTGTGTCCAATTCATCTGCCACATAGCGAGGTGGATTTGAACTCGGGTCCCTGAACTATGAGGCTGAACTATGTGCTAACCACTGCCCCACTGAGCCACCCTTACTGTCATTTTAATTGTTTTAATTGTGTTGTTTCTTTTGTTTTTGCTAACATTTCAGACATTAGACATTTCATATTAGCTTCCAAGTCTAATGTTAGATGTTCACGTTGTCCAAAACCTATAGTTTAATGCCCAACGAGAAGGGGAACAAATCAAGCAAAAACTTTGGAGGATGAATTATCCAATTATCTTTATGTTATTTTAAATAGTTCATAATTAACTGAGTAATCAATTGCAGCGTTACACAATATATATATTCGCCAATATGTGCCCAGGTTTTTTTTTTTTTTAATGTAAAAATGAAAAATGAAAAAAAGGCCTCTAAAAACCATGACCAAAAGTCTCGATTTGCCAAATTTTCTGGATCATCATTTGCATGTTAGCAATGATAAACTGAAGTTTAGTCATTGCTCTATTCTACTTCCCACTATAGATCCCAATGCTGGTGCTGTTATGAGACAGAAGTTCTTTCTGATTGGAAAGAATTTGGCTAAACTACTGCCACCTAGCCACTCAGCATGCTTGTAAATGAATAAACTCGCACTATGCGAATTTGTGTTGCAGAAATCATTTTTAAATAAACAAAGCTATATGGATGGAATTTTTTTTAGAGGGGAGAATTATCCGTGTTTAAATAGCCCTGGTTGCCTGTAAACAAGGCCTTAGTGACAGTAACCAGACAAATTTAGTGCATTTGAGGTGGCTTTCAATCTCTGACTGATATTGATCTGATATAAGTGACGTAAATGCTTACCAATGTCTCGTCAATAATTATTGCTAAAGGCCCAAAGCAAACTGCTCCCAACAGCCACCAATGTCAAAGAACAAAATGGTCTATTAAAGAAAAGTCCTCATCTGAATCCTATTGATCAGCTATGGAAGGAACTGAAAGATGCATTCAGCAGAGGGCACCCATCAAACCTTTGACCATCATAACTGTTCATAGGCACATTAGTTTCATTGAGCATATTTGGGGTCGCCCAAAAGGTTGTGCAACTAAATATTAGGTTAAGGACATAGACATTGTTACCCTTCATAGTTTGCTTTGAATCCTTCTGGCCTGATTTTCATGAGTTAATTTTCATTACATATTTATTCATGAATACATCTCGGTCACTTTCAGGTTATTTCAGTGACCAGTGCAAGGTGTTTTCTTTATTGGAAGGACAACAAAAATTTAGTCCGTGTGTGTCTAAGCACCTACATATGCAGTCTCAAGCATTTTTGTGTAAAACCTGGTCCTCAGGGCACTGCTGCGGCATACCTCCTCAGCTCTGTTCTGAAAATGACTGCACAGAAATACCGTACAGTATCAGGCCACAGCGGTGAAGGGGGATGAGTGGAGAAAGGCCAATATGCAATTATTTCTTATTGAATCAGCACAAAGAGGCAGGCTCACGGTGCGTCGCTCTTGTCTAGATGGAGACCACTTGTGGTGCCGGCTGAAGAAAGGCGCTAACTCAGCAGGCGCCCAAGGAGCGCGCTGCTCTGTGTGTCCCTTTTTTTCACAGAAAAATTGACATCATAATGCAGTAGATCCTTAAAATATCCAGGAGCCATTATTGCCATTTATGGCTTCAACATTGTCCACAAGAACATGGGTATTTTTGAAAACAGATTTTTATGACAAGCGTTGGCCTTTTGCTCATGCACAAATTGGTGTACTACAGTTGTTAAGTAAGGACAAAAGGACTGAAAAGCACAACACAGTCCCTTCAAGGGATGTTGGTTGACTTCTTTTGTTCATACACTATTTGGAAACACAAATTAGTTTACTGGAAAAAATGACAAAAGAAATAGTTTTGTATGACCTATTTGTGGGCAACAATCCAAGTAACACATTTTTTTCTACAATACATTATTGAAAAGCATTCCTTCCTCCATTTATTTATTTCAAGGCTCAAATAAGTGCTTTGACATCGCTGTTTACTGTATATATTTAGGACCTTTTGCCTTGTGTAAACACATGGACTCGCTAAACTAAGAATCAAGTTACTAAAAAAAAAAATATATATATATATATATATATACACACACATATATATCTTGTCAATATTCAATAAGTAAGAGACCAAATTGCGGACTAATACGCACCATGGGATACATTGTCTGTAAAAAAAATGTTCATATTGGGCACCATATGTCCTGATTACTGTTTTGCACATCTTGGTATCAGTTTTGCGATGAGCATGATGTTCACGACCTAGAATAACTTTCACTTTACAGTTGTGTATTTTCAAGAGTTCATAATTTCAATTTATTGTCCTTCTAATGTGTTTGAATTTGCAGGGCTTGAAGAATCTGAATTTTTCATGGCATCTAGATGTGTTTACACAGGACAGAGAATCTGTTTTTTCAAGCCACCCACTTATCTATTATAAAAAGTGTTGGAGTATGTGACTGGCTGGTGTTTGTTGTTTGCAGGTGCTTTTTAGATTGATTGCCGAAACTTGAGATAATTTCTGATATGGCGTATATTGTTTTTATCTGTGAAATACATTTACTCTTGAGCAAAATGAAGATCAAAGAACCGTCTATGGGAGAAAAGTCCACCATTTTTAAGCTAAGAGAAGAGGAAAAACAATCTATCTGAGCTATTGTGTAAATATTGGGCATAGCCAATGCAACATTTTGGAATGTCCCGAAAGAGAAAAACTACTGGTGTACTAAGCAACAGACATTAAGCAGGTCGGCCAAGGGTATCGACAGCAGTTGATGACAGAAACATTGTGCAAACCACTCACCAGCAAAAAGAATCGGAAGGCCAGATTGGATTTTGCAATAAAGACCAGAGATGAGCCACAAATATTTTTGCACCGAGTTTTATGGACCGACGAGACCAGGATTAACCTCTAGTAAAGTGATGGAAAGGCCAAAATATGAAGAAAGATAAATGTCTTTCTCTTGTTTAAACACAAAAGCTCTTTTGTTAAGCGTGCTAAAGGTAATATCATGGCTTGGGCTTGCATGGCTGCTGTCCCATTTCAACTTGCCATTGGCAATGTGGCAAACGGGAAGCGTGTACCTGGCAATTATGCTGTTAGGTAAACAATATCTGTCTATGCTTTTTATTGTCTTCTCTTAGCGCTCTTTATTGAAGAAGGCTGTGTCTTCTTTTGGAATACTGCTTCGAGTAGAGTAGATCCTGTGATTCTTGCAGCAACGAGTTCACGTGAGGTAACCTGAGGTGTTGCGCAATATGCTGACATCTCAGAGGAGTTTGACTTGTGGAGACTGCAAATGGTTGCTATTTTCTAGTCTCTTTACTAAGCACTGTGTGGCATCAAATCCCCCAAATCACTTAATGGGCTGGACGAGCTTGAGCTAAATTAACTAATGTTTGCAACTGAAAAATACACTTCTTGTGTGTGCGTGTATTCGGACCAGATGTATAATTTGTGTATTCAGACCAGATGTATAATTTTGAAATTGGTACAAGAATAAACAGCATCACCAAAGGTTGTCCTTGGAGCCGACCACATCAAACAATTGAGCAAAATCAGGGGTGCTCAATGCGGTCGACTGCCGAGGTAGTGTCGGTCGGCTGCATGGATGTCAACATGGTGAGGGAGTCAGACGTAAAAAAGAAATGCAAATTTGAAAAAAACGGAGCTTACGTCTATTCTATCCTGAGGACGCCCTGTTTTTGGAAGCTTAACCGGGTCAGGCCTGCTGGATGGGAGACAACCTGGGAATACCAGGTGCTGTAAGCTTCTAAGTGGCACCCACCTCAGGTCTCTCTAGACTTCGGTCTGTGGGGATCAAGCCTTGGATGCATTGGGCCAACCACCCAATCGCCTTGAACCCCAAATGGTTACGGAAACAGAGATAGAGGCAACGGCAAATATCTCTGTCTTATGCCTCACCCAAGGCGAAGAGGAAGTAACTAATCGGAATAACAAACCACCCTATTGTTTACATTCGTTAGCTTCTCACACTCTGAGAAGCAAAGGTCATCAAGTTGACCATTGTCATGACCATGCATCCAGGAGGAACTTCAAAATAAAAGCATTCTAAGGTCGCTTGTGTCATACATTTACTTTTAGCAGTACAAATTATTTTGAACTAATTACTGGCCTCACAACGTTTGGCTATTTTACTATAATGGAGGATATTGACATACAGCGCTTCCTCCTTGTGTATTTCACTGTACTTCTGGCCCAAAAGACAAAAAAAAAAACCAATGTTAAACAATGGCTCTAAATGATTTCTCAATTATGAAAACAGTTGTACATTAATCAATGAATTTTGACAGCCCTAATCAAAATATCGTATGTAGACTTGTTGGAGCTGCAGAGAACATATTATTGTACAGAACCTTTTTGGATTGTTTTCCTCTTTAAGTACAATAACAGTGTTTAACTTTGTTACGTTCCTCCACTGACAATTCATCACACTGCATTTAGCCTGCTGAAAATGTCCTTTAATGGAAACGTAGTGTCCCGTTACACCCCCCCCGTCCCCTTTTTTATTTCTTTTTACTCCAGAAACACAGAAACACTTCGGGTAATATGTCCATGGCATTGATGGTAGCAGTTTTCAGCAGTTTGAGTGTTTTTAGCATATTGTGTATGCACAGCATACATGCGCCTCCTACCGCATTGAAGAAGCAGCCTGCGATAGTCCAAAATAGCACTTCAACCTATAAGTGTGTTTACATGCGGTCCAGACGTTTGTTTAAATTGCCATTGGTGTGGAAAGATTTTATCTAACCCTGGAGTGGACAAAATATATGTTCTTTAAAATACCCAAATGCATGTGAACTTATAAATAAAAGCTGTGGGTCAGACATGCCTAGCAGAAATATCTTTTAAGGAAGGAGGACTAGATCTTAAAGCTGGATCAGATTGTTGTGGAACCTGTTAACCACTTAAAAGAGAACTTGCCAGCCAATGTAGAGCCATTTGACTGAAGATAATTGATGTTGTTTTTAAAAAAAAATATTTTCCGAGTTACATGATTAAACCAATTGTAGCCAAAAAAAAAAACATAAACAACAACACCCTATTGGAGGCAATCGATGTCATTCGTAAGGTTCCTGTTGACGTCTTTTCACGTCAACGACTCTCAATGATTTAAGTATCTAGTAAACTTGCCCAATGAGTTTATTCTGACGCAATTAAGTTGAGATGCACCTCGCTCTGAACACAGGACTTGAGTCAATGTGTGCGGCCAGCCTGCGTGTGTTCTTGCATGCCTCCCACTGGCGCAACACTTAAGATGGAAAAGGGCACTTTTCTGCCAATTAACACAGCAACACTCTGTGCACTCAATTCCTTCTTTCACCTGGCACCCGCTCACTAATCCAGCACGCTGACTCAGCCTCGCAGGTGGCAACGTGTTGATATAAGCACACCCGGTGCCAGCGGTAGAGAGGTCATGCGGAGTTGCTGCCACCTCATACCTAACCTTCTCGGCCAGATCTCATGCTGTGATAACCACTGATGGAAAGATCGTGGGCTAATGTGCTGCTTTTTTTTCCCTTTTAGACATGTAGACGGTTTTGATGACATTTTTTTTTCCAGGGGTGTTAAACAGATGGCGTCTTGTCTGTGATACTGAATAAAAATTGAGCATGAGTGTTCAGTAATGGTCTGGCCTGCTTGACTGATTACTCAAAGCACTGAATGTGCTTGCGTGTGTGAGCATGCTAGACGTTGTTGTTTTCTTTTTGTCAGCATGCGACAACTATGTCACCGGTCTGCTGCAAGAAAAATAGAAGTCGGGTCATGAAGTGATAATCAACTGACCAATCGATGTTTTATTTTAATTTACAGCGTGTATGTGGTGTGTTACTTCTTAATTATAGAGATTTTTTTTTTTTTTCAAAACCGCTAAAGTCAGACTGGGCAAAATTTAATCCTGTTTAGAATTTGGATTTTGAAAATCATTCAAAATAATTAACGTTCCAAACATTGTGCTGTGTGTATTCAAGTTCCCATGCTGTGAAAGCACCCCAAATGCACCATAAATGTTGCTTAGAGCAAGTGTGTCATATTACTTTGGGCCAATAGAGTCAGTTGGGAACACTTGGTGAAAATTTAGATTTTCGTTTTTCGCCCTTCTTTTTTGTTTTTTATTTTGTACAATCTACAAACTATCTGCCGAAAACCTGAGGTCGGAATCATCAGTGTAGTGTAGTGTTTAGTTGTTTTTCTGTATTTCATAGTTCAAAACACTGAATTTTGTACAAAATCATGAAAAATTAACCAACACTGCTTCTCTGTCTTTGACATCGCTTTTTGGTTTTCTTGCTTAAAATTAATGTTTTTTGTTTGTTTGTTTGTTTGTTTTTGTTTCATCAAGTGGTCCCTTCCTTTTGGATGGTTCCATATGTTCTACTGTCTTTTCTTAGTGTGCGCCAAGATATTTTTTGACACACTAGTTAGAGGTTGTTTTAATACTAAACACACACAGGCACACAAAGAAACAAATTACACACATAATATTTTTATATAGGCTACATGTTTTTTTTCCCCCTGGCACATTTCCAGCTTAATGCTAGCACTCAATTGAAAATCAAATTGACTGCAGCATTAGCATTGTGCAGTACATCATGGAAGAGATTTATATTCAAATAGCAAAATTTGACACACAAACGCTGTAGGAAAACATACCAACAAGTAATGCAACAATACTCATTGGCATATATTCTTCCTAATCTGTGATTTCAAAAAAAATGTACACAAAAGTTTACATATACATTTATTTTTATATGTGCACCACAGAGCTCATAAGAGCCTGAAATGTGCACAGCAGGAACGTATTTTTATTAGGAGTGTCAAAATTAAAGCATTACCTGCAGATAAATTCAAATTTTTATAAAGCATTAAAATGATGATAACAATAATAACTCAGTTCTATTTACTTCCTGTGGCAAGTGAACTCTGTTAACTTTGTAGCCAAACATAAAAAGTAACATTTAAAATCAATAATCATGTTTATTAATCATGATTTGAATATCAATCAAAATAGTTACAATTTTCCAGCCCTAAGGTAAAATATTTGCGTATAAATAAATTATGTGTGATGCCATATTTTACTTTCATCCTGAAACAACAGCCGTGTATCCTCAATTTTGCCTCAAACCTCCTACACAAAAGTTGACTTAAAAAGTTTAGGTCAACCTGTTCCATGTTCAATTTTGAGCAACAAAATAGATTTATGTAATCAAGGTGATGTGTATTTCTAGGTTTCTTTCAAAAAGTACAATAATGATTTAGTTGGAAGCATTTGTCACGTATGCTAACAATTTAAAATCATTCTGTTAATTTAACCCACATATATACAATATTAGGCCTACATTTGCACAATTTGGGTTAGTATGTACTTCTCCTGACCTCATGACAACCTCTCACAATTGAAACGGGGACAAGAATATTCAGTGCAGTATGTGTCCTAGTGTGGCTGCCGGGCCCTTCCTCATATGCGCCAACCACAATTATGTAATGTTGCGTGGATAAGCAGACAGGCAGTGCGGGTTCTGCTGAGAGCGGGACGGCAGCAGTGACTCATTGAAAACGTCCCCGCCTGAGGGTTAATCATTACCTGCATCTGTGCTGTTGCAAACTTCAAAGTTTACTTTTGTCCAATGCTCCCAATAAGTTGATCAGACGGTGAAATGTTGTTATGGCTCAGAGTCTTCTGGTATTTTCACCAGCGCACAATGTGTTTGGTTTCTCCTCTTTTATACACTTTACTGTATGTTATGATCTCCCCTGTGTATCAACGCTGGGCTTATTTTGTGCATGTGTTGACTTTCCACAGTGGTGAGTGTTGTGTAATAGTGTGATTGTAAGCTTTTGTGCTTGTACACCGCAGGTATGTAAGAGAAGGGCTTGGTCAGAATGTCATTGTTGTCAGTCGGGACGGAGGCCGTGATCATGTACGACACCGCACATTATGTGGACAAAAAATATTTGGACACATGGCCAGTATACATAACCAAAGAAAGTGAAAAACTGAAAAAAAAAATGTTTGTTTCATATTAGAGGTGCAAGAACTCACCGATTTCCAAACCTGAATTTGTCCAAATGCTCAGAAACTCTGCCTCTGGACTGTGAATGCTTCTTTTGTCCTGTATAAAAGCAGGCTCATTGTGTTGAATCAAAATAAGACATTTGCATACGTCCTTTACTCTGGAAAGTGATGATTAACATTCTTGCAGATTTTCTGACCCGTTCCATATCAAACCAGCAACTAAATCATAAAGAAAACCTATACAAACCTGTTTTTCATACGGCCGGAAATGAAATATGTATATATACATACATACATATATATACATATATATATACATATATATATATATATATATATATATATATATATATATATATATATATATATATATATATATATATATATATATATATATATATATATATATATATATATATATATATATATATATATATGTATATATATATATATATATATATATATGTATATATATATATATATATATATATATATATATATATGTATACACACACACACACACACATTTGAGCCATATGGCCAAGCCCTTTATATTAAGTTTTGTAGATTCTATTTTATTTTATTCATCCTTTTTTATTCATTCATTTATTTATTTTACATTTTTCTTAACAAGACATGGATATTAAAGCATTTAAATCCGTTTCATTGATTATTTCACAAAATAACTGGCAGATTAATCAATTTTTAAAATATTCACTATTTATAGTCCTTTTTCATATCACTATCATAAAATACTGCATAAGTTCATTCAGTAAGTCAGTTTTATTTTGCTTTTGTGTCATCCCTCAATCTAACAATTAAAAGAATCAATAACAGAATAATTAACCTATTACTCCTAGTTTAACGTAACTGAAGTGAACGACTGAAGTTATTTTTCTCAAGCTGCTGTATCTCTCACAAAGTTCTCATCTTCAAGTTCGCATCTAGAAACACAGGTCCAGGCTAGCCGTTGATTAATTGTGCTCAACAGTGATGAAATTCCGAAGTGAAAAGAGGAAAACATTCTGGAGATTGTCTCCCATGAAGAGTCTGTGATGAAAAATGATTATGCGCGCAAGGGTATGTGTGTTTATTTGTGTGTGTATTGATCAGTGATGCAGCGGCGGGATTGCATTTCGCCACTAGCTTGATGGATCGCTTCCAGATACTCACTCTTTTCTCTGCTTTGTTACATCAGTTTTGCAGGCACAATTTTACCAATTTCTGCTGCTCACAGGCGTGTAGACGCATGCAATCATATGGCAACCTAGGACTATACATATGGATGAGTGAGCGTGGGAGACCTGGCACCTGCTCTCACCTCTTTCTTTGTCTCAGCGTATGCTTTAAGGCGTCCCAGCAGGAACAAAACCTGAGGATTGCGGGGGGATTTCTTCTTTGCGGGAGTCTAAGAGGAGGCTTTTGGGAAAGTCCTTCCAGGCCTGCTGTGCTCCTGATGAGCACATCTCGCTCATGTCGCCCAAAAATCCCCTCTCGGTTTGTGACTGAAGCATGCTGTTTGAACATTTGGTCTTTAGCTCGGGGATATCAGAACAGGATTCAATAGTAGTTATTTTGTCTTTCCTGAATCCATCTGGGATGGGAATTTTCTTGTTCAACTATGGTAAAAATGATTTTTGCTTTTAAATATTACTTACACCATGTGATACTGAATATCTTTCTCCATGCTAGTACTTTATCATATAGGAATAATAGCTAATGAAAGAGTTTTGTGTTAATGGAGCTCACCTTCCCATAGGTGATGTAATGCTTATCTGTTTGAGTCTACAGATCTCTTCTGACAGTTGCATCTTAGTTTCTTCAAGACACAATTCTTCAAGACTAAGTGGATATGCAAAAGACATTTTAATTTCTGTTCCTTCATTTTAAAATTTTTTTCATATTTGACAGTGCAGAACATGCCCTCGCATATTTTCCATTAGTATTTAGTTGCTGGTTTCGTCAATAATATTTCAGAATGTTGATCATGGTTTACGAAGGCAAAAGTACATGTTTGAAAAAGTTGTTTTTCTTAATGAGCAAAAGTATGTTTTAAATATAATCATAGGTCTAGTTATTATTAAATTACACAGGGGGTTGGCACTTCTCCGGAGGCGGCCATGTTTGTTATTGCTACAGGCAATGGTAAATACAGCACCTGCAGCACCTCCTTCTGTCCGTAATGAAAAACGGTCTAAAACTTACACACCATCCCTTTAAAATTCAACAATTTAAAAATGAGTAAAGTTGTGCAATCAAGGTTTTGCACAAGTAGCAGAATTCTGGAAGGGTCGCTCACAAGACGTCTTTACAATAGTTGTAAATTACTTCATTATGACATATAAGCAAGTTATATACTATATGTTATATGTATGTGTGAGGGGGTGTATGTGTATAAAATACTGTATTTTAATTTTGTGCCATATCAGTCTATCCTTATCTAACTATAAATTCTACAAAAAAAAATCTTAACCATTTCCTTTCTTGGTCTCTCCCTTTTTTCTGTCAATGGGACTGCTATAAAAGAAAAGAACATAGCTCAGATTGATTTATGTAATCCAATAGAAAAAGATAGATATACAGTAACTTTTACAAGGCATTATGAAATCCATAAGGAGGCCAGCACGGGAGGTGCGAGTGTTGGTGGCACGCATGTATTTGTTACGTACCGCGGTGTCTTCTGTTGGCAGGCTGCACTTTGCTTACTTTGTCAGGTAAGGTCATTTAAAGAACGCCTCACTTCAGAAGTTGTTAATTATGCACAAGCGTGGTTGACCGTCACTTGGGGAGGTTGTCTAATATTCATCCTATTAAAGGTCAAAGCACAGCAGATTTCTGTCAGTTTTTTTTTTTTTCTTGTGGTCTTGTGATTCTTGTGACACCGATCTGATTTTCGTGGCTATACAGTAAAATCGCTTAAAGAGACATAATGTTCTGTTCCATTTGATGCAACTTCACACCATGAGGTCTATTTACTGTACTACGTGTGTTTATGTACACTGCACAGGTATGCCCCAACATGTTTATATACATTAAATGCATATGTTTTTGCTGATGCATCCATATTGCCGCCCCAAGGCGAGGGCGGCTGTTTCAAGTAATTGAAGGTCAATATTTGCCCGAGTGTTCCCTCAGACAGCTTTCCTGGCTTGGTCTAGACAGAACACAGACTCCCTCTGTGCTTCGGTTAAATCAGAGGGTCTGTCATATTCTTAGTCCCGCTTTGACAGACTGATCTGACTTCCCTAAGTTTACACCATGAAAAAGCAGTGGTTATTCCGGGAGATATGGAAATTCCCTTTATTTGTCAGCTTCACCAAAGGGATTATAATTTGCAACACCCATCAGATCCCTCGCTTAACCTGTGCTTTTGGATAATTAAATTCAAATGGCGTAGCGATTTTTACTTTACCTTGAGGATATTCTTTATTACTTACCCCTTGACGAAAAGGCGTATTTTGTGTCATTTTGTGTCATCAGTCGAACTTTGCAAATCTGAGCATGTGCTTGTGCTAAATCAAATTGAAATAATGACCAGAATCAGGCCAGTCAGTTTCAATTATGATTATGATTTTCTTTTATTTTTTCCACAAACTGATAGTTTAGGTTGTAAGGAGCCATTTTTTTTTTTTAATGCGAAATCTTGCAATACTTTTTGCGAGATCCCACAAGAGTTTTGCGAGATATCACAAAACTTTTTGCGGGATCTCGCAATCTTATTTCTTACGTCAGTGAACCGGAAGTTAAACAAACACAGCGATGGAGCAGCCTCAGCCTACACATCATCCTTGGAAGAAGTTTATTGATTTTTATTTTAGTATTGGCTTAACATATAAAGAAATCAAATCTGTCACATAAATAGGGCTTTGACATAAATGAGAGACATTTGAAAATAGGGTGAGGGAGTTTTCTCATCATAATGGGTATTTAAGTGAAGTTGGCAAGACTGGCAGATTTGGACTTCAAAACTTCTTACATTGTCTGAACACCAATTATGGCTTCATCCCTCGTGATCAACACAGCCTACTGTACTTACTATAATAATGTAACGTCACTTCCGGTACCTCTAGCAGTGGACAAAGTAGCTATACATGCAGTGCCACATGCTTTGTTGGATTCGGAAACACTTGGATTGCATAATCATAATTGCTTTTAACTGAACTATGGTTGACAACATCCTAAACATGTGGCCAACTTTCAAACATGTTCTGTTTTGCTCAACATTTTTCATTTACCAAATAATTCCATAAATACAGTATTTCTTAATTATGTCTGTCAGGTTAAGAGGATAGAAAGATGGATGAATGGATGGGTCAAAAACATGAGATGGGTGAATTAATTAAAAACACTGAAGTAGATCTAATCTCTGTAAAATATTTTTTTCAGCCAAAAAAAACCACTAAATTATATTTGCTTATAATTCAGAAACTCTGTTAAAATTGCAAGTACCCTTTGACATGCCTTTCTGTACCCCCATTTGAGAACCACTGCTCTCGTTATATCAAAGGTTACCTTACACTTCCTTTAATTGTAAGCTTGAAACCAAATATAATCAATAAATATGTGACACTTAAAGATTTGTCAAGAATTAGTGTGAAAAAATATTCTGATATGTTAAAGGCGTGTAGTCGTCATTTTTGGGGGTCTTGGCGCTGTTTCATATAGGATTTGCGAGATTTCATACCTGTTGTCTTGCAAAGCCTGCTAATTGCTAGGTCAACAGTGGGACAAAAGATCCTTCCTATGCTAAAATCACAAGTTTGTACTCGTTGTCAGAGTTCAACAACAGCACGCAGCAGTGAATCACTGCAACATCACTGAGTAATCCTCTGTCACACTGGTCACACTCTTCTCGTGGAATAACCGCTGAAGATGAATCAGGTGCAGGCCCCGAGCATGCGAGTCAGCTAGTCGGCCATACAGTACCCCATCTACCACGATGATTACAGAAGTGTTTTTCAGTGTCATGGAGACACAATTTTGTCCCTCCTATCTTCCGCCTCTTTTTTTTACCAGCGCAAACCCCAGGGTAGCTGACGTACAGTAGACTCAGCCATTGTTTAATTGAAAAAATAAACAGATGCGGACCGTGTGTTTATCCTTGGCTTTGGGACATCTAAGTCAGTTTTTATCACCATTTGAAGAGCGAGGATAAATGAGGTTGGAGAGATTATATGTGAGTGTCTGGCTGGAATATCCAAATGAACAAATAATTGAAGCCAACTTTTTCATATCTATTACTGTGTGTATATTTTTGAAACGGACTTTGTTTAGGCTAGATGTTTTAAATCGGGGGGCTTAAAATGTGCAAAGATGTATGCAAATTACATTAAGTCAATCATAAAACTGAATTACAAAAGCTATTAATTTCAAGGGAAATACCTGGCACAACGAATTAGCGAACAAGCTAGTATTAGCTAGCAAGTTATCCAGTCACAAGTTGTTGGATCAACAAACAAACTTATTTTTGGCATGTTATCATACGTCAACATTCTTACAAAAAAGTACAATTAAGGACAGCCGTGGGGCAGATTTCACAGAGACAAAACAATGTGTGCATCACCAACTGACTGCTCTCAAAACCACACCATCTTTCTCACTACAAAATGTAAACCAACAATCAACAGCTGCCAGAGGCGGCGCCAAAAAACAAAGATCAAGCCAAACAAAGCACAAATTAATGAACTGTTATGCCAAATCAGTTCTAAAACATTATTTTGGGTGCGGCCCACGCAGCCCGGTACCAGTTGATTCAAGGACTGGTACCGGGCCGCAAACCGGTGGTTGAGGACCACCACTTTAAATTACATATTATGATGTGGCATTTGATCAAACGTTCGTTTTAAGTCGTCGTTTAATTGCTATCTCCTAAAGCAATTGGTACGAGTTAACTTGGTTTTAACTACGCATTCTAAGTGTTTCCGAACCTACCGACGCTTGAGGCATTGCAGGTATACCACAAGGACTACCGGAAATGTCTTTATAATAGCTAGAAGCCAGTTTGGAGCATGAAGATATTGCTCAATTTCCCATGCGCTTCAAATAATACTCAATGACAAGCAATGTTTTTTTTAATTTAAGAAGGAGAGAAGCCAGAAACATTCAATTACATTGTGCATGTGGGGTTTTTGCCTTTTACATTTCTGGTAAAAAGACAATGAAGGAAAGGAAACTGTACTTCGATCTTAGGTGTTTTTCAATTATGTAAGCCGCTGTCCTCAACAACCAGTAGTCAGCAGTCCTGCTGTTTGCATCCAGGTAGTCCCAGAGTTTTGTAGTGTCAGCAAGGAGAAGGAACAACCCCAGCTAGGTCACCGCAGAGTTTGAATATTCATCAGTTGTGCCTGTGCCATGTTTGTGCTCTTGAGAAAATGGTTTCCCTGGCCGTTTGCCATAGATGAGAATTAAAGGTGTTTTGGTTTTATCTTTAGATAAATTTGACACGGGCAAAAGTATACTCAGTGAAATTAAGATCTGCTTGACTGTTAACTTTGGACCAGCAGTGAAGGGTTCAACTTCCATGACCGTTCTTTTCGGTGTGCCTCTCTGAGTCTGTTTCTACCTAACAGCCTCTTAACTGTGTTCTATCTGTGTAGGTAAAAGGCATTCTTGGAAAATATACCAGCTGAAGCAGCAGGGCTTGTTTCCCACTCACTGCCACTGAGTTGGTGTCCATTACTGTGGGAGTGCCTGAATTACACAGAAGAGGGATATGAAGAGGAATAGGCCTACAAGCAAAAGCTATTTGGATGAGGGGTGTTGGGAGGTTTCCGGGTTTCCAAATCAATTTTCTTTGTGAGCGTGTGAGAGTGTTACCCAGTTTGCTTAGAATTTGAAAGTGATTCTTCAGGGGTCAGTAGAGAGTGAAAAGAAACCAAGGGGAGCTGTTGGTCCAGTGTTTAGATCTGTTGCCTCACAACAAGGAGATCTCGAGTTTGAGTCTTTGTCACCTCAAGCCTTTTTATGTTGTCTTTGCTTGTTTTTCCTCTGCTTGCGTGTTAGGCTTTTACTGCTTTCCTGGTGCAAAAACATGTATGGTAGCTTCACTGAATGAAATAGTTGTCTGTTTCAGCTCTACTCATCTTGGTTTGGGGAGGTTGGTGTTTCACTTCCTCTGTAGCCGCGGGATAGGTAGTGCAGAAAGCATGCAACATTGAATGTATCAGTTGAAAAGTTGAAACAAGGCACACTAACAAACAACAACACAAGATTCTCCTCTATTTTCTTCTTGGCATGTGACTGCTGGAAAAGAGAAAAACTTTATCAAGAGAAGGCAGACAGCAAGAAAAAGGATATACTGTATATATATATATATATATATATATATATATATATATATATATATATATATATATATATATATATATATATATATATATATAGAGAGAGAGAGAGAGAGAGAGAGAGGTTTAAAACCGGTTCAATTTCAGCTCACTCCTGCCTTCCTGTGTGGGGTTTGCATGTTCTCCCCAAGCCCCGGTGGGTTCTTTCCGGGCTGTAATTACCTAAAATTACCTAAAATGCCTGCAGAAGGAGACGAAACAACACAAATACAGTCAAGCCCCTAGGATCATAAGTTGTTTTGGGCGCAACATGAAAATAATGCAAGTCAGGGATGCTGTAACGCGGGGGCCCACTGTCGTTCGAAAATTGATCTATATCGATCATGAATCATCTTTTGCACCTGTAAAAATGGCTAGTTGAAGATGCGGTATAAGTAGCCACATGTGAGATACACCCGCATTTGACTTCTTGGCCAGTGTTCATGATAAAGGGGTTCTGTTTGATTCCATAGGTGCTGTTACCTTGTTGCCTTTTGTTCCCTAGTTGTAGACGTTGCTGCCATTCTGGGTTGGAATTTATGAGACAAGTATGAGGGCAAGTTTTTCCTGAACATTGTGTTCTGTTTGTTTCACAAGTGCAGACACATTTTTTTGAAGCTGTACTTTTCAATGCCAAAAATATCTCGCGCTAATGTTCCCTCCCGCCAACCTTTCTAATTCACACTTTATTGCTTTTCTGTGCAACAACACTGTGATCAGATTATATTCCGAGTGTGTTTGTTTTTCACTGCCTGCATTGTGTTGCATTGCTTTCCACGCTGAATCTCAAGTGGAGATGGTGTTTTCAAACATGCCTTTATGACTATTCACAAATGTGCCTTTCCTCAGAAGCAACGTTGCAAATCAAGTAGGAGGACAGTTATTTATGTATCCAAAACCAGTGATCTTTTAAGTAGTCCCACTTCGACTGTCAGTCAGTTTTGGCTTTGGCTGCCTCCAAATTACTTCAGTGTGTTTTGTTAGGCTTCTGGTGACGTACTCTAGGAAATATTTAGCAATTATTCAATGAGGTTTTCCTTGAAGAGCGAAAGAGATTTAGTTTGACGGTTGTCACACATTAGTATATCATGAAGTATATTAAGGCAGAACTTTGCATTCAAGCATTCAGTGACACAATCCCCTCTTCTCAAAATGTCATTTCTAATTCAAACCCCAATTTCATGATTATGTAGGATGATGTAGGGCTCCACAAATATAATAATCACATCGTGTTTGGTCAAATATGTCTATTTCTTGCCCCTTTTGTATATAAGCAGTGTAAAAGCAAGTCTTTAAGGTTTGATACTTAAAAATAGTAATAAATAAAGTAAATAATAATCAAGACAAATTCACTCTGGACATGGCAAAAAAATTTGACACACAGGGCAACACAGCTAATTTTCTTGAGCGCAAACCAATGAAAAAAAATTAAGTCTATGGAAATGTCTTAAATGCAACTTGTGTGATGTGCACATTGCGAATTTCGTCTGGCGGAAAGTGTGGACCTGCAATTAACACATATAATTAATGTGCCACCTGAAAAATTGTTGCCCACCCCAATGCCCCCCTCAAAATGAATTAAATGTTTTACTTCCTTTAAACCATTTCTCCTAAAGCCATATAAACGCTCTCATGCTGGGAATTTTTTGTTTAAAAAAAGAAGACAATATGGATGTACCTTTTTTTTTTCTTAACTTCATTAAACTTCTTTTTGCTCAGCAAAAGCAAAGTCAAACACCTGAGTTATTTTGACCTCTGCATGATTGAAGTGAATGCATTTATTATGCCCATCTCAAGTGGAGACTACCTAGGTTTTCTCTTTTTTTTTTCTAAAATGATTTTTGTCTTGACACATACCAAAAATGCTACTAACATATCATTTTTCCAACTGAAAACAAGCTGCCTTAATTCCACAACACAGGGGTCTCAGATTGGAATGTTTTTTTTTTTTAAAGCTTTTTTTTCCATACAAGTACTGAAATTGCATTTGCAGTATGCAAAGTGTTTTGTTTTGGCACGCATGATTGAGGAACCCAAAACAACAATGGTGGACCACAATGCTTTCCCAGTTTGAAAAACATTGAAAAAACAAATCAAAACAAGCCCCAAAACTCCAGCAAAGTATATGTTTATGATACCATTACTATGTATAGCGTAAACACATTTTTAACATCATAGGATTCTCCAGTGGTACAGTACTGTTAAAACTTTGTTTTAAACATAATGTTTCAAGCAGATGATTTACAGTAAATGTTTTGTTTGAAATGCATGATATAAGTAGGTTGAAACTCAGCAGCTAAAATGTTTTTTTTTTCTTTATTTTAAGGTCAAATAGCAATGCAAAACTCCCTTTTACATCATGCGCTTTGTGGAAGCATGTTTTACGATACTGCCTGTTATTACAAAATGATACAATTACAAAACAGCTTGTTGTATGTTGAGATAAAAAAAAAATGTCTTGGTTAGACAAAGACATTCCAAACAAGATCACTTCAACATTTAAAGACATTAAACATTAAACAACATGCAATTATGGTTTTGTTGAGTTTATTTTTATGAAATATTTGGCTGTATAGCAGTTTTTTTTTATTGTTCTTAAAAAAAAACCCCAACTAAATATGTAATCAGACAAAATCAAAATGGTGTACCCAAGAGGACAAGTGGTAGGTGCCCGCCAACCTCTGGCCTGGCATGCATAGCGTCAGTCCATAAGAAGGGATATCTTTTCGACTGTATTGTTTCTGTACATTCAATTTTTCCATTTTTACTAGGGCATCTGAACATACTCATAGGTCTTCCTCAGGAAATATATTTGCTTGCACTGTTCGTTCTAGATTTAGTGCTTTATTGACACATCTCTTTCCATAAACAACAAAAAGCTTGATGTGATTTAATGGCAACCTGTTGACATTTGCCACCCCACAACGAGCCAAGTTAAAACTGCTGGCAGGAAAAAGTGGGTTTATTTGCTTGTACTGTATATTGAATTGTTTGTGTTTCTGCTTGGTATCAGGAAAAAGTGTTCCTTTAATAATATATAAGACCTAGAGTAAATGTAATATCCAGATAGTGTGTGTGTGTCTTGGCAAACTTCTGGTCTGCATGTATTTGCAAGCTTGCGCTTTACTGTAGCTTGGTCACGTTGCTGGGGTTATTTCTACTTGTCTGCATTTTCCCCTCTTATAGAATACATAAAGACTCAAAGTAAGCCGCTCATGTCAAAATGAGCACATTTTGTCTCAAAACATGTTGAGTGACAAATGGTTTTAAGTGGCGTATAAAGATAGTACATGTTTTTGCATTAACAAAAAGTAAACTTCATGAAAATGAGGAAGTTACAACTTAATTGTAACGCATTGCCATTGAAAGGAATTTTCATCACGGCAACACGGCCGCCGCTTGGGCACGGCCGTTAGCCGGGCTGATAGTTCACGCTGCGTATATCTCCGCATAATCTGAAAGAGAAGCAATAAACCAATCACAGGTTAGTATTTTGGGTCTGTTGCAATGATAGAGTAAAGGAGATTGTGTATGGTAAAATTCTGTGCTTGCTACATTAGTATTTATGTTACTATCAGTTGTGGCTGCAGTCACAGCTGCCTTCTTTCCATTTATGTGATAGGCTAAACTTGAACTGCTCTCACATCCTCTTTCATTTTCATATCTGCCTTCTGCCCGGAACTTGCCCACCCACCCAAAACAGCAGGCTATGGCAAACGCAATGACAGTCCACTTCAGGGTGCGACTGATCCTTCTTTTCAAACTCCCAACAACTCAAACACATGAAGCCTGATGCATGAAAAGAGATTGGATCACCATAAAGCATAAAGTTACAAGTTAAAAATTAGATTAATGTGATTAAAAAAAAACACTTTAACTATGACTGTGATAAACTGATCGCGATTAATCTGTTAATGTGACTCCCTTAACACAAAAATAATCATTCATTTTTATGGTGGACAACAGAAATCATTTACTATCAAAAATAAAAATTGATTGGATAATTGATTTTTTTTTTTTTTTGCAACGCATAATCTAATGACTATACAGTATTTCATATTGTTGCTTTAGTTTTCGAGAGCAATGTCTTGAGTGGGCGGGCACAAGCATCTTGGTGGGCAGGCATAATCAAGTGCGACCCGCCCCTGGTAACAATTTGGCTGTTTACCTGAAAGAGATGTGGTCATATTACCTCATTGGAAATGACCAGGTAGTGTTAAATAAGACGATGCGTTTGTTTGCTGTTGATTATTTGGGCTCTCTGCTATAAGAAGGTCAATTTGCCTCCTCTTAGAGTGCGTGTGGGAGCAAATTGCTTCCCAGGGTGAACAATGCAACTGCTGGAATATCAAATAACCGATTGCTCAGATGCAATGATCGTGTGTGTGCGCGCGCACGTGTGTGTTGTCTGTCCTTACAGTAATGCCAGTGATGGTGCAAAAAGGCATGCATAGCCGCACAAGGTGTATCAGGAAATCAATGACCCTTGCTACTTCAGCTACATCAATGCACCGTCTCGCATTCTCTATTGTCCTCACCCTCACTTGTCTTCTCACCGCATTCCTGCACTTTCCTTCTATGGGCGCAAACCCTATTTTAAGGAGATCTTTGCCTAGAAATAATTCAGTGGCGTTGAGACGCTGATGCTGCTGTTCAGAGGAGGTGTACCCGCAGGGAGGAGCGGTAGCGGGTCGGGAGAAGAGTCGGGTTTCTCCTCACTGTGGTTTTATGTTGTGACGACAGCTGCAGGAATGCAACGTTAATTCCCTTACCCGGGGTCATGTGGCCCTCGAGGCCTTCTGGCTCGATAATCATCCCGGGAGGTTCCGACAATGTCTGATTATTGTGTCATTCATGTTTATGCACAATAGGATTGTGGCAGTGCCTGTTTCCAAGACGGCGCCGTCTTCCCAAGCGGCGAGGCTGAACGCTGTATTTCTGCTTATCTGTATAATAACCCAAAAGTGGACCCGTTTTTTTTTGTTTTTTTGTTTTTGAAGCAGTGATGGTCCGTTTCAAACGAAATCAAAAGTCATGAATCTGTATTGTTTTTTTTTATGTAAGAGTGGGAAAAAAATGACGCCCACTCAACTTGTTTGTTTTGTTTACCCATGTTACCAGGCAGCAGATACCGATCACGATCGTAATCTAGCCTCACCTTGTTTTTACGGTATAATTTGTTTGGTATTCTGTGGTTACTGTTGATTTTTGTTGGATGCTTGTACATGTTGGTTCCCATCCAGCTTCCAGTGGATTTATCATTAATCTGAGTGCATGATGCATTTTGGAATGCAATCTTAGACGTCAAACTCATCTTTGTCACAGGCATGTTATAGTTACAGTTTGAGAGCTGCTGTAAACACTATAAAGGCATAATCATGTGGGCATATTGTTACATGGACACAATAAATTGATAAATACATTTGAAACTGCAGCAAGTAGAGTAGATTACTTTATATTTATTTAAGTTTTAGAAGTGCAACAATTGATTCATGGCTAATCGATTGCAAGTCATTTTAATGATTAATTATGTGGACATGCTGCTATTTTTGTAAAAAAAAAAAAAAAAAAATGTTTGTCTTGTGCTTGTAAATGTCTGTTGCTCCCAAAAAAGTAATTCTTCAGGTAATTCGAATCTATTCGCTATACATTGTTTATATATATGTATATATATATATATATATATATATATATATATATATATATATATATATATATATATATATATATATATAATTTGAACAGAAAATTTATTTTATTTTATTTTTTTGCGATACGCTTTCAAGCCACAATACTACTGTGCAATGCCCTGTGAGTGTCTGGTGCTTCGTGGCATGGAGCAAAAAGGCCTGTGGGGGCCCACGTGGGCGGCGTGAGAGTAAACTGTAAACTGCCATTTAGGCTGAATGGAGCGGTTTGTCACATAGGGTGTGCCATCACTCGGGTCGACTCGGCCTTGAGGAACTCAGGGGGGCAACCCCTCCTCCTCCGGCCATGTTGAGGGAGGTGCGGAGAGGAGTGGGTCGTGTTGATACATTCTGCGGCCTGGCCCGCCGTTTGAACGTAGCTCGGCCAAGCATCCACCTGTTGACTCTTTTCTGTGTCTGTTTGTGTGGCCGCACCTAAAAGCACAAGGAGCCCTGACTTGACAGGTCTAATTAATGTGGTCACGGGTTACTAAGATGTGTAGAATAAGGTAAGGAACCGGGTCATGCAAAGTGCTGCCGTGCACGTGTTTCCTCCTGTAACTTGGCACAGCTGCGCAAAAGAGGAAGCTCTGAGCTCTGAGGAAAAAGTCATTTATTTCAAATCAGTTGTTTTCATTGTTGAACTACAATGGTAATTAGTAGAACACATACCTCTGCCAAGACTAAGCAATAATGTCTGATAGTGGTACATTCCTCCCTCTAATAAGCAGCTAGTCTAATATTGGGACAAGTTTCTGACGAAATGTAATAGTGCGGCAAACTGAAGATGTCACTGATTTTCAACGTTTTTTGTATCCCTGTGAATTCATTTTTCAATCAAGCAGCCCCTAACCAGCACAAATAATGTTTTTATTAATGAGAAATAAAAAAAAGACCTAAAGGTACACTGTGTAAGATGAGACAGTTTTTCATTACATGGCAGCCTCCGGAGAAGTGCCACCCCCCCCACGTAATATTATTTAATGATGACCAGACTTATAATTATATTTAAAGCATACTGTTGGTTGATAAGAACACATGTATTTGTAAATTTTTGAAATTTATATCATTTAATTTTATCCTTTAAATAAAAAATGGTCTAAATCTGACACTGTGGCCCTTTAAAGGGGTAGTTCTCACATGGGAGTACCTAAAGGCACTTATGTGAGATTTTAACTGAGATTCTGCCAGTATTGACTAATCTAACAGGTCACTTATTTATTTATTTATTTATTTTAACTCTTTCAGTGCCAAGCGTTTTTGGAAAAGAAAACCTCTCGAGTGCATTAGCATTTTCACTCTCTTTCAAGGCCGACAGAATATTGTGTGCTATGTCTATGTACATCTGGGTAGTATTATATGAAAGATGAATTTCCATTGCTTACTTTGAATTGCATGTACAGTAGTTAATATTTATGTTGTATGTGTGGAAACAATGCCATCCAATTGTCAGTTATCACTACAGCGCTCATTTGTCTTATATTAGGTAAGCATTAGTCAAGGGCAGGGGTGGGCAACTCCAGCCTTCGAGGGCCGGTGTCCTGCATGTTTTCCAGTTTTCTCTCCCTAACACACCTGATTTAAACCATGAGCTCATCAACAAGCTCTGCTGGAGCTTGAGAATAATCTTAATCATTTGATTCAGGTGTGTTTGAGAGAGAAAACAGGAAAACATGCAGCACACCGGCCCCCGAGGCCTGGAGTTGCCCACCCTTGACTCAAGGGTGTCTGCTACCCTCCGTACAAAAAATATTTGACAAGAACTGTGTTATTTATTCTCATCCATGGCACTGAAAGAGTTAATGCTCTGACAGAAACAGGAAGTGTTTCTTTTAAAATTAAAAGCAAATTGATTGGAACATGAAGTAGCTTATTGCTAAATTGTGTTCTCGTGGCTCCTTTGCTAACATTGTGTGCCTTCATTTTGTGTATTGTAGCTAGAGACATGAATGTCCAAAAATGTTGTATGTAGGGTACACTTTGCTGAAAAAATATTCTATACATTGTTGAAAAAAAGTTGAAACCCAAAGTTGAAACCCACTGACTTAAAGTACTGTGCCACCCATGTCTGATTTTTTAAATTTTCTGAACTACATTTGTGGTGGTATTTTGAGATTTTTTTATTCAGCTATTCCAGACGATAGATAGTACAACATGAGCTGCGTTATTTCTGTCTTATGTCCTGTGAAGTTGCAGCTCTGATGATAATGCTCAGCCTTATAAAACTTTGTTGGTTTACAGAAGAATCACTATAGCATAATCTTGCAATAAGTCGCTTCCTGTTCCATTTAATTTGCTCTTAACTTGAAAAGATTTGCTGATACCTGTAGAAACCCTATTCAATTCTCTCATTCCTATTTAAGTGAACCGATGGTGTACTGTAGTGGTTAATTTGCTTGACTGCTATGCTAGCAATCTTGGTTCAGTCCCCACATATGGACAGTGTGAATTGTTCTCCGTCTTTAGTTTTGCCTTCTGACTGACTAGCGATCACTTCAGGGTGTAGTCTTTTACATCTTGACTAGTTGTATAGAAATGCAAGAATTGATGAAAATCCTCATGATCAGTTAATTAATTACCTAATGTCCCCAATATTAAGTTCCGCTTGTTGCTTTCACTTGTATTGCTTGCGCATAATGATTTAGCAAGTTAAGGCCTCGCACATTCAGTCACAGCCACAAATAGAACATGAGGGTAGTGGCCCTAAGTGGATAAAAATAATACTTGCACCTCACATGCCTATATTACCAGTATTATGCATAAAGTTTTAAAATCAATAAAATGAGTTAGTTGAATATGTAGGTCACTTATTGCAGTGTTTTATGTATCGTGGGGGTAGTCTGGCATTGCAGTAATGACATAAAAGTTTAGTTTTGCCTTTTTTGACTTGGGGTCAACCCCAAACCTCAGCTATTATGAGTATTCCATTTAGGAGAACATTTAAAATGGTTCCTGCCAAGACAAATATGGGCTTGAACATATTAATTATAGTTTCCAGATATAGATTTTTGTATTTACCATTTTTATTTGGTGAGGTTATCCCCCCCAGCCGTAAGAGGGTAGCTATATATTATTTCTATTGGGGAAGGGAGAATCTCTTATTGCGACCATTCCATGTTTTTTGTTGCGCACAATAATGCTGCCCAGAGGAGTTGCTATCGGAATCGTAAGCCTGCAGTGCTGTAACTCAACATTTAATGGCTGAAGTCATTTTCCTCCTTTGCATTAGACAGAAAGGTTAGCTGAGATCGAATCAACGGCACCTGTGTTGGTAGCAGCTAAATATTGCATTCCATTTTGCCTACATTTTGCACAGACTTGACCATATGCTTAAAAAAAATCTACCATTGATGACTACAGATGTCAAAGATCATTTTTTACTGGACAGGAAATGAATTATTTATTTTTAAAAAAAATCAAAGTGAAAGAAAGCAAGAATAAACTGCTCTTGAAGATAGTGTTGTTCTTAAGTTAATAGTGTTGTTCTGATACAGACACTGGTGTCCGGTAGGGTCCCATAGATACCAATGTACTAAAACTCTCAGGTCTTAGAAGAGGTTGATTACTTTTATTGTCACCCACACCAGGAGGCAATAAAAAGGTTCTACTGGACTCACTGTGTATTATTTTAATCACGTACAGTGTTTATTATTGCAGTGCCTGACCATATCTGAGTGAGTGTGCATAGTTTTAGTTTTAAAGAAGAAAAAATACAAAAACAAATGGGGTGGCATCCGTACAGTATCGTCATCGGCCTATAATCCACAGCCAGGCATCCGAGTCGGAATCAGGGGGCCAAAAAATGATATTCAAAGAACACTATCAACTGGTAAAACTTGGTGGCACAGAGTACAAACTGTTTGCCCGCTGACAAACAAAACAGGAGAAAGTATCTTAGTTTTCTTCCGCGGAATTGCAGTTTCCTTATTTGTAATGGAAGCAATGATACGATTCCTGTCAGTCAAATTAAGTTTCATGTTTTCACAATCCTGACAACCAAACCAATCAACAACTTCCATCAGAGGTAATGTGCAAGACCCCAACCTTTCACCTAATAGGTGTTAGAGGATTTGATCTCTTGCGTTATATGAAGGCACACCATCATTATCGCCGCCACCGTGCCCGGGAGAATGATTTTGAAACTGTCGACTGTCGGCCACAGCTAACTGTGTGGGTGACGCTGCTCTATAAAGCTTCACATTCACATCCATCTGTGAGACTTGTGGGCGCAGGCAGGATGGACACTTTGTGAAAATATCTCTGTTTAAAAGGTCTCATTTAGGTTTTTGCTCATCACTGCGTGATTTGTCTTGATATCCTTATGAAACACTTTAATAAAGTCTTCTTTGTATTAGGTCTGAAAAAAGGGCTGGGCGATAAAAAATCTCAATCGTCTTCCATCATTCAGGATGATTATGATTAAAATCGAAGAAAAAAAACCAACAAACATCCAGCCATCCATTTTCCAAAAAATGGTTACCAAAAAATTGCTAACCAATAGACTAGTGCTCTCTGCGGTGGACATCCTGGCCTTTCCGATGATTCTTGTGTTCGAGTGTGAAGCAATTAACTTAGCCGCAACTACGCCAACTTCACGCTTACGAAGGATCGCTCAAAGCTGTTTTTGTGCAACCGCAAGGTGTCGTGTTTGACAAAATGAGGGGTTAGTGCATTTTTAGGCGGTCCCAATGATGGTATATTTTGGGACATTTGTGCCCTGAATTGCGGACACAGGCAGTAAAATGTGCAAATAAGGGAGGACTCATAGAGGGGTCCCTCTGTTAGGCTCTGCGGCGAGATTATTTCAGATGTGCGGTATTCTCGTAAATTGATGTGCTGTGTCCATATGAGTGTGGTGTTGTGACAGAAACACGATCTATTTAAAGAGGGAGCCCACCTAGTGTACAAAAGCCACTGTGGCCAGCTATTACTCAAACTCTGCATGCATTTGGAAAATAACAGGAAGAAGAAGCCATTTGTATATCAAGCAAGCTGAGTGCTCGCCTGACGTCAACGTTCTTCTTTTAATATATTGACTTCATTCTGGCACCACTGGGACTTTATTCATGTACAAATACTTTAGGGCTTATTTTCATTTTGGTTTTGCAGCAACTGTGCCATTTTTTCAGGGAATAAGAACAAGCTCATGTGGACACATTGTTAGATTTAGAACTAAAATCGTTTACTACTCTTGGTAATTAATTACTGAAGGTTTTAGTTTGGTACCTAACCGATTTGTGATCCATTATAATTGTGTGCCAAAGTAACTGATTAGTTTGGGTAACACACTGCCAAAATTCAGTGCTAATCAGCTATGGCGTTATATTTGTGCCACAATTACGCACGCGCGGGAAAAAAAATTGAGCGGAGAAAATCAAACTGAGCGAGCGAAAACAGATTTTGAGAGCAAGAAAAAAACTATTGAGCGCGTAATGATAAGCGTTTGAGCGCGCGCCGATGGAGTTTGAACACGGAAAAAGAAATTGCTCGCTCAAAATTCCTCTTTGCTCGCTCGGGATAGCCCTCTCTCGCTCAACATCTCGCTCTCGCTCGCGATACTCCTCTCTCCCTCGCTCAACATCGCGTTTGCTCAACATTGAGCTCTCGCTCGCTCGAGTCGTCCTCTGCGCTCGCTCAGTTCTGCTCACGCGTTACGTTTGTGCCACAAAACCAGCCAATCAGAGCTTGTAAAAGCACATTGATTGACAGCTTGATATCCAATGAGATTGCTTGTTGTGTTCACCCGGAAGGAGCAAACGAGAGTGCGTCACATCGACATGGGCGGGAGTTGTTGGCTTATATTATTAAAGTACAAAAACTAACAAGGTATTTCTGTCAAATGATACAATACAGTAATAATAATGATATAAAAGTAATTCTCCAGCCCAAGTCCGTGTTGACGCACTCTCGTTTGCCCTTTTCTGGTGAACACAGGGCAAACGAGAGTGCGTCAACGGATAGCGTACAAGCAATCTCATTGGATACTGAGCTGTGTCAATCAAAGTGCTTTTACAAGCTCTGATTGGCTGGTTTTGTGGCACAAACGTAACGCGTGAGCAGAACTGAGCGAGCGCAGAGGACGACTCGAGCGAGCGAGAGCTCAATGTTGATGTTGAGCGAGGGAGAGAGGAGTATCGCGAGCGAGAGCGAGATGTTGAGCGAGAGAGGGCTATCCCGAGCGAGCAAAAAGGAATTTTGAGCGAGCAATTTCTTTTTCTGTGGTCAAACTCCATCGGCGCGCGCTCAAACTCTTATCATTACGCACTCAATAGTTTTTTTCTTGCTCTCAAAATCTGTTTTCGCTCGCTCAGTTTGATTTTCTCCGCTCAATTTTTTTTTCCGCGCGTGCGTAATTGTGGCACAAATATAACGCCATAATCAGCTACTTTAGTTTCTTATGTACTAAAGTAATTACTTTTTACTTTAGTTTTCAAGTACAAAATTCATGTTTTGCATCAGATACTAAAGTACTAAAGTAAGTAATTACTTTTTAGTCATGAATTCATTACTGATAACTGATTACTACAAAATTTATTTGGTATAAGCCATTTTTAGACCCTCCTTTTGCCAGGCACTTATAAAAAAAATAAAAATAAAACTACTGTATATAAGACCATGGGATAGAACGTGTGGACCTTTGAAAAAAAAGAAAAAAAAAACTATGTCTTTTGAAATGAAATATGTCTTTGGAATTAAAGGACTAAATACTAAAGTAATCAATAACTACACACAGTCAATTTGTAGCAAGTCAGTGGATTACTTTAGATTCGAATTGATTACTTCAAATGATCAATTACGTTAATAAAAAAAAAAATCGTAAGGAGTTCAAATCAATTCAATATTGAAATACAATATGTCAAAATCCATTGTGCAGTAGAGTTTTGTTTGGTTCACCATTGAGCAGTTTAAATTCGAACAATCCAAATCTGAATAAAGCAGATTGGTATCGATTGGCACGCCAGAACAAAGTGTGTTCTGAGAACATCAACCCTAAAATGACATACTGTACGAGAATATAGTGCTTGGTGGGATTTGAGAGCAACAAGGTCTTACACAATGCAACCAAGCTGCCAGCTAATGGAGTGGAGCCGGCTCCTCTTTTGTTAATGCGGATCGATTTGTGTCCTCAGCAGATGTGTTATCTGATATAGCGAAACACTGAGAGAGCAACCACCCTCTGGCTAGGTTCACACAGCGGGGCTTAACGCTCGGTTCCAATTTTTTGGGTGAAATACGATTTTTTGGGGTGATCCCATTTACATTTCCAAACAAAGATGACCTTTATGTGACCTCTGTGTGAACGCGAAACAGCCCAATAGCATCACCGTGACATCACGACAGCGGGGTGTGCTTCACGTTACGTTCAGATGGCTCTGAACGAAAGCGAGAGAAAGAGAAACAAAGAGACCAAATACACCTTTCTCTTCCTCAATCGAGTTGTCTCGGCCTCGTCGGCTATTGTTGTTTTGTGTTTTTCCAACCTGCTTTAGCCTTTTTGAGCGCAGAATTGTGATGTTTGTCGTTTATATGTTACATGCGAATCGGATGAATGCGACCTGCATACCCAAGTGGCCTGGGTCACATTTGAAAAAACCTGTCTCGTTCACACTGCCATTAAAAGATCAGACACAGTTTACAGGGGAGCAAAAAAATCGATAATGGGTTACTTCAGACTCGCCTTTGTTTCGCCTGCCATCTTTTTATTTAACCCAACTCCCTTTTACTACTCAGCCTGTTCTACTAAGATTACAGCTCATAACTATTTTAGACTCGGTCACATGGCATTGTCAGAAATGATGCGCTACAAGAAAAGCAGTTTTTCATTTACATGCAAATAAGGCCAATTCAATTTATTTAGGTTGCTGATTTAGATTAATTTAGATACCGTAATTCCACAAATACAAGAGGAAATTTTTTCCCAAAAATGAAGGCCAAAAATATAGGTGCGTCCAATAAACAGTGATTTATTATTATTTTAATTTGACATAATTTGGAGAAGATTGAGCTGTAGATCTCGGCCATATTCTTACTTAAAATAATTACCGTAATGGGACAAGCTAGTGGAGGGGGACGTCAGCTAGCATCAAGTGCCTGTTAGCAGCTAACAACAGGCTCACTATAGTCTTAGTATAGTTGTGATTCTCAAATGGTGGAAAGTATTTTAATGTTTTGTTTGTTGTTTTTTTTCTTTCATAAATTCACTTCATTTCTTTACATTGTTTCTTTTATTATGCTTTTACAGTATACAGTGCTGCTTTTCATACCACAAATCTCCCCAAAGTTTTTTTGTGGAGGTTTGGAACAGGTTAATGGCATGTTGATGAACTACTGTATTTTGTAGTCTATTTTTCTTTTCTGCATGAGAACTAAACCCTAAATTTAAAATCTTTTAGGCGCCAGAGGTTTTTTTTTTTTTAATATTCAATTTTTGTATCAGTATTTGAAATGGTTATAGCTTGAAAATGGCTTGCAATAAAGGGGTACTGTAAAAGTTGCTTGGTGCAATTTTGCTACTTAAAGGGTTAACACAAAAGTACATGCCGAGCTGGTTTATTAAACGTTTATGCGGTTCCCCTATTATTACGGGCATTCCTGAGGGTAACCATAACTCTGATGTAGCCCGCAATGAAGTCGAGTTTGATACCCCTGGTCTAACACAAAAGGACAATGTGAGGACAGATGGGTGAAGGTCCCTCACTGGGAGGTACCGTATTGAAGGTGTGGTGCTGCAAAGGATGACAATGAGCACATTCACTCCAATACAATACGAAGCCTCGTCCGGCAAAGTATCGCATCAGGGCGGCATGACGGCTGAAACAACGCTCCCATTCAGTCGACCCGGAACAAATGAGAGAAACAAAAAGGGTCAAATTTTAACGTTTCACAATTAGAAGCGATATTAGCATAGGAGTTAGGGCGGAATGATTTTTTCCATCAAGGTCCTCTTCTCTTGTGCAATACTAATCAAAAGTTTGGGAACACCTTCAAATCCGAATGTTCTCGAATACTGGACAACAAATTCAAGTTATAAACTCTTGCTAATGCTCATCTGTGAACTGAAAGTCATTCCAAGCATCATGATGGAGCGGCGGTGTGTGTGCGCGTGTGTGTCTGTGTGTGTGTGAACACTTGACATTACAAATTACATGAGTAATTTCTTATCTGTATATAATCACTGCCATGTTGATTGCCGTTATGTTTGTTTTTAAAGTTTTTGTTGATTCCCAAGGAATAATATTTGCTAGATAAATGTAAGCATATTTATTATAAGAAAACAACTGTGTGGGGGGGTGTAAACATAAGTTTGGTGTAAACATAAGTCAATACATCAGATTACAATAATAATGCAAACAAATATGTGGCAGTAACTCATTCAATCCCAAAGACATATTTTTCCTTTTTTGAAGAGTCAATCAATCAGTCCAACACAGGAACTTATTCATGTTTTTTTTCCTAATTGTTTGGCTAAACGAGTGTGTAAAATGGCCGGCAAGTAATAAATTTATGGATTACTTCATGTTATTAAGGACGAAAGTAATCAATTTTTTTAGTACTTCGAGTAATTGATTACTTTACTTACTTTATTTCATAACTGCCTCAAGAAATCAGTTATTTTATGTCATTAAGTACTAATTACTTCATTACCTAACTACCTAAAGTAATCATTTACCCGTATTCTTAATTACATCAAGAAATTGATTACTTTAGTACTTAACTTATTTCATACCAGCCTTTTTCAATTCTTCCTTTAGCCGAACGCTTGAAATTTTTTTAAATCAATGTAGATAAATACCTGGGATTGAATGTCTGGACTAGTCAAAAACATAAAAACATGTCCTTCAGATTAAATCAGTTAATATTCATATTTCATGAAACAATCAACTGTAACCATGGAGAACACACTCGAGCATTGAACTTATCTCGAAATAAAGCCTGCCGACTGACTGCAGTGAGGCATTCTTTTCCCCAAATTGCAGCCATCGCAATTTGAAAACCATCCTAATAAATTGCCGTTTGGAGTTGAATTTGATGAATTCTTCACGTATTTTAATGAAGAAAGCGGGCAAAAGAACTGTCGTTAAACATCTCCTCCCCGTGACTCATCCCGTCATCCCACCAGGCGGCCATGTGTTGCTGGCCTGTGCATTGCGCCTCTGTGTTCCCTCCCGCCTCCTTTCTGATAAGCCTGTTCGATGTGGCGGCTCGTCGCTCCGCGAGCGTGTTTATTTTAGAGCCTGTGAGTCACACTTCCTGTACTCTGCCAGTGAGGCAACGCTCTATGGAACAGCAGGGGCTGCGTTCATTCTCAATTCTCGCTTTCTTTATCCGCGTCTCTCCCTCTCGCTCTCTCTCGTGTTGCACAGTCGATAGGCCGGGCCTCGCTGCTGCGTAATGCGGGGGCTCGCTTGAATGGATGACACTGGAATTCATTTACAGATGCACTGCACCGGCAGGAACTGGAAGATATACGTAAATGACATATGTAGGCACGGGGTTCATCACTCACGCGGACGTTTTTTTTTTTCCTCCGACCTCTACGATGAGAGAGTTGCCACGGTTCCAGCGCCGTTCAGAATCGGAAACCCAAAACGGACTTTTGTGTAGGTGGGAAAGTAGATGGATGTAACGGCTACGTAAATAGTGTGACATCAGTATATACGTACACAAGTGCGTCTAACTCCCTGCTTACTAAATAAAGATCTTTCCACTTTAATCCGTTTATAGATTTCCCACACTACATTTTTCGTGGGGATCGTAGAAACACGATCCCCGATGCGTACGATAAAACACAAAAGCACACTCGCGGAGGAGCTGTTGCCGGCTGTATGTAATACCCAGAAACTCACATGCAGGCTTGGCATTGATTAAACCACAGGTGTCAAACTCAAGGCCGGGGGACCAGATCCGGCCCGCCACATCATTTTATGTGGCCCGCACCACATACTGATCTGACTTTATGTTTCTTGCTAAAATACTAAACTTGCAAATTTTAGAAATTTGGGAGAAACAAAAAGCAACCGGTTTTTTTGTTCCCAATCTCTCTTTTGAACAGTTTTTTACCAGCCTCTGATCTCACAACTTAGTCAGTGTGTGATAAACACACTTAAATTTTATTTGAGTTTATTCATTCAGGCTCTCTGACAGAAACCATTTCTTCTACGATGTGGCCCACGAAAAAAATTAGTTTGACACCCCTGGATTAAACCAACTGGTCGACCTTTGACTTCACACTCCATTCCATCCTAATTCTTTAACACACAAATACTAAAATAGCAATGAGATATTTGAGTTTTATGCATTATTTTTTTGACCCAGTATGTTTCGGTGTGTTCATTAGGCAAATTTCCTGTGTTCACTACTACTACGGTGCAAACGCATCACTTTGACAGCATGCGTCTCCGAAAACACCATATTTAATCCAGCCAACCCATTTGGATATTTAAAACACACAGTATGCCAGACGTGTGTAATAAATATGCTGTAGCGCCTCGTATTGATTAACTTTTCACCATTTCAGTTGGACTTTGGATGTGTGGCTAACTCTCTAACTAATTGACTAATTGGGATCCATCATGGTTTGTCCAAAATCACAATTGTTTTTAAAACCTTCTCAAGATTCTGAAAGTTTGTTTGTTTTTTTTTTGTGTCCCAAGGAAATTTTGAGCAATTTCCCTGCAACAACAAAAAAACAAAAACAAAACACCAGCATTTCAAGGGCTTGAGCGCTGATTATTGGCCACTCAATGCCCCTTCCCCACTGAGATGGAAACATTTGCCAATGTTGACGAAGTTAGCGACCTCGCCTTCGTCAGGGTTAATTTGTTGTTTTTCTTAAGATGTTGTAAAGACAATCTGACACCATCTTAATTGTTTTTCATGTTGCATTTTGAACATGTTGGAAAAAAAGTTTCATTACAATTACCACTGTTTCAGAAAATCTCAAGAGTGTCTTAGGAATAATTGCAACATTGAACAAAATCCGACTAAATCAAAAGAGCGCCACCTTCGCTGAGACACGCCAACGTTTGCCTTTCAGTGTGATGGGGCTTAACTTAATTACATAACTAATATTTAATCCTCAATAAATTACAACTGAAACATTGTTATGAGAAATCATTGATTGAGCAAGAAAAGTTCTTGCAAAAACTGATGAAAAAGTTTTTGGTTCCATTTTTTGTAGTGCACCTTTCTTTTTCTTCTTTTGTTGCAATAAATGTTATGGTCAAGCACAGAGACAGCAGCACACCAAGAAAATCGTCAAAAGTAGCCAACTTTTAAGACGTTAAACAATGTCAGATAAATGTTGCATTAAAGTTTATATTTCTTATTCCAAATTTTGTACTGATTGAGTCTTGGTATATTTTCCACAGTGAACGCTAGTATTTGTCAACGGGCCAAATTGCGTATTTTGGAACCATTTACAATGGATATACGAACAGACGTGTCCTGTGCAGTTTGTGTTTGTTTGTGTTTGTGCAAGTTAAAGAAAGAACGATGGACATTCATCTTGTTGCCGCGTGTGCTTTTTGTTTCACTTTCCTGGTATGCCACCCAAAAATCTGTTTTGAAGCGATAATGTCGATTAGGAGGATTTTTACCCATTCGACTGTAGGAATATCAATTGCTCTCGATTTCCTACCGCGCCTTTCCCCCTCCTCTCCTAACGTTTATACAGTACAGTGGAAACATTCATTTGGTGTCCCCCCCCCTCTCTCCATCACTCTGTTTTTACCTCACCCCCACCCTCTCTGCCTCTCTCGGCAACACACCCACTCAAGCAGTCATATCCGCTCTCACTCTGACTCTCCATGCTTGTCTCACAGAGCCTGTGAAGCGTCTCTGAGGGGGAAGACCAGACTGCTCTGTCAGGTAATCTCAACTCTTGTCTGTCTGTCTGTCTCAGGGACACCCTCCCCTTTCGCCCCGTCTCATTTAACTCCATCTTTGTCTCCCTCAGAGAGCGTGGACCTGCGTCACTTTTGTTTTCTTTTTGCTTGGTCACTACCTGTCAGATAAGTTAAATGACTAATTTCGTAAGCGCGTTGCAACTGTTGGTGACTGTGTCAACATTTCATGGGATTTTTTTGTAATCCTTAGATAAAGAATGGTTTTGCGCATGCGTGTTTCTATTTAGATGAGCGCATGTGTGTGTGAATGTTTGAGCACACAAAAACTAAACTAGATTTCATCAAACTTTGCGGAGGGGTGTGATATTGACCGAGGGAGAACCAATAAAATTTTGATGCACATGCAACATTTTTCATTACGATTCATTTATCAAAGTTGGCATTCCCATCTTTTTCCATCTTTATTTATTTGTCAGTTAGCAAACCCATGTGGAATGTATATTTCTGCCACCGACAGGACCGGAGGGGAAGAACCTTAACGAAAAATGAACACTTGCCGTTTTTTGCTCACTTTCTCTAACTTACAATATTACAGTATAACACTAGGCCAGTGATTCGCAACAAGTGTCCTGTGGCACCTTAGAGTTCTGTGAAAGGTCATCGGAAATGCAGCAGGGAATTACTAACTTGTACTGACAATTATTATATATTTACAAACAATGTATCTTTGTTCATCTAACTATTCCATTGCTGTATAGTGACAGACAGAAAATTAAAGGCTCTTCCTTTATATGACAAAATGCACATGCACTATCTATGCATTTTGGGTGACTTTTGTTTTGGAGTGTAGATTTTTCAATGCCAAATATGTGAGTTGGCTAGAGGTAAGGAAACATATCACTAAGTTATTAGAATGAGCTTGCACTCATTTGGTGTTTTCGGCATGCATCAAAGTGAATTAAACCTTTTCCCCTTCCTGTCATACGTTTTTGTCGCGACAGATAATGAGTCATAATCATTGTGTAGGTTGAGGTTGATATTTCATTGATTGAAGATGTTTTACTCAAAATACAAAAATTCTTGTCATCCTTCTGTCTCTTGTCTCCAGTCTACCATTGACAGGAAAAAAAAAATATGTAGAAAAAAAAATTGGAACATTAATAATATTTGTCTAATAATAGTATTTATTTATTTAATCTCCATCCATCCATTTCCCTCAGTCACTTATCCTTCTTGGGCAGTAGGCAGGGGACTTTATTTATAAATGTTTTAAATTTTATTATTATTATTGTTTAACTTTTTTATGATGTCACCAAAGTAGCATTTTTGTCTTCTTGTCTTGAGGAATATCGCAAAATCTCAAACACGGTGACCAGTGTTCTAAAGGTGAACTTCCTCCCTTATCAAAGCCGAGGGAAATCCTTCTTTTAAGCTTCTGTGATCCCAAAGCGTCTTGCGCTGAGCACGTAGAGACTGACTGAGGACTCCGGTATGTTGTGATTCCTCAGCTGGTATCCGCCGAGACCTGCTGACTTACGTGGCATCCTCGAGCGAGCTGAAGTTTCTACGCTCACGTCTGACATCTGCTTTAGCTTTTTAAGATTCTCTCTTCAACCCAACCATGTTTTTTTTTTTCTTAAGATACTGTAAAACATGTGAGGCTTGCCTTTGATTGAAAGCTTCACTCACATCTTATGTATGTGTCCGGACAGTACTGTACTACTTGTATACATATTCTCCTTCATTGATATCAACCAGCTGTCTCTTAAAGAAGTGGTTGATGTCAAAGGTCATGCCAGCTTGTCAGTCCAAGCAGAGGGCAAGCACCCCCCCTCCTTCACTTCCTGCTGCCAGTGTGTGTTTGTAGTCAGAGAGGATGCTGGGAGATAAATTTAGACCTCCAGCTCCCTCTCCATCTGCCGTTGCTCAGAGTAGGTTTGTTTCCATGGGAACCAGCACCAGGCTACCACCAGTAAGAGAGAACAGGGAGAACGATGCATGTGTGTATGTGTGTGCGTGAACATGCGTGTGTTTGGGGAGGTGAAGGGGGTGACAACAGCTTTTTAAAAAGCACTTAAGAGAGTTTATCTGTCCCCTGGGTGCAGCGCAATTTATTGTTTAGCCCATATTGGTATCCATCATTACCAGCTGTGTGAATACATGTGGGTATTGATGAGGATATGAACATGCACTGAGCTAAGTGTTTTATTTTATTGAATGCGCAGCTCTGGAAGTAGAAAGCCTGGACTTGACGTCAAGTCATTTTAGTGTGTTTATGTGTGTGCCAGGACTCCCTGAAATACATGAATCCCACATAAAGTAAATTGCCCGCTTTTTGGCTCTCCTCCTCCCACTGGGACCAAGTATTATTCACAAGAGGTGGGCATTTGACTATATTTCCTTGATCAAGTAGTGATTAATGTTATTATTAATTGAGAGTAACTGAGTGCCGTGAATTCTTACTTTCATGCCGCTATCACTGAGATGAGTAATAATCCTCAAAAGAGGTGGTTTTTTTTTTTTTCCGTGGCAGAGTCTCACATGGCTGGAGAGCAATTCCTGGCGCTGACGTCATGAGTCATCAGCACTCACTTATACGCCAACTACCAAATACTTAACAATGAATTGATAGAACAATTAGTTCAGAATTGAAAAATTATTCTATGAGTTTTAAACAGTCATTCTAAAAGTGAGATTGAAAAAAAATATAGGCCATAACATTTGTCCTCTGCAAATCATTTAGGGCAAAGGCTACAATGTGTCTATAGACTTAATAGCTAAAAGGGGTAATATTTAATCTTAGGAGCAAACTGTAAGAGGATTTCTTCTAGCACAGCGTGATCTGAGATACATTACAGACATGTCATCAATGTCTGAAAATGTGTAAATGTGATTTTCTTAGTCAGTGTTTTCTTATATGTAGACTGATTCAAATCAGATAGCCCATAGGGGAAATGCAGTAAAGTTGTTTGAATGAATTGAAAGGATGTACTGTATGAATGAAATGCATTTTGATGTAATATTAATTCGATTTAGAGGTTTGTGATTTCGTTTTCTGAACATAAACACACATTTACAGTATAATTGAATTGGCAGAAAATATGATTATATATTAAAAAGCTATTGGGTGTGTCATTACATCATTTTTGTGATGTAATATTATTATTATTGTTAGTTGGATTCATTCTCGCCAAGATTGAACAGGAGCATCCTTAAAAGAATGCCCAATCATATTAAGAGATCATCAAATATTTCATCAAAACAAACAGTCACGCCAGTAAAAATGTACCATCTGAACATGACTTCCCACATAGCATTACAATATTGAACATAACGCACACTGAAAGATATCCACACCTCGAGCTCTAACAGTAAGACAAACTAACATATGCAATAATAAAATAAGTAATAATTTTCCTACTGTAACAAGTGGTATTTGTGCCCATACACGCATTAAAAAAAGTTTCAATTTGCCACACAAGCCTGCCAGATAATTCAACAACTGGACAACAGCACTGATGAGGCAAGTTTATGTATCTGCCTTTACAGTAATAGCTAGTGTGAGTTGTCAAAGTCATCCTGACCGCAATGGCAGAGCTAGCTGCTGGCCCGCTCTGTCACAAATCACTCGCAGATTTACCATTTAAACTTTGTTTATTAATCTAAACTATATGATTGCAAGGGTGTCTGATTTTTTAAGTCCTCATAAGCAAATTTGGTCTTGTGGGAATCCAAAAGTAACTCAAAGTAATGATGTATTTATATTAGGATTTTTGGGTTACAGCGCTAACTGCATTAACAGGAACCTAGTAACTGTATCGGAATGCATTTTTAAACCGACCCTCCCAGTCCTGCCCAAAGTTAAATTCGTCACGTACCTTTTTTTACCCTTGTTGCCACAGTGTAAACCATCCTTTAGGGAGAATAAACATGCAATTTAATGTGTGCTGTTTGGGACGTTAGTAAATGATCGCAGTACTAGTAGATAATGTGCACATATCTACCGACTGTATGAAGACTTAGTATAAATCAAGACATGTGCAATATAGGCACCATCGATAAAGGGTGATTTATGTTTTATAAATATGATGACAAAGTACACCTCCCTATATTAAACAGCGATCAGGGGTCAGCTAAGGACACTGCAACTGATTGGTTGTCACAGTCAATTTAGGGGCTGCAGTCTGGGCATAGGAACTGGTCTTGTGGGGCTTTTACAGACAGGCTGTGGCATATGTGTGTGCATGCAAGTGTATGTTTTGGCATCATGTGGAAGCTCCACTCAGGCATTCTTTCCCCTCATCTCTCTGGCAAAGCCGTCACTGTGTTTCCCCCCTGCTCGGAGCCGGCAGACCAGACTTTCATGAATAATAGAAGCAACCCGCTCCCTAACCTTTAAAACCTTTACCAAGCATTCTTTTTAAACTTCTGCATTAACAGATTGATCATTACATTTAAACTATGCTCCCCTCCTCTCTGGACAAATATTCTCATTACAGGAGATGTGCTACTATTTTTGTGCTCGCCCTCTTTTTCTCTTCCGTTCAATATGTTCATTATTAACAATATGTTCATGTCATAACATTATATTCGCCTACTATCTTTCGACTTCTTTTTTGTATTGTTTTAATGGAATGACAACTCAAATTGTGGTGTGCCAAAGAGTTGAGAATCAATTTGTATTGGCTGAAATATCTAATAACTCTTTCTAAAACCGATAACAACATACAGCTTTTCTTTCAAAAACACCCTTGTACACTGATCACTCCAGCAAGTCATCAGCCCAATTTATTCCACATTTTTTAAACTTTAGCTGCTAAGCCTCATGTTGTGTTTGTGTTATACATTACCTGCTACGTTCACTAGTCCAAATGAAAACACCCACGTCCATAATATATTTCAATGGTAGGGCCAAATCAGATAAGTGTAATCTGCAATTCCAACATTTGTTTTGACTATGTGCCCTAAAGCTGTGGTCTCAACTATTTGGTACCTTTGTTGTGGATGTTTCCTGTGTGGACTCGAGCTGCTCTGCTATGCCACTCATTGGTCAGGTAATTGTGAAATACATAAAGATACAGTGCACATACATAGTGACAGATACAAGTGTTGACACACATAAACGTCTAGAAAAATGTTCCAACTCATTGTCAAGAGTTGACTGTAACTGAGTTAATAGTGTATTTTACAAAATCATTCATGTTTGTTTTTTTTTGTTTTTTTGTTTCTGCCTAGAGCTGTTCAGAGCTTTACCCATCAATGCGGGAACCAGCAAAGGAGATGCAGAAAAGATATCGAATGGGCTGTTAGAATGGCTACACCTGAACAAAACAGTTGTACCAGAATACCAAGAGATGGTCTATGTTTACCTACTACATCAGTGCTGCTCCAGGGCACATTTTAACAATGCCTCACTTGTCACTTTTGAATAACTTCAGGCCCACGCTGACAGAGGCGCTTTGGTGTGATTTACAATCACCGTCCACAACCCCTTGCCTCTGACCTCCCCTGCTGCCATGTGGTTAGCCCCATGAGGCTCGAAGAGCCCCTGCACGTGTGTCTTTGAGGCTCCCTCCTCACTCTATGGAGGCTGAGCCCAACCATCCGGGTGATGGGGATCGCTCTGGAAGACAAGAGCAGCAGCATGTGACATCTGAATCCTCTTTTGAGTCTTGTCCGCAGCCCCAGCAGCCATCTAATCCTCGTCCAGTACACAGAGCTTTGGGTCGACTGCAAAACCGCCAACCCAAACGTGCTGATCTTCTTCGGTTGCAACAGCAAGCAGTAGCATGGCAGCATACGGAAAACCCAGGTCCTTCAGGAGGCAGCTTTTTCTCTCCAGGTTCGGCATCAGTGTCATCTCATCACACTTCAACTTCCACCCAGGTTGAACATGGCCAAAAGGTCTCATATCAGTCAAGCCAAGAGACTAAAGAAGGGGTTAGCTCTCCCAGGAAAGGAGAGAAGAAACCCCCAAAACCAGGGAAATATGTGTGCACTTACTGCGGTCGTCCATGTGCCAAGCCGAGTGTTCTTCAAAAACACATTCGCTCTCATACCGGTGAAAGACCTTATCCTTGTGCCCCCTGTGGTTTTTCTTTCAAGACTAAGAGTAACTTGTACAAGCACCGAAAGTCCCATACCCACCGCATTAAAGCAGGCCTTGCAACCAGTCGGGATGAGCCCAGTTTAAGTGGGCCCGACTGCAGTGGTATTGGTGAAGATGTTGAGGAACATTCAGAGGGCGAAAGCACAGAATCTGAAGACGAGACGGGCCAGCACAAAAAAGCCCCTAAGGAAATTTTGGCCAGACAGAAGAAAGTTGGTAAGGAGCTACAAGCAGGTTCAGAGGACAGCCAGAGATCTGAAGATACTCAGGCTGTCAAGCAAAGGCTTGCACTGAGGCTCAGTGAAAGAAAACGTGGCCCAGTGGCTTCACCTGATGATCCTCCTTCATCCCTCTCAGCATCCTCATCTTCTCTTGGCCCTGGCAGTAAAGGCAGCACCGAGTCTGGTTACTTTTCTGGATCAGGCAGTACTGACCTCTCCCATGTTAGCCCTCCAAGTGCAAGTGCCAAATCCTACGCAGAAATCATTCTTGGGAAATATGGAAGGTTGGGAGGACAACAGCGTAGTCCGCATCAACAACATTCTCAATCTCCCCTTACCTCACTGTCTGGAACAGAAGAAAAGAGTATTCCCTTTGCTGTACCCAAAACCCAAGTGATAGAACACATTACAAAGCTTATAACCATCAATGAAGCCGTCGTGGACACAAGTGAGATTGACAGCGTAAAGCCCAGGCGCTCTTCTCTCTCAAGGAAAAGTAGCCTGGAGTCACCCAAATTGACTACTCCCAAAGATCCTTACGTGTTTGATCCCAAAGGAGAAGCCCCTGGTCCCAGCGGCTTGAGGCACCTCCAGAATCCAGAGACAGAGCCACCAGTCACTCTTGCAATGTCAACGGCGCCCCTTCTCAGAAGCCGCTCAATGCCCTCATCAAGCAGCCAATTCGAGTCGTCAGCATCTGGAATTAGGTCCAAAAGAGGCTACCGTCTCTGCCAGTCATTTGATGAGCAGCAGGCCATGACAACAGAGATTAATATTGGACATGCTCACCGTATGTTGAGGCGACAGCCTGCTATAGAGGTTCCCTTGGGAGCTGAACTTATGCTGGAGGGGATTCCCCCCGACGCCTCTTCAGCCACTGGCACTGACACAGCCAGTCATCCGGAGCAACAAGCACCGCATATTACTTCGAACCCATTTGAATGCAAGATATGTGGAACATGCTTCCAGAATGCTGACATTTATAGGGCCCACAAAGGTGTGTGCACAGGGCAGCAAACACTGGAACAGGACAGCGGGGATTCAAGTAAAACCCGCAGAGAGGATCGCCCTCAAATGATGCACTATAAGTTCAGAGCACTGGCTATGGCTGTGAGGAAGAGGAGGAAAGAGGAGAGTATAGAAGAGGATCTTCCAAGTTCTGGCTCTGGAACCGTGTCAGGGACTTCTGCAGGCATCATTCCATTGGCAGGTCCACCAGGACACAGCCAAACACTCTCTACACTCTCAGGTTTGCTTGCATGTTGTTGTGCTCATAAAAACCTTTTTTTTTTGTGGAAGTAACTACTGACATCCTTGTAACCAGTTTTCTCTATCGAAAAGCATATTGATACAAAGTTAAAAAAAATACATATAATGTATATAATATACTTAAAAGTTTTTTTTTCAAATCCTTGTCTCCTAATTTATGTTGATGTACACTACACTACTTAGAATTGAGCGAAATGCATAAAGACCTTACCCTTCAAATGCAATATATCAATCATGTCATTTAAAGATGTCTTTCTCATGTCTCTTTTCATGTTACATGTAGGTAGTACTGTACAGACAGAAGTGGGACAACAACAACATCGAGAAAGGAAGGGTGTGTCTGTGATCCAGCACACAAGCTCCTTTGAAAAGCAGGAGACTCTCTCCATGGAAAGTGAGGGCTCAGATGTGAAAGAGGTTCACCAAGCACAACAAGCTCATCCAAAACCATCACCTTCTGCATCTCGCCTCATCCGCCAGCCCAACATTCAAGTGCCAGAGATTCTTGTTACAGTGGAGCCTGATGCTGACATGTCATCCATGTCACCACCAGTAACTGCGTCTTCATCTAAGGTATAATAATAATGATATCTAATGTGATTGAAATTGTATATATTTTGTGTAATGGTCTCATTTGTTTGTCTGTCCTAGGAGGCAGACAGAGTGGAGGAATTTCAATGGCCGCAACGTAGCCAGACTCTTGCCCAACTCCCTGCAGAGAAATTGCCCCCCAAGAAGAAAAGACTCCGCTTAGCTGAAGCAGCGCAATCCTCCGGGGAGTCGAGCTTTGAGTCGGTGTCCCTTCCTCGCAGTCCCAGTCAAGAAAGCAGCATGTCCCACACTTCGAGTCTTTCTGCTTCATTTGAGGATCCAACAAGGTCGGAACCTGCAGCCTGGGGTACCAGTAGCCAAAGCACCCAAATGTTGACTGTGCCATCAACTTCCCAACAACACAAACAAAGCCACAAAGAAATGAGGCGCTCAGCTTCAGAACAAGCGCCTCAGAAAGCAGAGCAGGTCTCAGATACCAGAAGCAAATCTTTTGACTTGGGATCCTTGTCCTCTCAGCAGTCAGCATCCTCTTGGAAAGAACGGCGAAAGTGTCTCCTTGTGAAGCACGCGACCTTAGGGGAACCTGAGCAAGATGAGGGGGCCGGCATGGGTCAGTTATCCAGAGCAGAGAGTCCAAAGCCCGGGCCTTCCCACTCAAGCCACCCTCTTAACTATTTAAGTTCCCACTTCAGTCGGGAGGAAGCAGGGAATGTCTTACAGTTGTTACAGCCACAGAGCCTCCCTCGAGATATTCTTCCTTCGCATGAAAGCGTCCAACAGATATTACCTCCAGGACCTTTATCCCAGCTCCTACCAGTCACCACGGTCTCCCAGTTCATGAACAGAACCTTTTTACGCTCACAAACTGTTCAACCTCTACAGGTACACCCAATGCAGATCCACACGGCTGAACAGATGGGTATACCTCTACACCAACTTCCGGCTTTAGTTCCTGTCCGGTTTCCCTTCAGTGTGAGTCAGTCTTTGTACTTGCCTGCCGCACCATTACACTCCACACAGATTATTTCGACTCATTCCACAGATGGGAGCACTTCTTACCCCTACCCATGTCCCCTTATTGCCACATGCGTGGCACAGCTTACACCATCTGTGTCTCTAGTGGTGCCAGTCCGCCTCCAGACTCACATACCTACCTATACACGTGCCATGTACACCACCCTGTCCCAGATCCTGACCTCCGCTTGTCCACAAGATCCCATTTTTTGTACAACCATGACAATCATGGGCAAAGTGGAAAGGCGCAAGTTACAGAGATCTTATTTGAAGGTCCCCACACCAGACATTAAGATTCACCTTCCTGTGGAACTGCAGTCTCCCTGTGTCGAAGAATATAGTCCTCTTGGAGCTGGTGGGAGTAAACGTATGCTCTCACCTGCAGCCAGTCTTGAACTCAGTACCGAGGCGCAACGTCACCAGAAAAGGGTAAAAGAGGAAGCAGAAGGGGAGCAACAGAAGCCTGAGGTAGAGGAGGAAGTCGTAGACAACAAGGAACAGAAGGAGGGAGAAATTAAAACTGGTGGGGAGCAACTGGAAGAGGTTGAGAAAAAAAAAGAGATGCTAGCGGTGACACCTGTAAAAGAAGAGGTGGAATTGAATCCAAGGCAAAAGGAACTCAACAAGGAAAAACAGGTGGAAGAGACAATTGTGAGAAGTCAAAAGGAGGAGGAGCCTCAAGTTAAGGAGCTGGGGATCGAGAGTGTAAATGCCCCTTCATACCCAAGCCTCCACACGTCAACCTCTGTCAACTGGTGCTACCTGAACTATGTCAAACCCAACCCAAGTGCACAGAGGGACCCTCACAACTCCGTTTATTCTACCTGGAGTGTCAGTGGACACAACCCAAACTTGCCAGGTGTTAGTACTAAGGTGGCCTTGTCTCTGCTGTGCTCCAAACAGAAGTATAGCTCAGAGACATACACCGTCGCCACGGCTCCCAACCCAGCCAAAATTGAAAATCCCCATGCAAGCAGCAGCACCCCACGAATGTCAGAGGTAAACCTTAAAAAATATACGTATGTTATGAAATATTGTTTTTCATCCTGTCTATGTCTTGTCACTGTCTAGGGAAACCCCATTTAAAATTATGAAATTAGGGCATGGGCTATGCATAACTCATGCATATTTGTGATCGTGGCTTGGCATGGCAAAATGTCATTCACCAGTTTTTTACTGTTTCGCTTGTGTGCGCTTGTGTGTTTATGTACGTGTGATGTGTTTTCACAAATTCAGGCGTAAGTCACGGAGATTAGTTTGGAGTTATTGATACAAATATATATCTATATACATATATATATATATATATATATATATATATATATATATATATATATATGTCCATTTTGGGATTTCTACAAAAACAACCTAAAGGTCTCGACTTTTATTTCCCAGTAGCCAAAAGGTTGAAATTGTAAAATAAATTTATGAAAATAAGGGTTTAGGAGATGTAGTTGAATGAAATTCCTGCATGGTGGCACTTTTATGCGATAGGGCCGCACTTGGCTTTTTCTTATCTCATAACAGATCATGTCATCTGAACATCTGCGAATAATTCAAATGTAATTGTCAGTTCCGTTTTATGTTTATCAACATGTTGTCAGTGCTTTTTAGCTGTTTAAAGACTAGAGATCATAGTTAATCTAATAGATGTATGCCGTGACCTTCTGGAAATGAGGCTATGACATCAATATAGCTTGACATCAATATAGCTATCAATGTACTTTGTCTTTCTCTTTACTGTTTCTTGAATGAAGGTACATCCGATCGCAGCCCGTTCCTCCACTGATGTAACAGATCACCAGCATGAAAAGGAGGAGAAAAAAGAGACGAGCGGAGAGGAGGGACCTTCCACCTCAAAACAGTGTGTAACATCTCGGGTTCGCATCTTTGAAGGCGGGTAAGAGCTAGTGCTTCTCATTCAACGGTCGCAGTGATACATTCAGTGTCACAGACCATAATAAAAAAAGTCTACTGAAAAATTAGCGCACAGGGAAGGATATGGACTGGGAATAGATGTCATTGTAGCTGCGGCCAAGTTTTCCTCCTCGCTTTCTGCTTGCACGAGCTGCCGAGGTTTAGAGGGGGTTTCATTTGGCGAGAAGATGGCATGCTATATAATATGCACAATTGTCATGTTGGGGTTACGTATGTGTGTGTGTGTGTGTGTGTGTGTGTGTGTGTGTGTGTGTGTGTGTGCGTGTATTTTCCTTTAAACCTGTAAATGTTTGCTCAGCTCACTGTACTATGTTCACATACTGTGTGTCCACTTTCTATAAATGTCCAAGTGATCTTTTTCCAGTTGAGCTTGTCTTCTTTCCCAGCATTTGCTCTGGTTTAGGCTCAAAGGTGTGCTCATGGGGTGTAGCTCTATTAACAACAAAGCAGCTCTCGAAATAGACAAAATGCAAAAGGAAGAAGAACAGATGGAAAGGGTCAAGTCATAAGAGTAGATTTTTTTTTTTCTTTACCAGAACTTACGTTAGTTAACTGTTTAAATAAGACAACATGACATCAGCTAGCTAGGATGTTAAAATGTAGCCGGCTCTGGGCACCAATAACTTCAGTACATTGAAAGGAACTTTGCATCACTTCATAAATAATATGAAAAATCCAATTTATAGATTAATGTAGTTTTGCATTATAGTTCATTCGTGAAATGTATTAAATTTCCCATTATTATCCAATTTTCTGTTATGTTATTCCAAAAATATTTGTTAGATAAATAGTTAACTCTTGTTACATTCTGTTCTGTTTTATTTTTTCAGTTTTATTAGAAAAACTCTACAACCTTCATAAGATTGAAATTAAAGATCCGCTGTTTGATGGTTTTATGTGATTACTATTTTATGGCTAAGTTTAGCGTGACTGTTTTTAGCATTGTGATTAGTGTCAAAATTTACATTTACATATTTACATTGAATACATTTTATTATTTTGGCAGATCAAAAGACTGATTTACAGTAACAAAAAGTGGCTTCAGTCATTTATTTTTTTTAACTTATTTTTTTTTTAACTTATTTTTTTTTTTTTTTTTTTTTTCACAGATTCAGTTGTAACCACTTAGCTTCTCCTATATTTGAGACTAATTCCAAGTGCTGACTGCAACCTTTAGTTTCAATAATCACTGGAGACATGGCTTTATTTAACAAAATAAATGCAATAAAGTTTGAGATTAAACATTAATGCAATTGAAAAAAAAAAAAAAACCTCTTTAAACCTGACTGTAATTATTGGAGGACGGCATAAATGGAAGAGTGATTAGCAAGTCAGCCTCACAGTTGTGTGGTCTGCGGTTCCCTTACAGCTCTGGCCTTCCTGTGTGGAGTTTGTATGTTCTCCCCATACCTGCTGGGGTTTTCTCCAGTTGCTCCGGTTTCCTCCCACATTCCCCCAAAATCATGTACAGAAGGTATATTGGGCACTCCAAATTGACCTTTGGTGCGTTCGTGAGTGTGAAAGGTTGAGTGTCTCTGTGTGGCCTGCATTTGGCTTGCAACCATTTCAGGGTGTACCCCGCCAACTGCCCAAGGACAGCTGGGTTCCAGCATGGCCATGACCCCAGTGAGAATGAGTGGCTAAGAAAACGGATGCATGGATTGATGTAAGGCGGCTCGATGACGCAGCGGTGGACACATCCACCTTTCAAATCCACCTCGCTCCGGCCTTCCTGTGTGGAGTTTGCATGTTCTTCCCGAGCCTGCGTGGGTTCTCTCCACGCACTCCAGCTTCCTCCCACATTCCATAAACATGCTTTAGCAGGTATTTTGGACATTGGACGTATGTACTAAATTGTCCTTAGGTGTGATTGGGTGTCTGAATGGTTGTTCATTTTTGTGTGCCCTGCATTTGGCTGGCAACCAGTTCAGGGTGTCTCTTGTCTACTGCCTGAAATCAAATGGGATAGGCACCAGCAAACCTGTGACCCTTGTGAGGATAAGCAGCTCTAGAAAATTAATGGATGGATGTTTGCTTCCTGTTTGCCGTGGTATGATTCTCTCCTCACAAAATGATTCTGGTGGTCGTGCAGCTTCTGTCGTGTTTTTCTGGAGATATAGGTGGATATTTTTAGCTGTGGTTAGAAAATACATGCCAGTGAACAGTAACCAGCCCCTGAATCACAAAAACACAATGGCACTGTTGAGACTACCCCGCTGCTTTTTTTTATATAATTTGCTGTTGCTGCTTCTGGTAGACAACAGAGCACATTGACAGCCTGGCTTCTTGCATATGTGGTTCATGGACCTTTAATTAAACACAGTCAGCACACATTGACTATTTACAAAATCAGAATGGATTTTAAGCGTCTGAGCGTTTTTAATAGAGGACAATTTATTCACATGACCGCAAATAACCTTTTGGTAAACATCTGGATTCTGTATACATACTTAATATAGAGTAGACCCTAATGTGTTGCTTGATTTGTGCTTAGTGTCTATTTTAGGTTGAGGGCCGTAAGTAGGCTTCCCTTCCCTCTCTTTAGTGGTCGGCAGGGCCACCCGAGCAGACGAACAGCTAATAATGTGCCTGTGTGTATGTGTGTGTATGTGTGTGTTCTTGTTTGTATGTGTGGTTGTGCGTGTGTGTGCGCTAAGGGAGTAGAGGAGGGAGCAGCATGAGACTGAGTGCTGCGAGGGATTTGGTGGGCATCCCCAATCCACCTCTACAAAGACGGGCTTGTTTCCCGACAACTCTCATGCGTGCGTGTACGTGCCATTTTCCTGAAAGTTTGTGCAATATGTCACATCCGCTTTCACACACAGCGTAGCCACGAGCACGTTTTTGTTGTCCCTCATTAGCATAAAGTGTTTGGGGTGGTAAGAAACAGCACTGTGATCAGCTCTAGCAGCTGTTCCCGCAGCTGTTCCATATACCGGTCTTATTTACTCTTTTAACCCTCAACCTGAGGTCTTGTTAATTGCTTTTTAAATGTGTGTGTTTTTACCTTCACATAGTTTTTTTTTGTTTTTTCTAAACAGTGTATTGTGCAATAAAGCTCCGCAAGCCACAGCATTAAGTACACCTGCACCATTCAATGTCTTCCCAAACACTAGATAATTAGCTGTGTCTAATATCTTCCCTCTTTAATTTTATGCAATATGGTATTTAAAATATTAGAAACACTTCCAAAATAATTGCTAATCTAACAGGGTATCATTTCCAGTCAAGTAATCAGGTTAAAGTTACTTTTTGGAGATTACAATTTATTACTTTGATATGTGTATAAGCTTGAAAAAACAGGTACCAGTAACTTGACAATTCAGGAAGACAGTAACACTTATCACTTACCAGAGGCAGCAGTGACAAATACAACGATCCCAATGAAGTTGAGACGTTGTGTAAAATGGAAATAAAAACAAAGTACAATGATTTGCAAATTATCTTTAACCTATATTCAACAAAGGTGAATACAAATGTAAGCTATTTTAATGTTTAAAATGATCATCTTTTGTTGTTTTTGTGCAAATATTTGTAAATTTGAAATGATGACATGTTTCGAAAAAGCTGGGACAAGGGCAATAATAGACAAGGAAAGTTGATGGATGCTGAATGATCACCTCTTAAGAACATTCCAATGGTGAAGAGGTGAATGTCATGATAGTAGTGTATAATAGGAGTAGTATCCATGAAAGGCTCCGTCTTTCGCAAGCAAAGATAGGGTGAGGATTATCGCTTTGTGACCAAACGACGTATAAAATATGTCAAACAGTTTAAGAACAATGTTTCTCAACGTTGCTGCAAGCTTCACAGTAAAAGAGTGCGGGTACTAGATTGGCCTGCCCACAGTCCAGACCTGTCTCCCATTGAGAATGCGTGGCACATTATGAAACGTAAAATCCGCCAGGAAAGACCCCAGACTGTTGAACAGCTGAAATTGTACAGTACAGAATCAATCAGGAATGGGAAAGGATTCCACCTGCAAAGCTTCAACAATTGCTCCTCAGTTCCCTAACGCTTATTGAGTGTTGTCAGAAGGAAAAGTGATGTGAAGTTTATCAGTTTAAACATTATCTTGCATTTGTGAAAATTTGCAAATCATTGCACAGGCAGTCCTTGGGTCAAGCGTTACTCGAGCTACGCTATTTCGACTTTACGACGCCAGGGTCTTGTTCGCCATTTTGTCTCCACAAGCCTACCAGTGTAGTTTGTCTGTGCGCCGTAATGTTCTCCATATCACTGCCGTTTTTTTACATCATGGCCACAAAAAAGAAAGTAGAATCTTCTAGCAATGCATGAAGAGCAATAGGAAACCCATTATGATGGAAATAAAGCTGAATACTGTATCATCAAAAGGTGTCAGAAAGGTGAGGTGCTGACGTGTATTCGGATAGGTATTTAGATATTTAGGGTGCATTTAAGGGGTTTAAAGGGTTAATGCCGACTGCGCAGAAATGGAATGCATTTGCAACCTGAGGACTACCTGTACTGTTTTTTTTTTCCATTTTACACAATGGCCCAACTTCATTGGAGTTGGGGTTGTATTTGACAAGAGTTAAATGAAAGGCTCACGCTCACTCGCTCACGGGGAAAATTTAGTCAAGAATAATACCCCCCCCCCAAAAAAAAAAAAAAAAAAATCCCAATTCCTAATGTTATAATACTTTATAAAATCTTTAGAGAAATTACTACACATTAAAACACAGAATAAGGATATTTCTGGGATTGAACAGTAAAATACAATATGGGAGTACAGTATTCAAATTAAAATTCACATTTGAGTGCCATAATGTAACTAAATTTGGTAACCAAAATATTGGAAAACCCTTCTTTTGATGGAGTGCGCTACTAAGACACCGCCATTACATTATTATACAGCCACAGTGTGTGTGTGTCTTCTGCCAGCACCGTGACCCTAGGTCGATTTCATTTACATGGCAATAGAAATTTCACAGAAATTGAAATCTGAATGGCCAATAAGGGTGCCAAAAAATAATACATTTAAATATTTAAAACTGATTCTAATTTGATTATATTAGATTCCATTGATTATATCATTATTCAATGAAATAATCACCCTTCATTTTTACTTATCTAAAAAGGAGGAACGTGGGTGGATTTATTCATCCAGTTATCCATTTTCCGTAGCCGCTTATCCTCACTAGGGTTGCCGGCTTGCTGGTGCCTATCCCAACCGTCTTCAGGCAGTAGGCAGGGGACACCCTGGACTTGAATGCTAGCCAATTGCATGGCACATGAGACAAACGACCATTCACACTTACAATCATATTTATTTAGTTATTATAATCTACTGAGGTTTAACGTGAATTGAAGTGAGCGCATCTAACTACTCATTAAGTATTATCTTCTATGAATTTTTAGACACAAACAAAAGTTGCCCGTGCTAACCAGTTAGCAATTGCGGTTAGCATTAGCATGTTAGCAATTATCATTAGAGATCAACAAATACTAATTGGTAGTAAGTTCACGCGTACCTATCATTATACGATACACATGTAAGAGTGTCCTTAAAGTCACCGATAATGCTTCAACAATGTTACATGAGTAACCTCATAGTAAAGCGGCCCATTAGCTACTATAAGGTCAATAAGTTACTGTTCTTTGTCTTCTTCTTGATGAGCTGACTGGGCATGTTTCGTGCTTGACTGGCCCCCTACTGGTTAATATTCAACACCCAAAACCAAGCTCTAATACATAGGTGTCGGAACTCCAGTCCTCCCGCATATTTTGCGGATTTCTCTCCCCAGCACACCTGATTCAAATGATTAGCTTATTTGCAAGCTCCACGTGAGCTTAAAAATGATCCTAATCATTTGAATCAAGTGTGTTTGAGAGAGAAAAACGGAAAGCATGCAGAACACCGGCCCTCGGGGACTGGAGTTTGACACCTGTGCTCTAAAAGATACGTTTGTAGTTACATTTTTATATTATTTCAAATACAAGCCTAGTGCTTGATGTGAAGTTCTTTCCTTTTCTTTTTTCTTTAAAAAGAGCCCACTACTAATTCATTAAGTGTTTTTGAGCACACAAATAGCATCAGCTATTTGGCCACTAAATGGTGGTCTCTGCTTAAGTGTTTTATTTCTCTTAAGTTCTGCTGTGGTTTGCCTTTTCCACTTTGCAATAATTGAACTTTACTTTATTTCGGTTAGCCTTTTTTTCAATTGGAAATGATACGAAACTTCTGATATCTCTTGTTTTTGGGGGGAATCTTTTCCCCCCCCCGGTGCCATTGCAACATTTTGTACGTCTGCAAGAAAACTCCATATAGAAAACGTAGGCGCAAATGTGGTTTCAGTGGCATTTTGAAGCGGATGTTTTTTTATTTTGTTGACCTATTTTTAAAGTCGACTTCGCCGACTTGGTTGACTTTTTCACAGTCCTGTTGTTCATTTAAAAAAATAAATAAATAGTGGAGGTCATGCAGCCATGACACAAGATAATTTAAAATCTAATTGAAGTTGTTGGTCAGTGCTTCTGATATCATTTGGATTGGCAGATGGCCTTGAAGGTCATGACTTAAAATAACTGAAATTCTAATTGTAATTTGTTTGATAGTTATTGTAATGTGCAGGTGAACCTAATGTTGTCTGGTGAAGTTTACATCTTATGTTGATTTTGTTTTGTTTTTTTTGGTCTTGATTTATGCTTCTTGATTTCCTGCATTGATGAACACTACCGATGCGCTCTGTCTGCTTGGCGTCTAGTAAAATGTGCCAATTAGTGTCAAACTTGACTAGTGCAATAGGTTAAAATGTTTTCTAACCTGTTAAATCGCCACTCATAATGTTGTGGTTGAAATAACAATGAGCAAGTGGTGGTCATTGAATCTATTTTCAATCCAGTGATGAAAAATGACCAGGCAGCAAGATGAGTGATTTGCATAAAAGTCAAAGTGACATTAATTTGTGATTTTGTGACTTTATGTTGTTTCTTTTTTCTGTACCAATAACGCATGCCCATCCCGTCTGTCTGTCAGGTATAAGTCTAACGAAGAGTATATTTACGTTCGAGGGCGTGGCAGAGGAAAGTACATATGCGGGGAGTGCGGCATCCGCTGTAAGAAGCCCAGCATGCTGAAGAAGCACATCCGAACACACACTGATGTCCGTCCGTACATTTGCAAACACTGCAACTTTGCCTTCAAAACCAAAGGTTAGGGGACGGATAAAGAGATATTTAAGTTCTGTTATGTTTGTCCATTTATTCTGTGTGTTTAATGAAACCCATCAACTCTAAGTCTGCTGTTTGCATTTCTATCTCTGTTGTCGAAATATGTCCTAGTTTTCCTTGCCCGCTGGAAATTGGCGGAGGTTTTAATGTGCTTTTCGTGTTCCCTTCGCAGGGAACCTTACCAAACACATGAAGTCAAAAGCTCATGGGAAAAAGTGCCAGGCAATGGGAGTGTCTGAACCATCAGCGGATGAGCCTGAGAGTGAGGAAACAGGTATAGTGTGTGTGTGTGTGTGTCTGTGTGTGTGTGTGTGTGTGTGTGTGCGTGTGTGTGTGTGTGTGGGGGGGGGTAATAGCTGTTCACTACTGACAGCTTACGCAACCACAATGTACTATTCCCCAACCTTTCGCCCTTGCATAAGGAAAGAGCACAAGATAAATAATGAAGAATGAGGAGCCTTCTGTTTTTTTTGTTTTTTTTGCACAGTGGCATCTACTTTACCAGCAAAGCCTCATTATCTTCCTTTGCGCTCCCTCTCGCCGTCACCGTCTTCGTTGCTGTCAGTCTGCAACGCATCACATACAAGGACACAGCGTTTTTACTGTGATTTCATTCATTCCCTCCTGACATAGTTTGTGAATAGATGTGTGATACTTTTCAACCGTAGTCTATTTATAGCATGGCTGTTGTGGATCGTCAGCAAGATGAAGCTCGCTTTTGTGTTCCTTCCGTTCTTTCTCACAAATTATACGGCGCTTTGCATGTGTTGTCAAAAGCCAAAGGTAAAAGTCTTTTCTTACATTTGGTAATTATCAGAGAACATTTTAAATAAAAAATTTTTAAATAAAAAAAGCTCAGTGACGCAGTGGTCAGCAGTCCAGAGACCCGGGTTCAAATCCACCTTGCTCAGTCCATTCTGTGTGGAGTTTAGGATGTCCCCCGCCCCGAGACAGCTGGGATAGGCACCAGCAAGCCAGTGACCCTAGTGAGAATAATCAGCTATAGATAAGTGATGGACGAAATGAATTAAAATGAATCAAGGCATTTTTCTCAGTGTTGACAAGATGACAGTCCTCATCTGCTAGCTAGAACCAGACCAAGGTTAGAAGGTGCTCTCTGTATAGTGTACTGTTTGTGCTTTTTGCATAATCTTCCCATCCCGAAGCAATAAAATTTGAACTGAGTTTACTTCAATAAAAACATGGTTATGGGGGAAAACAAAATAATAATGGGCCCTATTTTTGTTGTCTGTGAAGTGTTTTGTTTTTGTAAGTTAATGGTGACGATATAATGCAGAAGTAAATGTCTGAAATACAAATGGATATCATTTGCTACATTTCCATTAAAAAATACAAGTTTCCATCTACACATTTCTGTTGAGATTGGCACAATTATTTTGTTAGGTTATTAAAAAAAACACCTGCTCATTTACTAACAGGCAACTAACGCGCAAACAAGTGTACATTTTTGCTGTGACTTAGTCATGCTATTGAGGTTAAAAGCAACTTTCCTAATACACTTGGTAGACAGTATATTAGTTACTAATATTTCAAACAATATTTCTTCAGAATGTAAATGACTTATGCACCTTTCTTTGTGGACTTTCTATAGTAAAATTACATACAGTATTTTCAACCCCACTGGTGCTCAACAATGGCTTGATATGTACAAAGAGGCCTGACAGTCACAGCAACACAGCAATTCGGCACCAATATTCCAAACTTGAGGTTGCAGACTCAAATGTTATGTTTGAGTGAGGTGGGATGTCGGATTTAATCCATTGGGAACTCGTATTGTCCCAATTCTGCCTTTCAAGTGTTCGAGACTAATGTAAATAACAAAGGTGAGTTTCTTTTTTTTAAGTCTGGTCCTTTTTTTTCCAACTTAGCAACTTGGACCTCCCAGTTGCCTGAGGATGTCATTGTTTAGCAATAAACTTCTGTATTGCACCTTTAAGTAGTATTTTACGAATCAAGAAAAAAAAACACTAAATTAGAGGGTGTTTACAAATGTTTGACCCTGGTGCTGCATTGACGTCTTAAGCTTGATATTGAGGATATGGAATAAATGCTCAAATGGCTTTGCATACAGTACCTCTCACCATAATAGTTTCATGCTTGGCGGAGGTAATAAATAAGCCCATGGCAAAAACGATCTCACTGAGCTTTTATGTTTGGCATAGATAATGAAACCGGATGGATACGAAAAGAAGTGATGTAACTAAGTTTGTTTTTTGCTTTCAGCCGAAAGCGATGAACGCGCGTGCTACTCCGAGGAACAGGAAGAGCACCAGTTTTCCAACGCGGAGGAGTCAGAGGACAACGACGACGACGACGATGACGACGACGACGATGAGGAAGAGTCTCACGATGACCCTCCTTCCTCCTGTTCGTCGGACACCCTCCCATCAACTGGGGGTCATTCCAAATGCAGCACTCGCTCTCGGCAGTGCACTCCGGAGCCCGAGCCCGCTGGCCTCAGTCCTAGTCGGGGTCTGGACGCCGCCCAAAGAGGGGCTTGGCACAGTCGACGAGCCGCCTCGCCGGGCAGCAGGAGAGCTCTGTTCTCCCGACGGAGCTGGAAGGCATCACCGAGAGCCTTCTCCCCCAGCAGTGAGAGCTGCTCCCCCAGTCACAGCCTCTCCCCCCGCCTGGAGCTTTCCTCACCCATGCGCAGTCTGTCCCCGAAAACAGAGCTTCCCTCACCCAGCCGGCAAGTGTCAACCTCCCCCGAAAGAAGACCGTCTCCCATCAGGTCCCTCTCGCCGATTTGCCCCAGCTTGCCGGGCTGCTACAGGTTATCACAAGCCAGGACTCTGCCCTTGCCGATCGGAGTGCAGCCAAGGACCCTGGGACGCCTTCCTTGGGAGCACCGTGGCACAAAGGCTAGTCATATGAAAGCAGTATGTGATAAAGTCATATGTCTACTTTGCACCTACACAGAAGCAGTCACAAGTTTGATACCACTTTCAATCTGTCCCAAACACATTAAGAGCTCTTGTCAAGAAAAATCAATTCTATTGGACAGCTGTGAACTGAAAGTCTTTTCAGGTCATAAAGCACCATCCACATCATAAAGCTGACTGCAAAAGTACTAAGATGTGCAAAGCTAGTCAAAAGATGACCTCTTTGAAGAATCTCACTTAATGGAGTATTTTTTTCAATGGAACACAATACATCATATTAATATGGAACAGTTCCATATATAATAATATAATAATAATAGTATGTATTTGTGTAAAGTAGTGATTTATTTAAGATATGTATGTATGTATGTGATGCATTTTTTTTTAAATCAGGCTTATATCTCAACAAGTTACCCATTGCTATGTTTCCAGTTTTTAGAAAAATCCATTTAAAGTTCTGTAACAGTCCTCTTTCAGTGGAGCCCTTCATCTACCAAGCCCTTATTTTATTACACTGTGATTACAATTGGAATCTTTTCAAGACCTTAAGGGGGATGTTTTCTGTAGGAATCCCAAAATGGACATCTTATTTGTGTGCTTCTCCCTGCAGGACAAAGGTGGTACTGCAGCAGATGGGCACTCATTGGCAGACGCATTCTTGTTCCCACCCGCTTTTCGTCCATCCACGTGCGAGGGTTATCCCGGCCACCGGGCAGCGGACAACATCTTCAGCCATCTCCCCTTGCACTCCCAACAAGCCAAGGTCCCCTATCTCATGATTCCCATCGGGGGGATTCAAATGGTACAAGCCAGACCAAGGTCCAATCCTTCCACCCCCTTGTCCCCGATGTCTCCCTCCACGGAGGGGCCGTCGCCGGGCAGGTTTGACGCATTCTGGGGCGGGACCCCAGGACCGCAAGGGAGTAGGACTCCTGGAAGTGACTGGTCGGGAGACTTCCAGGCAGCAGGAGGCAGCCAATCAGGACAGTGCAGTGTCAGTGCACAAGTCATGTGTTCCAAACTGGAGTTGGAGACCACGGACTCAAAGCAATATGGCAGCTTACAAAGCTCCGCCCACACATGCAGGCGTGCTACTGAGTCGAGCCACCGTCCCATCGAAGACGGGCGCTCGGAGGCTTCCTTCAGTCTAGCGAGCCCTGTATCCTTGCGCCTGATTGGACAGCAGCCGGAGAGTGAGGGCAGAGCTACAGCGGACGCAGCTAGACAAGACCAGAGCACCTAATTTGATGCATCTCCAACTTGCTTTTTCACTCGCTACATTCGTCTTGTTTTTTCCAATTGTGTTCTTTTTTATACACTTTTCAATACAATTGATAACTTCAATGTCTGTTCTTTGGCAATATTCAGGTTTGTCATAAAAAATGCACTTTTTGTTTCTTTGTGAATATAATGGTTCTGTAAATGTATATACAAGAATTATATATGATTATACCCTTCCTGTATCTCCATTGATACTGGTAACGCTACTGTCTGTTTGAATATGTCGTTAGAGTAATACAAAACATGTGTAAATGACCAAAATCTTTAATCAAAATGGATTACTTTTTTCCCCCAGTATTACTCCAATTATAGTTACTTGTGCCTTTTCTGTCCAGGTTTGTGTTTTGAGGTGTGTAGAGCAGATAGAAATTGAGAAGGCTGTGAAATTTTATATTGGACTTTTGTGTCATTAAGGAAGATTTATATTCGGTGTTCTGTTTTGTTCTTAATACTGTTGCTTTAATTCCAGGGTAACCAAGAGTCACATCGATGATATATTGAAGGAGCAGCAGAAACCTGTCAAAAGAAATGCACTGAAGTTCTATTTTTTATTGTGAGTGACATTGGATGAGATATCTCTTTACAGGGAAGAGCGCTCCGTATTTATTGCTATATGATGACAATGATCATTGTTTCAGAGTTGTTGTTGTTTTATTTTATACTCTTTGTTGAACTGAAAAAAAATATTCTTTTTCTTACTTTTTTTTTCATGCAATTTGAATGGGGGACAAAGATGAGGGATAGAGTTTGACTGGTACCGGCAGATTAAGTGCCCTGCAAATTTCACACAACAAAATTTGCAGTCATTGAAAACAAAATTAAAAAAAAAAAAAGATATTGCACCAAAGATCCTGTAGATTTTGCCTTCTTTTTTTTTTTAACCACTTGGCATTGAGAGATTAAGTGTGTTCACCCTAACACACACACACATATATATATATATATATATATATATATATATATATATATATATATATATATATATATATATATATATATATATGTGTGTATATGAATTCACTATTTGTAGTTTTTATGATACGCACGGACCCAAGTAACGTTATAAAGCATTATGCTGTTACCATGAGGCACAGATGCCAAACTCCAGTCCTCAAGAGCCGGTATCCTGCATGTTTTTGAACCTTGTCTCTCAAACACACCTGATTCAAATGATTAAGATAAATTCAAGCTCATGCATAGCTTACTATTAAGCTAATCATTCAGGACACTGACACAGGAGTTCGACACCTATGCCATAAGGAATGCTTTAAATTTGCAGCCGTCGAACACTTTATTACCCAAAAGTGATTTTACCAAACTGAAACACGTTTCCTCATCTCTTTTGGGTAATAATAATGTTTTGCAACTACCAATTGTCTGTTTATCGTTTTCTTCAGTAGCCTATTCACTGAAAGAATATTTTGGATCTTTGGCAAAGTAACGCCTTCCCTAGGCTCCCGAGTTGTTATCCTTCCACATTTTATGTGACCAAACAAATGTCACCACCAGAGGTCATTGTTTAATCATGAACCTTTATGCCATACATTTTTAAAGCGATTTTCAGGGAAACAATTTTCGGGAAAAAACAAACAAAACAAAAAAACCCACATGTGAACCGATAAATGGTTTAATATATTCGCAATTCTGAATATTTATTACACTATCCGTGTCACTTTAAAATTCGGAGTGAAAATATACTCCTTTAAACTTCCTAGTGATGTAAAACTATTTACAATTCTCCCGCAAGCACCCCTAAAATTACTTTTCTTTTTGGTTCTTAATGCCCAATTTACACTTTTTTTGTTTGATCACAGGGGTATTTTAAATAGTAGCAATTATGCATGAAGTTATGTCTCATTTAACATGTATGAAAACCTGTTACTAAGTAAATTTCGTTAGACCATCTCAACAAAGAGAAAATGTGACCCAGGACTGAATGGAAAGGGCATTATCAAGTCCATACCCATATCATAGGCAGGAATAATGTAACTTCTCTCCAAGCTCTAATTTTCATATAGTTCAATGTTTCTGCCAAAGGGAAGCATACGTCTAAATAGCATAGATGCTAACAGCTAGCAATAATAGCTCTTGCACACTCCCCCAAAATGGCTTCTATTTCCTTTTCGAACCCTCTTGATGCCCAACTCACTTTTTCCTTTTTACTTGTTTTCACACCTTGTTTTATCACAGGCTTATTTTAAATTATTGCAATTATGCCACACATGCCAGGCATTTTTACTTGCGTCTCACTGACCATATGTGCAACCATGTTCCTAAAATCTTTCTATTCATGTCGACGAAGAGAAAATGTGACCTTCAGGACTCAGATGACAGAACGTTAATGCCCATGTGCTTGCATAAGTTAAGCAAGGAGGATTCTAGCTAAGTTCTATTTTTCAATGTTTTCTGCAAAAGAAAGGCTATCACCCATGTAACCCTTTTACTTATATTGTAAGCAAAGGACACATTCTCAATGATTTTCTTTGATTTTGTAGCTAGGTTTGTTCTTGACTAATTAGCATGAAAGCTAACAGGTAGCCGCTAGCCTTTACCCGTGAGCAAAACATAAACATTTGCAAACCTATTACTATGTATGATACAGAGTATGTCCACTCATAAAACATCTCATATTGATGTTTCTCGTTTCAGTGTTATGTAAAACGAATCACCAGCATGTGCTTGGCCCAATTGTGGGGCTCGTGCTGTGACATAACATTCCATGAAGAAGTTTATAGACAACATGCTTAAGCAAGAACAGTAACACTGAGCACCTGTTTCTTTTTTTCTTTCTTTCTTTTTTTGGTATCTATACTGTTGCTTGCTATCCGGAGGGTGGCCTTAATGTGATGGGATGCCCGTGGAGAGCAGCACATCTGCGCTCCTGAGGGAACTGAACTTGTAACCTCCAGAGCAAGAATGTGTTGCCAAACCTGTGCAGTCATGATGCTGTGTGGCCTTGTCACACATTCCACACATCCTTATGTGAAGGACAATGTGTGCTCTATTTACATCAGGGATTCTATATACAGTAAAGATGAAGAGTAGATGTAGGAAGTCGCCTTAGACGGTGCATTTAACTGAAGATCATGTATTATTTTAAAGTATATCTTATTGAAAAACAAAGCAGGGAAATGACTCAATTGCCAGGTAAAGTTCACGGTAAGTCTAGACTAATAAAAAGGTGAATCACAGTGTTACAGACAGTTCAGCATTGATCTTTTTTCTTTTTTTATTTAAACCATAAGTGCATAGTGTCTGACTGATGACACTAGTCAATTGTGTACACTCCATTTATTTATGATAAAGTACAAGAAAGACTTCTGTCGCAAGGTCAAATAAAGCTGTTAAGCATCTTTTGAACGGTAATCTATGACCATGCCACAACTTTATATTGGGGAAAAAAAGACTCTTTAAAGAGGTAGTGTGTAAGATTTAGACCGTTTTTCATTACGGACAGCAGGAGCAGCTGCAGGTGCTGCATTTACCATTGTCCGTAGCTATAAACAGCATGGCCACCTCCGGAGAAGTGCCACCCCTCATGTAATATAATTTAATGATACCTAGACCTATAATTATACTTAAAACATACAGTTGGTCATTAAGAACACATTCATTTGCAAGTTTAAAAAGAAATTTACAATCATTTAATGTATTCCTTTTGAATGAAAAATGGTCTAAATCTTACACGAAGTGCTTTTAACATACAAATGCAAAATAGTTGAAGATCTAAATATTTGCAATTGACTATAGATCCAATTGTAACTTGGTTAAACAAAGCTTGCTTTTGCTAGAAAGTAAAAAGGAGAGAAGTTTCTAAAATTATACCCATCTTTATTTAGTCAGATGAGAAAATAAAAATATGTAACACTTTTTGGTAACATGATACAACTTCAAAAACTAAGTTCTATATCAGTGTCAGAAATAAAAAAAAATGTAAACATACTTTTAAATTAATACAAGGCACACGTAGGTGGAGCTGCTGTCATGACATCATTAAAGAGGGAGAGGAGTGTTATAAGAGTGCCACAAATGCAACAGCAGCACAGTGACAACACAATGACCACACAGCTGAGTGCACCTGCGACCAACATGTCCTCTCACGTCAGCATTTTACTTCTCGTCACACTTTGGGTCTCTCTGCAGCATGGTGAGTGCACTTTTATCATCTTTACATTTTTTCCAATAACTATCCTGCAATATATGTCATTCTCGCCATGGATTGAAAGGTATCACCTACCCCGCATCAACTTTGCAAGTGTCTTAGCTATGATGGCCAAAGTTCAGAAATGAACTTAGATTATGAGTTTTAGACAGAAGAGAGATCGTGCACTGCAGACTCACTTGGTCTGCCTGTTTGTATTGGTCCACAAAGAAATAATCAACCTTTGGATGATGGAAGAAATCGGTTATCAGAAAGAAACAACTTAGTTATTAATAAATATTTGTCCACAAAAAAATTAATATAAGGTGTCAGGCCTGGTCTCAAACGGGCTAACAGCCATGTTGACGGATGCAAAGATTTTAACTTTTAATTTAAAATCACAAACCTCGAGGACCTCCTTAAAGGGGCAATGTGTAAGATTTAAACAATTTTTCATTATGGACAGCAGGAGGTGCTGCAGGTGCTGCATTAACATTGTCCATCGCTATAATAAACATAGAACAACCGCTTCCAGAGAAATGCCTCCCCCCATGTAATATAATTTAATATGAAATAGACTTACCATTATATTTAAAACATACTGTTGGTCATTAAGAACATACTCATTTGCAAGTTTTTGAAATGTACAATCATTTAATTTATTCCTTTTTAATGAAAAACAGTCTAAATTTTACACACTGTCCCTTTAACGCACACCTACAGTAGAGTTTTTCACTTTTAGTAAATTTAAATTGGCTAATCTAAAAAAAAGACGGTTTCTCCACTCCAGCATCCAGCTTTATAAACGTTTTTCATGCTAGCACAAAAAAGAGACCCACACCAAAGTTTGGATTAAGGCATTGATTCACTGCCTGGATGAACTTCATTTACCGATTCATCCATCCATCCATCTATCCATTTTCTAGATCCACTTATCCTCACAATGGTCGTTGGGTTGCTGGTGCCTATCCCAGCCGTCTAGGGGCAGTAGGCGGGGGGGACACCCTAAACTGGTTGCCAGCCAATTACAGGACACACAGGGACAAACAATCACGCACCCAATCACACCTAAGGACTATTTAGTATGTCCAATACACCTCTTTACTGATTGTTCACCAGTTTAATACAATGTTAATTACAGCAATTTTTTGCCCTTATCTGCCTTATCTGCCACTCATGGCTATGCAAACTGTCATTTTTGCTAAACTGATACTATAGTGCAGATAATCACATGTGTTTTTGTCACTAACAGGCTCTGGTCGCCCACTGATGAAGACCCAAGATGCAAATACCCATGACGATGAGAGAGCAGCGAAGCTAAGGAGCAAACGTTGCGCATGTAGCAGTGCACATGACTCCGAGTGCTATTATTTCTGTCACCTGGACATTATATGGGTTAATACGCCCAGGTGTGTATGAGGAAGTCAATGAGTGACCCAAGTGATTTCAAACTAAATCTACATTATTCATTTATGATTCAGGAGGTTGGGTGTGCAAAGTTTTATCAATATGACTTTGTTTGTGCAGTAAGACAACACTTTATGGCCTCGGTGGCGCTCGAGCACGACAACGAAGGTCTGCCGGCAGGTGCACTTGCACTTACCTCAACGACCCAATCTGCACTAGTTTCTGCTATCAAAGGTAAGTGCAGCACATTTTAATAAAGGCCTTTATCAGACTTGGAAGCCTTATTGTGCGGATTTTCTCCCAAGGTGTAATTATTTTCCTATAGGAATGACACAGGGTGGTGCAATGTATCATCATTCTTTGTTTGTATATTCATAGCCATTTTCCTTACATTACTCTTTGTTCACATGCACATACGGTCATGATCTTCAAAATAAAGGCCACACAGGGAAGAAATGTTTTATAAGGTTTACTCAGCAATTTTGCAATGTTGGAAGCAAATAAAACAGCCTATTTCATATGTACTGCACAGAGAAAATCTGCTGAGTTGTGGGCTTTTAGGGGGTTAATTTTAAACATTTTACTGAGCCTGTAAAGATAAGGTGTTAAAGGTTATTGTAAAACAAGTACATAAAGTAAGAATACAATGTGTGCTGTTTAAAAATCTGGATTATATCCAGGGCGCTGCATGATTGGTTAAAATATATCCATTTTTTTCCCTCCTTCGCAAACAATGGAAACTGAATTATTGGTTGAAATGTATCCATTTTTTTTACCTCCTTCGCAAATAATGGAAATTGAATTATTTGGTTCCAAAGTAAAAAATTATCATCACAAATCATGTTTTACATTTGTGGTTCTCAACATTTTACCCATGTACCCGCTACAAAATATTTTTCCAGTTATTTTATCTCTGTCTAAACTGCTGGACTAATGACAAGGCACATCTGTATAGGACTTAAAAAATAAAGGTGTGGAACATAACAATGGAGTCGCTGGAACACAATTTAGCAAAAACTTGCTTCATGTTTCTATTAATATGCTCTTAGTTTGAAAAGAAAACAACACTGTACCTGGTCCGACATTCAAAAGCATTGAATCAGATTTGCTTATATCTGCTGAAACCCTGCTAACCACCATCCCCCCCCTTGTTGTTGGTAGCAACTTTTTTTGACAGAATCATTTTGTATTCCCACGGAGGTGTGACTAGCAGCTCCGAGAAAGTCCACAGTGCATCAGACTGAGAAGGAAAAAAATCGTCTCTGAGGCAAAACATCCTTCAGGCAGCATCTCAACAAATGCTGCTTTTATATGGCAATGTGGGAAATCAGCTGACAGATGGGTGCGATGAGAAAAGGGGGAAACACCCCGAGGATGTCCGTCCAAGGAATGTGCGGAAGGTGTAAAAGTGACAGATGTCTGCAAACACACCACCCAAAGCCGATACGGAAGATTAAAACTGTCAGATCCAGAGCGCTTTGCCTCCAGGTGTCAAAAAGTCGACTCAACAGCCTGAGATGACCAGCACACCGAGAGAGAATGCAATAGTCCGTGAGAAAGCAATCGTGCACACACGCTATGTGCTGTGTGCTAGTTGGTGTTTCACAAGTGAAAAACAAATTCAACGGAAACATGAACAGGGATTGATCTTGATCGAGATTGTAGAAATATCCCTTTAATTCTGCAAACAACCCTAATGGAAACGCAGCTCATCTCAGGGGGCGGCCATTTTGACACTTACTGTACACTGAAAATCAAAGTTGCTCATGACCCATTTAACAACCAATCACAGCTGAGTTTGCAAATATCTGATGTGAATGTCACATTACCAAGCTCAGAAAACAGCTGAGCAGTGATTGATTGTTCCCGAGCCTTGAAAAATGGCAATGCCATTTTTAGTTGACAGTGAGTGGCAAAATAGCCACCTCCTGAAATAGATGAAAACAGGTGGATTTTGCTCCTTGGTTCATATTCCACAAACACCATATTCATTCAATCCCAATAAAGTGACATACTTCTTAATAAGTGCATAATTCATTTATTACCAGCAGTTTTCTGCCTTTTTTTAGCCAAACACTTTTTTTAAGTACTGTACACCTGGGACTGAATGTCTGGACACCCTTAACAAAACATAAAAATATGTCTTTGGGATTGAATTAGTTAATATGTTTTTGTTAGGACCGTTTTTGACTTCCCCTTTAATAATCTTCAACTCAGGAGCTCTCCCCAAAACATACGTGTCAAACTCCAGTCCTCGAGAACCGGTAACCTGCATATTTTCGATCCTTCGCTCTCAAACACACCTGATTCAAATGATTAGGTTCATTTTCAATATCTTGCAGATTAGCTACTCGTTAGAATCAGTTGTTTTGGGGAAAGAAACCTGTAAAACGTGCAGGAAACTGACCCTCAATGACCTGAGATTGGCACCTGTGCCCTAAAATCTCTGTACTCCATCCTACTAAGCAATTAGAGTAAAATTGTACAAGGTCAAACATATTGTCATCAAGCTATGGTATTTTTTCATTAAGAATAAACTGACACCCTGATAAAGCGCTTGCTTTGGTTTGCTTTTGAACTTTAACCTTTTATTTACGCTTAAACAAATGTACTGCATCAAAGAGAAATATCACTCAAAAATGTTTCTGCCATGGATGAAAAGCATTTTGGGAAGCATACGGGACTGGCAAAGACATCTGTGACTTCAAAAGGAGGCCCGTGACGGATGAATGATCTCGGAATTTTCCACTAAATCAATAATAAACGCACTTGCTATTCAGATTCGGTGCAGGCGTTGTTATGACAAGGATCCAAGCAAAGAATGCAGTGTTATGTACCTTTGCTCAAGGGGATGATGAACGGTAGGTACATAATGGCCAGTCGCCCTGTGTTTCTCTGCGATTGCTTGTATTGCGCATACCATGCGTGCACACGTGAACACGCTAGGCCGCAGGTGCGAGAAAAACAATCACAACAGATAATTCATCCACCACCATGAGTAAGAAAGACGAGCGCTAACCTGCTTTTGCTGATTGACCAACTGACTTCAAATAACGAAGCAAGCATTCGACGTTGACTCATATAGTTGTTTATCCTGCTTTTTGACATTCCTTCGACTGACCTGCCTTTAACTTTTATTTTAAATGGCCAGCCTGTTGGAACATGATCAAATGAATAGTAAGGGATACAGTAGTTGTGAAACGGCGCAAAACAATATTTAAAAAAAATACACAGCTATTATACTTTCAGTTGTTGTTTTTGTTGTCATGGTCTTGTTATTAATGAATATTAGTATCCCAATCATGTTTTTAGGACACAATGATGTACAGTGCTGTGAAAAAATGTTTGCCCCCTTCCTTCTTCTGATGATACAAGAGACTGCATCATTTATATATCATTGGGTTGAACTGTTTGATGAAATGCAACCCACTGTAGTAATAAATATTAAAAAAATAGTAATAAATATTTTTTAAAAATCACAGAAATCAGGGTGGCAATATATATATATATATATATATATATATATATATATATATATATATATATATATATATATATATATATATATATATATATATATATATATATATATATATATATATATATATATGTTATACCTAGGACACAGAAGGACAATTTAGTATGCCTTAGGTATATACACAAACATATACATACACACACACACACACACACACACACACACACACACACACACGCACAGACTGGTCAGCACATCTGCCTCACAGTTCAGAGGTCCCGGGTTCAATTCCAGCTTGCCCTGGCCTTCCTGTGTGGAGTTTGCATGTTCTCCCCATGCTTTGCATGGGTCTTCCAAGCACGCCGGTCTCCTTCCACATTCCAAAAACATGTATGGTAAGTACGTGTATTAGACACTCCAAATTGCCTTGCGATTGGCTGGAAATCAGTCCAGGGTGTCCCCCTGCCTCCGTGCCCGACGACAGCTAGGCACCAGCTAGCCAGCAACCCGAGCGAGGATAAGCGGCTCAGGAAAATGGATGGATGCATATGTGTGTGCATGTGTGTATAACACCATCACACACAGTTTGTGTCAAAAATTGGAACATTCTAACAAGGCGACAAGTAAACAATGACAAACCTTATTCAGAACTCTGTCCATGGTGCTGGCAGAGAAAAACCTGTATGGAGGTTAAATACTGCACAAGTCGATGACATTCAATTATATGCCTAATGTGTGGATGTAACACATCCACTTACATTTCTGAAATTGTGGTTATTGTATATTGTTGAATGAAATAAGCATTTCTTGTCATTTGGGTGCAATCTAGTCGTTTATGTAACTATGACTAACCATCTGGAAGCACTCAAACTTAGAATGTTATATCCATGAGACTTAAGGAATTACTTTTTTGGTAGGTAAAGGACATTTATGAGACAACATTGCTCACTACTTTGTGTCACTTGATACTAAATCTAGGCAAAACTGTATAGATTAACGTTTTTAACCATTTGGTGTTCTACTACTATAAAGAAAAACATTAAATATCACAATGAGCTCAGTTACTGTATAAACTTGTGATTTGTGACTACTGGCTGTGACAAGGTGTATGAACCATTATTGTCCTCACATGCTCACATGTACAATTATTTTAAAACGTCCATTGACAAACATTTCCCAAATACATTATAGGGCCTGAAACTGTCTGCCAGTGAATGAGTTAAATTGATCACATTTAATTTTACTTTACTGATTATAATCCCCAAATGGAAATTCAAACTCCTTCTAATAGTGTCATTGGAAAAACCCCATTAAACTCTTATTTACATTTGTTTAAAAAAATAAAATAAAAGTGACAATGGCCTTTCTGAATGTACTGTACACGCTAATGTTTAATCGTAATTGACGTGTGTGGACACCCGTCCGCGTGGAAGGGCTGTTTCGTTCGCAAACCACACAGTCCCATGACGGCATTTGTCCAGTAGAGGGCAACCTTGTGCCAAAAGAGCTTTGACATTTACATAGGCGCTTTAACCTCGATTAAATAACTGTAATTTTACTACACTTGGCAAATTATCCATTGAAAAACATTGGCGTGCCAATATACATAAATGTAGATTTAACCGATCTTCGCCATGCGTTTAAATATATACATATATATTTAAAAAAAAAAAGGTAATTAATGTCCTCACGATAACACAATGTCTTAGCTGCTGTTTGTAGGCCTGAAAGATTTCCAAATAGACTTAAATCAAGTTAACATATGTTGGATGACATTGGCGCTACAGCATTCCTTCAATTGAGAAAGGTGCAGTCGAAGAAAAGATCTCGACAGTCGGGTGAATACCCAAGCTAGGAAGTTGGCTAACAACCTCCACCCTCTTCCCAGCTTGGATCGCTGGCATCCCGCAACGCACTGTGGGAAATGTAGTGATTACGCCATCGAGCGCAAGCATTTCACAGCACCCGTTGAACTGCAGCCTCCTTCGAGGACTACCGGTACCAAAATGCCCAGCTCGGGATGGCTTCCGGTAAGTGCAAAGTGTTTGGACTTTGGGGTTTAGGAGAATTTGAAGTGGGTGAAAGTGTCGGCTGGTGAAATACTCCGCTTGATATTTTAACTTTGGCTGGAAATTTGGGGGGAAAGAACAGGAGGCGGAGAAAGAAGGTGAGTCACCAGCGAGGAATGCAAGTGCTTTGTGTACACGGTGGTTTTGGAGGCAATAACCTAAGTTGGCCGATCGTTTACGAAACAACCCCGTGTCATGATTAAACATTCACAGGGCGACGTTGCCTGTGTGTGTTTACTTATGCTTTTTTTCTTTTAGGAACCGTTGTAAAACGAACGCAGTTCTTGTTTTTATGGGTTGATTGTTGCTACTCGCCTTTAAATAGGATGCATTTCGCACCTATTGCCTGCACAGGGCGTCCACACACAACAAAGGGTACACGGTTATCTGGGTATGTAGATGACATAGGGTGCTTCATTTGTCCAAATAATAGTTACGACGAGATTCGTTTGAATGTAGAGGCTTATTCGAATGATCGAAATGCATATTGAAGACATGGTTCTCGCGGCAAGGCCTCGGATCACTGCTACCTGTTTTCTTGCCGCACACTTGCTTCAACGTCAGACGTGTTCGTTTATTTATTTAGACAGCACCGACCTAACTGCATTTTGCAGGAGTTGGGCGTCAAATTGCAGTTTTTTCAAATAATAACTGTCTTAAATTCCTGCGGTAGTCTGTGTACTGTGTACATAATCCCAATATGTGTAAGTGCCTTAAGGCATTCCTGTTAAAAAAAATTCTATTGAATTACATCCACGGGTCTTAAAACAGACATGTTGGGTCAAGTCATGGCCGTTCCAAGCGCGTTCTTTGAATAATTAGCAGCTTTGCGTTTTACTCTGAAAGTAAAAACCGGATGTTGATTTTTTACACTTCCGCAGACTTTACTGTCATTGCCTTTCACACAAACCGTATCCCCGAGTCGACTTGGCGCGCGTACTACTCCGGCTGAGAGGTGCAGTTCGATACCGGAAGCTTTTCACCTCGGCACACCTTCGCTTTTAAAGGGTTTTTCAGTATCAGATCACTTGAAATCCCGTCATCAAACCAGGTAATTGTATACTTTGTAGCAGAAATAAAGCGCTTAACTGTTACACAATGAGCCGTTTCCTCATGTTTGTAAAGTAGCACGTCATTAATAGCTAATCAGGTGTTAGGACCCGTCTTTCAAAAATGTCCACGCTGTCCTATTGTTTATATGTAAGGGTATTGATCGATTCCAGTGTTGTATTTTAAGGTCACGGCTCTATATAGAATACCATAAGTAGTCATTTGGTTCAAATTAGAATTAACGTGCTAGACGTTATCAGTTAATAGTGTATGTGTCGTAAGTTACGCATGTTTTTGAACCCGTGCATCACCCGCTGTGAAAGCAGTTCTGGTTTACTGCTTCTCTGGTCTAACAGCTCCTTGAAGTCAATTTGCCCTTCAGAGCAAATGCCTGTTGGAACTGAATCTTTTCTCATCCACTTCCAATTGGACGTTCCTCAGTAATGGGCCATTAAAAGGCAGCTATGATGGGGTGAGCTGTCAACCGAGCTTGATTGATTGATTCGCACAGATAAGATTTAACCGAGGTCTCTAATTAAAAAAGGAATAGGACTCTTTTCAATCCCTCCTCTCGGCTCCAGGGAGCTGGTCGAACATAGCTGGCGATAGCTTATGTAAGCTTCAGTTGATCTTCAAAAATTGTGATTAGTTTGTTCAAAAAATTCAGACCAAAATGCATGAAAACAAACATTTTTTTTCCCCCCGAATTACCCCGAATTTGAACTAGAATAGTATAAACATACTTTAAGTGTAGGCAAGTCAAACATGGTCTTTAAAATCATATGTTCTACGGAGTTCACCCATGGTATAATGATTACTACTGTGTTTGTGGAATTTGAATCAAGCAGCAATATCCACCAATTTTTATGCATCTTTGAGGCGACCATTTTGATACTTGCTGTCATCTAAAAATGACATTGTAGTAATCTAGAAATACTGACAAAATATCAACTGTTCAAGTCATGGAACAATGGTACTAGATTGTGAGTATACAGTGCTATGGTGCGTGATGATGGGCTGGAGCTTATTGCAGGTAGAGAAACACTAATGAAGAAAAGTTGAACAAAGCACAGAGAAGTGTTTTTTTGGACTCCTGGTGAAAGTGGGCCACAGGTCCCTGCGCACATTTCTTTTCTGGGACGGACTGGGCGATGACGCTCACCTGACCCTGATACAAACAACATCCTCATACATTCTTTTCTATCAGGGCAGTTGACTTGAGACTGTTGGACTTTCTCAGGACCAAAATCAGCTGTTTACCTCTTCTGTATTTGTATTTGTTCAGAGGCTAAAGGGCATTTGGTAGAGCTCTCTGAGTGAATGTAATGATTTTTTCTTCACTCAGTTTGGTGGCCATTGTGCCCAAATCCTGATCCTGGGAGTGTGAAGCAAACTGCTATTTTAGGATGGCATAGCCTACCCAGCTGCTGCCATTTCCTCTCTCGTCGTAATTGAATTAACGCAAGTAAAGCGTAGTGGTGAGGGTGTGTGTGCACTTCCACAGATGGCTGGTTATACTGCCACTGCTTCAGGGATTGGTTTGTCATGTATGCTTTTGCACGCTGATCAGGTTTTATCTGCTCGATGACTGTGTTTGTGGATCAGGAGCCGAACAAGAGAAAATTCCTGATGACACCCCAGAGTAGTGGTGATCAAAAGATGTTTTTTAACTCAAAGACATTTTAAAGTGTTAATAATCTAAACATTTAATCCCAGTTGGTCTTTTACGTATTTTTCTTTTTTTTAAGTGATTTGTTAAAGGAAGGTCTAAAAATGGCTGGTACAAACAGAGGTAATTAACTCATTCACCGTCAGCCCAGTAAAAACAGATCTTTGACATACAGCCGTAAATGGCAGTGAGTGAGTTAAATGTTCTTGTGTGAAATGACAGATGAAGTCATGGCTGCAAATGATTCCCATTTTGTGCTTCACTATGTGCTTCAGATGTATTATAACAAGTAGAATACTTAAGTTATTCTCTTCCATTCCAGTAAAAATGGATTGTTGACATCTATTCATCAGTGGTAGTGAATGAGTTCATTTCAACATAATGGCTACCTGGACAGAAGAGCATGAGGAGATCCAAACGAAAGGGAATGTGAAAATGAAAGCAGTCTGTTTATTAACGTATAAATAAAGCTATGGCAGGCCTTCCACAATGCATTGCATGAAATGTACACCACACAATAGGAACAGTGACAATCAGTGTTCACTACCAATAGCACGAAGCATTCGCAGAAGGTACAAAGTAGTTGCTGTCGCTGCAGTGTGTTCATAGTGATTTTTCTGCGTTCAATCTGCCTAAGTAATAGGCCGATGCTGTAGGGGTCCACGACGGCCCATTGTCTGGTTCGTGTGTAGATCCATATTCTGTCAACCCTCCCAGAGGGAGTTAGGCTAAGTAAGTTAACTAAAACTGGACACACATAACCTAGTGACAATAATTATTGTTCTGGAAAGTGCTCAAGTGCTTTAATACAAGAATATCCATCGATTTTAATATTGCGTATTCTTTTCACGGTACCAACAAGCCGGAGCCTATCCCAGCTGACCGGGTGTAAGGCGTTCGACATCCTGACCCTGATCCCAGCCAGTCACATGTACAACTATTCACACTCTCATTCTCACTTATTGACCATTTACTTGTGATTTTTGAATGTGAGAGGAAGCCGGTGGATGTACTGGGAAAATCTGCAAACTCACATACTTCTATGCTAATGTGTGAGTTTGATAGAGAAGCGTTTTCATAGGATCATATTACAAACTTGAACAAGGGAAGTAGGCCACCAACATCCTATTTTCATGGACGTGGTTTGAAGCTGGTTGTGCGTGCGACAGAAACAGCATAGTGAGGCAGTGTTGTGATTGCACATGTAACATTTACACAAACTACACTGGCGTTGGCATCTCATGCAATCATAGCATATGCATCCAAAGTGGCGGACAACGGTTATGAATATGAACACAATCTTTTCAGATTTGCTCTTTTAAACAGCACGATTAAATTAATGCTCAGGGAAAGTTCAAATTTTATCTTGCCAGTCAGGTGTTTTCCATAACGAGAACTGACAAAGAGGGCATTGACAGACTACAAGTAAACCAAAAGAGAGAATTTGGATTGCGTAGAGTCCTTTGATGACTCTATCCTTTGATGAATTTAAAAATAAACCAAAGTACTGCAGCTTGATGCGTTTGAGAGTTGAGCCATTGACAGATGTATTCCTGATGCATAGAGATTGAGAGACCAACTAACAGTGTGTTCTCTTTTTAAGATGGTATTTGCTCATACACATTTTCTCACTTTATATAGTAATGCAATGCTTGTGTTTACAGGTGGTGTGAATAGTATTAGAAAGTGATCAATAAATCGCTATCGTTTTTTTTTTTTTTTTCAGAGCTTTTTTTTTTTTTTAAATGCCAGGCAGGTGTCAGGGAGTATTAGTTTTAAATTATTGGAAAAAAAAATACATATATTCTGTGGACATGCCCATTTTTTTTTATTTATACACAAACAACCTCCTTAGGGTCTCGACTTTAATTTCTCAGAGCCAAAAAAGTTCAAACTGTAAATGAAGTGTATTATAAAAAGAGTTTAGTAGATAATGCGCTCATCTCGAATGTCATTTCACCAGTGAGTTATAATGGTGGACAAAGCAAAGAATAAAAGTTGCAAAAGTATCAACACGGCTGTACGTATAACATACTGTACGAAACATTTACATTAACTTATTCACATGTGTTTCCTTATCTTGAAGCAGATCACCATGTCATCCAAACATCGGCGACTAATCCAAATGTAATTTGTCCGGTCTCTTTGTTTGACAAGTTTATTTCTATTTTTAATTTATTGCTTTTATTTGTGCATTAAAGAAAAATGTATCACACCGATGTTTTGCCTAGGTCTTATGCAATTTCCAGCTTGTTTTGTAAATAAATGAATCATTTAATAATACATATTTCCATTTCCTGACAATTAACATTGCCCTTTACCTCACAGACAGTAAATGTCAGTAACTGTGACGACCCTGCTTCCTTTTCTACCTTTATTCAGTTTGGGACATTAACATACAGATCGCATTCTTTTTATTATGTTGATTCTTTCTGGTGAAGATCTCCCATTATTTTGGCATGTTTTTAATGTCTTCTGCTTCTCTTTCAAGGGGGATGAAATGGGCGGAGCTGCAATTGTCTCTATGCTGGCAAGCTGAGAGGGGGGAATCAACATTGCTGCTGAGGAAATCTGCCACTACCACTCATGACTTTCTGCTGTGTATGTTTACATTTTTTTGTACATGTTTTCACAGTCAATCAATCTTTCAATATTTGCTATAGATCAACAGTAATTCTGTGAATGTTTACATTTTTTTGACGTGCTTACAATCAAACCTTCATTATTTGTTATAGAGCAACAAAATTCCTGCATCAAGCTTGACTTTAACTGAAGGTGTTTTAGTTTTGTTCTTTTTTTTCTCCTCAGGAATATTTGATGGGTGCGCCTCAAAATCTGTGATGGAAAATCGCGGTGAGTACCGAGATGGACATTGCGGTTTTGGTTAAGTGCAGTGTTAATGCTCCAGAAAAAAAAGCTGTAGAACTGTATATCCACAGTGTTTATGAGGTCTGTCTAGCTTGTGGACACTTTATGAGGCACTCAGGGACACAGCCACACATCTTCGGGGCCTTGGTCTGTGGGTCCATTTGTTCTCTTGCTCTACATTAGTCTAGTGTCAAGGATGTGGGCTGCATAGCTGGAGGCCTGTGGTGTTTGAAGTTCAGTAGTATGTTAGTTTGTTGTCTTTGGATAGAAACTCACATAGCTGGACAAAAGAGTGGTCTTCAACTGATTTTTTTTTAACTCCTTAAATTAGTGAAAACATGGCATAGTAGGTAGACCAGCAACTGGGCTCAAAGGTGCAATACGGTTCTTGGCTCAAAATAACTTATTAGGAGAGTTTTTTTCTAATCAATTCATTTTATAGGGCAACTTTTCATTTTGAGGTGCAATTTATTCTTGCAAATTAACCTCAGTGTTCAGTTAGGATTCTATTGCGAAAACAAATAATGTAATTGACTACAATAACATGCAGTTGTAATTAGGTTAAGGTTGGGTTAATTGCAAAATTTGGGCTCTTGAAACATTCAGAATCTCTCTGTTTACCTGATATGGCGGTAAGGTGTTTTGTTAATTTTGTTTCCTCGTTTAAAACCGTAATGTTCGGATAATGTCATGACACAAATAGACTTAATTTTCATTTCTTTTTTTCTTGACAGACGCACTTAATTCTGGTGCTTCACAGTTACAATACGTGTCCTACTATCTTTGTGATTAGCGTGGTTTATCCGTGTTGTGTTAAATTACTCCGTCATTTGTTCATGAAAACGATATTTCTAAGAAGTGTTGCTTATTCACCAGCATAGTGCTTACTGACTCATGAGTAACTGCAAAATGTTTGGGCTACTCTTGTCTTAACTAGCCTGGCACAGAGCTTGCCTTGATTTTTAGCTGAACAATAGAAAGCAGCATGCATGGGTACTCAATGGCAATGTTTGCAAATATCTTATTTTGACTCAACACCAAGATAATCAGTCTGCTTTCATAGGGCACTAGACAAATCTGTGAATACAAACTGTTAAAACATTATTGACACCTGTAAAAGTAGTTTCGGCACAGCAATTTATTTTATAAGTTCACTCTCTTCAATTGAGATGCTTGTTTCCAAGTAATAATTGCCTTAAACTTTAGCTAGTTTCGTTCAAGCCTTCCCCAGTGACAATGATAAGCAACTTCCGGCTACCACTTCAAAGTAAAATCTTTTCAATCCTTCATGTGCAAATACATTTGAAACAAATAAATGCATGCCAATGACTGTGTAAGCTCAACATGCTTTACAACATAAACCTGACTGTGTTTATGTATGCCCTATGTACTTTACTACATAAACCCTCTTCATTCAGTATGCTTGTTTGCTGAAGTCTGGCCCAGTCTGTTATCCAGGTCAGGCCAACAGGTTCTGGGCTCATGCGGATTGGCTCAGCTCGTTTTGGAAGCGGGCCCGGCATGGAGGCTGTATGTGGGGCACAGAGAGAGAAAAGGAACAGTGTTGAACACACACACTATCTCACCATCTTTTAGAAACAGCTGAGATGCAGCCAAACACTAAGAAGAAAACTCCATCCAGGCATAATGACACAGCTCAGTGCTTAGGAATCCTGTGAGGCAAACTTGGACAAGGTTTTCAGAAGACACTCAAACCTAAGAGGGAATCAAACCACATCTTTGGGGTCTACTGCTGCCTTGTCTTTAAGCAGCTCCTTTGGTAAACATTTCAAGTAAGTTAAGCTAATTTTCGGAATAGTCATGAGACAGTTGAAGATGAGTGATAAACTGGTCCTAATTAGAGGGCTGAGCAGCGCGGTAAAGACACTCTGCGGTTTCAAAATTAAAAAAATACTGGATACATTCAAAGTAAACATGATAGTGCTCCATTACACTATCTTTTGAATGCAAATTAGCAGTAGGGTTGCACCTATTGAGTCATTTTGGTATTTGCTTCGTGGAAAATACAAGCACACAAGGTTTGACCTTAATTATTAATTACCAGATTTTATACATTTTTGATCATTGTTTTTCTTAAGCATGTATTTAAACTACAGCTGCTTTTCTTCTAAATCCCTCCCCATAAATTTTGGTCTACAAAACAAATGTAGCAAAAACACCTGAAAAATCACATATCTGTAATATGGTTTATTAAAATTTGAAGGAATTTGAAGCAGGAACAGCAACTGTGTCAGGCTGTGAGCATCAAAGTGTGCAGTCTTAATGGAGCACTCGAGCGTTGCTAGTTAGTGGCTAATTTATGCTAGATGCAGCCATACTGGAGTCCGAGCCACCGGTAAACACTGGTAACAGGTGGCATAAGTCGTTGTCAATGTCAGCGTAACTACGTCGTCTTTTTTTTAGCACCTTGAAATTGTCCTTCAATTTAACGTGATTTCAGAACAAGATAGTTTGTTCAAATTGGGAGTTGCGACTAGGAGTAGCAGTGGAAAGACAAGTCATGCCAATGCATGTGTATCCATATATTACTTGATCAAGTAAGGTCTATTTTGACGTTGGCCTTCTTAGCACATTTCTGGCATTTTTGTTGTCATGCAGAACACCAACAATTGTTGCTGTAATTGGCGTGACATTTTTTTTTCTGATGTGGAAATTGACAAAGAAGATTATTTTGAACCAAGGTGCTTTAAGTACTCCAGAACTCCTTTCACCCCTAATTAAATTACAAATTCACTGGCAAGTAAATGAGAAGGTCCTTTATTTCAACAACAGCATCTTGTCTTATTTTGTTTTGCTTGGTTGTCCTTACCAATTTAGCCCGACTGCAAAAAGCATTGACTGAATTGTCTTTTATTGGAGGATTAATCTGTTGTGCTTTGTTGTCTGTTGCATATATTCACATATTGTCACATGCACTCCCATTTTAAAACATAACTCCGCTTTCCCAGGAATGGTTGGCATCTTTCACTGAATACTGACCTGCGCTATGAGCCAATGAGGGAGGGTCACTCTTGGAGAGGGAGTCCAGCGCCTGCAGGGAGGGGAGGACTTAAGGAGATTGAAAGAGGGAGGGGGTGAGGGAAAGGAATTGAGGAAGGGTAGACAACAGGAACAGTGAGAAGAAGAAAGAACTTGAGCTTGCAGAGACTTGAGGACATTTCTTAAAGGGCCAGGAAAGAAGGCACAGCCTTACATTTTGTCCAGGTTGCACACTTTTGAGCTCAGGACGGATAGAGGCCCCGCAGGGGGCTCCCATCATGGGACAAAGTCTCAGTGTGGAGACCCCAGCTCAGCAACCACTACGACATAACAATGGCGGTGAGTTTCTGCACTTATTTCTGAACTCTTAGTGTCTGTTCTTCATTTCAGGACACAAATACATGACTTACCTTAAAAGCATTTTTGCTGTATATAGAGAACTCAAGGTTAGCTATTAGTTTTTCAATAAGTACTGCACAGTGTCTCTCTTTCTCGCTCGCCCACTCGCTCGCTCACTCACTCACTCACTCACTCACTCACTCACTCACTCACTCACTCACTCACTCACTCACTCACTCGTTCGCCCGCTCACTGTCATTCTCGGTTTCCCCTTCATGTTAGCACCACAAGGAATGTTAAATCACTGGGATCACGTGGAGGAATGTCAGCTGTGTTTTCTTGTAGTTGTGTGGTGTACTGCACACTTATTTTTGTCTGTGAAAAAGGTTAATTGTGACATTTATTGAGTGCAATGAAGTCATTAAAAATCAATTTTAGTTTCCAAAACTATTAAAATATTGGGACTGTTTCAAATTGATAGAGCAGAAAAGAAATTATGATTACGTTAATGTTAGTCGGAAAATCTACAAAATCTTGATCATTCTTTTTCAAAATAGAAGTAAGTGTTATCTGATTCAAGACATTGAGAAATTGTCTACTTTCATGGAAAATAACAGATTGGAATGTAGCTTGTTGGCAACCCGAATGTTTGAGAATTTGGACAATTTTATATTACAATTTTGCATTGCGGCTGCATGGCTCTGTGGTAGTGTGGTTGCCTCTCAACGGAGAGGCTGTGGATTTCGTCCTTGACTATCGTGACCTCGTCGAAGTGCCCTTGTGCAAGTCACTGAACCTCCAGATGCTGTTGGTGGTGTGTCATCAGTGACAAATAGGTCGTCAGTACCTGAAGCACCAAGGTTTAAAACCTTATATATGTGAAAGACCATTTATCATTTAAAAAAGGTATTTAAACAATTAGTCACTTATCCAAAATTATCAATTTAATATTTCCATCCATTTTCTAGAGACTCTTATCCTCACAAGGGTCATGGGCTCGCTGGTCCCTAGCCCAGCTGACTTCGGGCAGTAGGCAGGGGACACCCTGAACTGGTTGCCAGGCAATTGCACTGCACACAAAGACCAACAAACATTCACCCACCGAATCACACCAAAGGACAATTTAGTATGTCAAATACATCTGTAATGAATGTGAACATGCTGGGAGAATATGCAAACTCCACACAGGTAGGCCGGAGAAAGGTGTATTTGAACTCTGGTCCCTGAGCTGTGGGGCGAATGTGCTCACCGAATCCCACTGAGCCGCCCCAATGTAATCATCTATTAGTTTTTGATTAATCGTTGCACCGCTAATTCAAACGCTACATTGCAGTTTTCAAACTATCGAAAGTAGAAACGTCCAATACCACTACTCCCCCCCACCACCACTGACACCAGAATGAATACTTCACTTGAATAGTCATCTATACCACTACTACTTTTGATACCCAAAATATACCATTTTCCTTTACATTTCATGAAATGAAATTTGTTGTTATTGTAATTAGTTGTTCTGATTGTAATAACACTCCAAGAGAGCAGACAATATTAACTAGTATTGGCTGCCATCATCAGTACCACTGCCGTTGAATAAGGCCAGGTACCCCCTGATAACTAAACATGGTATCAGTACTCGTCCATACCTAATTGAAAGCACTCCGTACCCGTGGTATGATTGGTTTAATAATTAATTTTTTGATGACTTGAATCATTTCATTTTCATAACCTACTCTTACAGTATTTGTCCACTTTGGGATCATAGTCCCTTTAAGCTTTAGGCTGTCAAGATAATTAAGTAAAGTTTCATAGTAATCTTTGCCAAAGGTTTGGTTGTTATGTAAGAAATCCGGAAGGATTGGAGAGCAGAATGGCGAAAACCTGAGGGCTTTTTTTTTTTTCCCCTCAAGCTACAGTCTAATGTAATCACATGTTCACCTGACCAAGGCGATCATGACTCATGGAACCATGAGGTCAGAGGGAAATGGAAGCTCCCCTGCGCATGTTTATGAGTTCAGTAGGTGTGGCTTTCTTTGGTCTCACGCCCCCATGTTTCCTGACTCCTGCACCTTATCTTGGCAGCTTCTGATTACACAGCACCACAGCCAGAACTCCTGTCTAGTTTTGCACAGACATGTTATACACGGGCAGGACGTTGTTAATGTGTTAACAGGCAGTAGTAATGAGCTTGACTGTCACTGTGGACCTTGCAGAGTGGTATGACTGAGCTGTAAAATGGCCCGTGTTGTGGCTTTCGAGGGGAAGAGGTTGTCTTTGTTCTGTCACAGAATCAGGGTGGAGTGCTGTTTCCTCCCTGTGTTTCCCGGCTGCCCCCTTCACTATTCTACTTTTTGTGCCTTTTTCCCCCTTTACGCCCACTTCCACTCCCTCACTCGCTCAAGATAGCCCTGTTTGATCTGTGAGGAATAATTGAGCTATTTTGCCACACTTTTGAGTAGAAGATCAAAGTTAGATGCTTTCTATTTCCTTTTTTGTGTTTTAGTGGGATAATTTAATCAACAACAATCAGGCTAAAGTGCTTGTCTTCAAAGGATTTAGTCATCTTTCTCTAATGGATGCCTACTACATGGGCTGAGCAATCGTCACCTCTGCAGTGACGTGTTGTGTGTTGGCCTGCAGAGTCTGCTTTTATCCTGCTTGACTGGCTTCAGCTGAGCCACTGTGACTGCAGTCGGCCGTGTCACAAACGTTTGGACCGCAGGACGACTGCAGCGATTTTTTTTTTTTTTTTTGGTCGGTGTATTATCGCAACTGGTCGGAATCCTCTCCGCTGTTCGCTGCAAATCTAACCTGGCGTTCCTCTGTCGCTACATCGCTTGAACTTAGACCATCTCCTTTTCAATTATTTTTTTCGTCAAGACCCTCTGGCTGTTTCTTCTTGCGTGGCTCAACTGTTGGGATATACCTGTATCAGTTCATTTGACTTTAGGATCTCTTCTTTCCCATGGCATGCTGTTTTAAAACCTGCCACCACGGAAGCTGGACACTTAACCGCCACTTTCCAGGTAGACCTCTCTTACCATTTCAGTGCACTCTTTTGGGATCTGTAAACAGTTGTTGAATCTTATTTGTATTTTATGTGTCCTTGTACTTGTTCTCTTTTGCCTAATTTTTACTGTATGGCGCCTGTAAGTCACTGCTCTACTTTCCGTTGGCTCTATTCACTTTAAGTCAAATACTAACCTTGCCATGGTACTATCTAATACCTGTTCACCAAGGCTGGCAATTGTTAAATGGGAATTTGAGTACGTTGAGGATTTGTGAAGGCACTTTGCCAGATTTCAACAGGGTTTCTGCAGGTATTTTCTAATCTAATTAATTGCTTTTAATGTTGTGATAGCAACGTTATAGTTCTTCTTTTCAAATTAAGAGCAAATTAACTGGACATGAGGCAAATTATTGTTCAACTGTTATAGTAACTCCTTTCAAAACTTTGTGTTTTATTTTGTTTGTTGAACATGCACATTCTCATTAGTGACAATTTCTTGCAGATAAGCTAGACTGAAATAGATGTTAAATCATCTATCTTCTGAAGATGCTGAATAACCTACACCTGTACATACCACTACAAACTTCAGACATGGCTGGGATATTTGGTTGGGAACAAAAAATCAAAAAGGGGGTTACTGAAAAAAGTTTGTCAAACAGCAGCCTAGTGTTCCGAGCGTTCTGAAATGTGTGATGCCGAAATGACTTGAATACATTTCTGCTGGTCATTCATTCCTCAAGAGCATCATCATGACTGCTACATTGTATCGTGTGACAACAGTTATATTCCTGTTATCAGGCACAAACCTCAGAAGTCACAGCTTAATGAATTTCATATTTTTCTTCTGAAATACATAGCTTTGGTTAGTTCGCACGCGTTTTTTAATGCTTCAACACCCTATCTTTTTTGGGTCTCCTAAAAACTGATGATTTTAGAGATGATTATTCCACCAGTGATTATTATCTCATTCAATCCCAAAGATTTATTTATACAGTCCATCTTTACATACTCCAGCCCATGTACTTAGTTACAGTATTTAATGATTGATTTTTTTTTTCTTTTTCAAATATCTGGGTAAAGAAGGGTCTCAAAATAGCTGGCGACTGGCCCTGAATCTCAAATCCCAAAGACTCAATCCCAGAGGCATATCTTTACGTCTTTATATAGTCCAGACTTTCAATCCCAAGTATTCAATCGCTGTATTTGTTTATTGATTTTCAAACAATAGGATGAAGAAGGGTCTGAAAATAGCTGACACCGAATGAGTTCAAAGCAAGAAAGAAAATCTGTCATTTGTGTGGCATCTTACTTTGCTTTTGCTCTGAATCCTGCAATATTATTGTATTGTCTTCATTTATCTGCAACTGACTGTGGCCATTATATGCCGAGAATTAAAAACAGGAAACTCTCATTCTACTCCGTAGTCATTGTTTCGTAGCTTGTGTCATACCAACTCATACCTTCATGGCAGTGTGTTTTTCATACTATCCAGTGAAACTATTTTGAAATGGAGAAAGGTGGAACTGAGCCTCTAGCCTGCTGTGGAAATTGGTCGTTTGGGTACTGAGTGCTATAATCCATGTCAGCATTTCAAGATTTACATTGTTCAAATAAGACTGTATGGCATTAGTGCTGCCCAGATGTCCCGTATGTGTAAGTGGAACTGGAAGTTTTGGAACACACAGTGGAGCTACACACTGCCTGCTTAATTCAGCAGCTGCTTGCTTTATTGAGACCGCCAACATTTAACCTCTCACAGCATCCTGTCGTTTTATCTGCTTTCAGTATACCTGTCACTCATCTATTCAAAATGAATAATCATGATTGTTAATTTCAAGTGCTTCTTCCTAAATGTTGCCGTGTGCAACATGACATTTGCCATGATACAATCCATGTGTGCTTTATTTCTCGATTGGGGCAGCGAGGGCTGAAACGCTGATAAGGTGCTAGTCTCCGCCACGCCAAGGAATGTTTGTGAACTCTCGCTGAACGTCAGAGTCAGGCCTCTCTTGTTAACTGTGGATATGTGGTGTGTTACTGAGCTCTCAGCATCACCCTGCCAAAGCACACTCAGTCCACAAGACCACTGAGCTCAAGATAATAACTGTCTTTTTACTGTTTGTACTCTTTGTAGAGGCACCAGATGACCTCTATTGTCCTCCAGTTGCATATTTTGTGTGTTCAAGCCTTGTGAATGTTTATTACGCCAGTCTGATAGCCGTCAACTTGTGGCAAGTCTCAATCAAACACCAATTATAGGTTAATGAACAGCACTGGCAATTTAACTGTTTTTTTATTTTCTTTCTATATTTTAGTTCAGTAGGTTCAGTTCCCCTTGCAATTCTGATTCCTATTTCTTGTTCACTTAAACCATCAAGAATCTGGATGGAAATCTTTTCTTTTTAAGTTTCAATTATTTAGCATTTTTACTTCAGTAACAGGAGCTTTGATTTTGCAAAATGTAATGAAAAATAATTTCTGCGGATGGTCAAATTTGTGGATTTCAAAAACATAATTTTTGCCTGGAGTCTGTGTTGCGAGAGAATATGGCGCGACCTCTAAGATAGTGCACAAATCGACCTTTGATGAAATTTGTTAATCTTTTAAAAAGTATTTCCCCAAAAGAATAATAAGAAATATAATGGAAATAAGAACTATAACCAGTTCCCCTCCAAAAACCTTTGATAACTGCACATTTGAGAAAAAAAAACATGCTTAGCTACTCATATGTAAACAATCTATTAATAGTAATAGACATACATTAAAAACAAGCGTACAAAGAAGTTAACCTTTCTAAAATAGAAAGTGGCACATTGTTCAACTAGGAAACTTCGACCTCAGAGGTTTAATTTAAGTTTTACCTTTTTTTTTTTTTTTTAAACATCATCATGTTGGATTTTTAATTGCCAAATTACACACATCCTATTTTCAACCTCCCTTTTTCAGCAAGGCAAAATTTGGTGCCCAATTGTTGAGTTGTGCCCTATGACTTCTAATTTGTATCACATTATTGCTTTTATTTCAGATGATGAAAGTGATCAGCACCACAGCACGATGGTGGGAGAGGCGGGCAGCACGGGAGATGGCACCCCTCCCCCAAAGCGCAAGGGCAAGTTCTCTAGTCTTGGCAAGATCTTCAAGCCGTGGAAGTGGCGTAAGAAGAAAAGCAGCGAGAAATTCAAGGAAGCGTCAGAAGGTCTGTGGTTTTAATTGTGTTTGGAGAGACCTTCTCTTCTCCAACTTTCCTTCTCCTGAGTTTAATGATTCTACTTAACTGTGATTGCAGTCCATTTTAAATAGCAATAGTTGCGAGTGTGATACTGTTTTGAAAAATTGGCATTATTGATCATACAAATGATAAATGAGCACTATCACAATGTGTGTAATGCACCACCATATCTCTTTGTGGATATGGCAGAACTGGAGAGAAGGATGTCGACAAGGCGTACCCGGCAAGAGCTTATAGATCAGGGAGTGCTGAAAGAAGTTCCAGACAACGGTACAAGTTCTCTGATTCATCTGTTCTTTGTACAACAGTGACTATCGACTATCTAGTGCAGCTCTGTCGAGGCTGTCACGCCCACGCACTCGGCAAAGTGAAGTCATGAGTACATAATGGCAGGAACACTGTACTCCCATCCAGCAGGTGTCTGAGACATATTTAGAAAATGTTAAATGTCCTTTCACCTTGCTCGCTGCCTTGTTTTTAAAAGAAGTGTCATAACTGTTGTAATGTGGCTCTCGAGAGCTGAGAAAGCGGAACAAATGGTGCCCTGCAGCAAAGTGGCTTTAAAAGGGGCATGTGCAATCATAATGCAAGGCCCCGCTGTTCTGCAGAAGCCCATTTATTAAACTACAGCTGCTCCTTCATCACACTGACACACACTCACAGACCCTTATGTCTACATGACTAGGCTTTTAAGACTGGGTGAAAGAATTGGAACCGTTGATTATTTTGTATCTGGTATTCCCCAGTACCTTGAAACTTTTCAGATCTTCTCACCACTTTCCATAGCTACCAGTAATATATACAATGAAGCGTCTAATAATCTAAATTACATAGAGCATTTGGGCCAGAGGTTCACCAATGTGGGTCCCTGCTAGTGCTACGTGAAAACACGTCAAGTGGTACAGGTACGTGGGATTTTAACAAGGTTTCTGCTGTTATCACTGAACACTAAATTTTCAAACTGTCCCTTTAATGTTGCAGTATGTTTTTCTTCTCAAATTAAGAGTGAATTAATTAGAACATTAGAAATGTTGTATATCTTTATTTTGTTCAGCTTTACACAGATGAGCATGGTCATTAGTAACACAATTTTCTGGTGAGCCAGAAATAGTTACTTGATCTATCTTCTGGAGTTGGTGATTTACATCTGCCCATAGATACTTTTACAAGCTTAGTTTCAAAATCTGTTAAATCAGACATGGCTGGCACAGCATGCTAAGTCTTTTTTTTCTCATCCAAAAATGCTTTGCGCTAGTAAGGAGTACTCATTTGGCTCAAAATATATGAAAAATGAAAAATGTTTGAGGACCACTAATGTAGGCTATGAGTGGGTTTTTGACTAAATTTACTTGATCCCTTAGTTTCATTTGTTAATTTTGTGGTGTTCAACACGTTTTTAAAGACTTCAGCCAATCAATTTGACACTATTAACCTTATGAGTGACAAATTATTCAGTTGCTATGCCTATGCGTGTTATATTTTTTCTGACAATCAAATGAAGCAAACATTGACATTTTGTCCTTGTCTAGATGCAGATGGAGCGGCACAAAGCCTGAAGCAGTCCTTTGTGAAAAATGGCCACACACTGCCTGTGAGTGGAGGAGCTGGGAGGAGCAACCAAGGCCGATTGTCCTCCGATTCAGACTTTAGGATAAACCCTACTTGGCTAGCCCATTCAGAAGACCACAGGGGCCGATCTCCCCCAGATGGAGAACGCCGAAGAGTCTCCAGCTCCAGGGGTTCCGGACCCCCGGATGAAGGGCAGAGAGGAAGCGGGGTGGTAGGCCCCCGTGGACATGGGGAGACAGAGTGGAAGCCTAATACAACATGGCATGGACAGATTCACAATCAGATGGATGAGGGCAGAAGTGGAGGTCAGTTTCACCCAGAAGATGGACAGAGAAGGCCTGGGCTGCAGAAAGCCCCTTCTGAGGATGGCAGGAGGAGTCGACCGGCTGATATCGACTGGAAGCCTACACTCCCCCGACATGCGTCGGCTGAAGAGGGAAGGGCCCGTAGAGGTGAGTCACTACCTCCTTACACCCCCGATTATGTCATTGTTCCTGGAAAGGAATGTAGAGGTTTGACCCTCGACATCATGCGTATATTTTAAACGTTCGTAGCATGCTTTGCTGGTGCTGTCCTCTCAGACATAGATAGGTTCCCACCGACTCCCAGGAGTCCTGCTCCATCTTCTTATTCAGGAACTTTGGGGAATAGCTGCTTCTCTCATCTCCTCTCCTAATTAATGTGGCACAATCGCTATACTCTTCGTTGCCCTTTAATGCTAACGCCGTAAAGACGTTTAACACTAATAAGTGGTGAAGGCACTCCGTTGATTGATTTTTAAGTAACATTACACATTTTGAAACAATTATGTTGAGTGTTCTTTAAGAGAAGGTGGCCACTTTTTATTCTGTCATGCTGTTTGGATGCCTGAGTTACATTCAAGAAGATCCACGTGTGAAATTCAATTATTATTAGAGATAGACCGATAGATGTTTTTTTTTTTCCTCAAGGCTGATACAAATCACTATTAGATTAACGCTGTTAACGCGCCAGTTAACGCTGACTCGAACTAATCTTCACTTAAAGATGTTTAAAAACAACAGCAGAGGCTAGTCTATAAATAAATACTGTACGTAAATAAATACAGTATGACGGAGGAGTTGCAAAAGAATGTAGGATGACTTTGATGCTTCCAGAGTTGGCTGAGAGCTGCATGGTAATTGCACCCACCTATGCTGTTCATCCTTGCTGCTGATCCCAAGATAAATCGCCATTCTAAATCACGTGTCTCACAGTGCATGCGTGAAGTGGTCAAACAGCAGTAAAGGGCTCACTGCAGTCATTCAACATTTATGTTCATGTTAAGCTTTTAAAACGACTTCAAAATGAGATGTAAGAATGGACTGATTGTTTTTGTTTCATTTGGCATGAAAATATAGATTACACAATATTTGTTTTTATAAATACATTAATGCAAGTGGCAGACTGCATCTAGTAAATGTGGTAAAGTGCTGTGCATTAGAATTTGGAGGGTAATATTGATCCATCTAAGATGATGTCTTGTTTTTATAGAATCAGACAGCCATTTCGTCCCTGACCCTGAAGCACTGAAGGACACCCTTCGCGAACCTCTGCCGCCTAAACAGTCTGTCATGCCTCCAAAATGGTTGATAAGCTCTACGCCTGAACCGGGCAGCGAGGGGCCACCTCGCATCCCGTCGAATCACACCTCGGCCCAGTACCCTTCCCACTCTGCCTCCTCGAGTAGTGCGCCGAAGCCCGCAAGGAGCAGTTCCTCTACAGGTGCAACCACACAGCCGTCTTCATCTACAGCCTCATCGTCCTCCACTCAGGGCACCAAGCAGCCACCTCTGCCTCCGCCCAAGCCGGTCAACAGGGGCAACCCCGGCATGCTGGGTAAGCAACGCTAGGTTGTGCTTTCACTAAATTCCTGACGATTAGGGTTTGATTCGAAATTTACATATATACACAAGTGTGGAGCTGCCATTGTGGAGTTAAAACTTTTGACTGGCGTTTGCAAGTACTTGTAATTGCATTTGAATGTACTTGCAAATATATTCAAACATAGATAATGCATTAGGTACTTGGAAACGAACTTGGCGGCGAAATGCTCAAAACATAGCCTATATTCCCATAATGCAAAAAGGTGCTAAAGTGTGAAAAAACTTTTGTTTTTTAACCATTTGGCGTTTATTATACTAATAAGCCAGTGGTTATTGCTTAAATATATATTTGCTTAAAAATAGGGGTTTATTTATTTAGTAAAGGACCTACATAGATCACAGGTGTCAAACTCAAGGCTCGTGAAATGCGGATTTGACTTCAGGCTTCTGGTTAAAATCCCAAATTTACAAGTTGTCTTCAACTTAAAAGAAAATAAAATCCATTTGCAATCTCTCTTTTCAACAGTTCTTGCCTCTGATTTCACATACCGGCCCTCTGAGAGAAACTATAACTACAATGTGGCCCATGATAAAAATGAGTTTGACACCCCTGACCTAGATCATGGTATTTTTTCCACTCTCCACAGTTAAATATATATAAATTACATTTGACACATTGGTGATTTAATTTCTTATTATATATGAATTTCATTCATTGATGTAATGCATTCCCTAGCTTCTAACCTTAACCATCAGAAATGATTTCCCAACCCTAGTCCTTACCTTAATCTCAACCCTAATGCAATTCAAACTATACTCTTACAGCAAGTCTTGACCTTCAGAAAGAGGTCTGAATAAGTGAGGACCGGCCTAAATGTCCTCACTTCTCCAAAATGTCCTCAACTTGTTGTTAGAAAACTCAAAATGGTTCTAACAAGTATAGCCGTACAGGACACACACACACACACACACACATGCACAGTGGTCCCTTGCGTCTTTGTGGTTCAGTTATTGCATAACGCTTTGCATTACCGGTTGTAATTTTTACCTTTTCATTTTGCAGGTATTCTTATTTTTTTCTTCTTAAGTTGGACTTGTCAAATAAAATATTTGAACTTTTTGGGTGAAATTTAGGGAAAACTTGTTTTTGACTTACTGCACCAGGGCTGTTGTTGCCGCAACGGTTTCTCAGCATTTTACACTGAACAAAACACTTTTGACTGTGAGCTTCAGCTTACAAGGCTGCCTTTCAGTGGTTGCTGTTTTTCTGTAAGTTTGTTTCTTATGGCATTGCTCCCTGATTGCCACCGAAAAGAGGCTGTCCACTTTGATTCATTGTTGTAACTTTTGATGATGAGTTTTGGCACTTTGTGTGCGTGGGCAACTTCTCTGGCATGAGGTGCCATGAGAGGTTTTTCAGAACAGTATTCATTTGGTGATTTGGACATAGAAAACAAGCTGTCTGACGTTCTAACCATGTTGAGAGACCATTAACAATAAGACAAATGTTTAGAAGATGTATTTCAAGTGCCGACAGTATCACTGAGATTTTTCCTGCCATTTTACATTTTGCTGACAGTGTCAGTGTTTGCTGTCAGTGTCGGTACATAAACCCCGCAGCCATGCACTCGCAGTCATTAACTCATTCACTACTATTCACGGCTATAAACGTCAAAAGATCCATAGTGACAGGGCAGGCGGTGAGTAAGTTAACTCATTCACTGTCAACCCAGTCACAAATAATTCATTACTTATGCAGCTATCAATCAAAATGAATGAGTCAAACCACTCGAGCTGAAGGCCCCCCATCTCCTCCTTGTTAGTCTCCGCCCTACAGGGTGGAGAGCATGCACAGCTTCCGCTCTACTGGTCCTGCTGGAAGCGAGAGTGCGAGTATGATGTCTATCTGTCCCTGCCCGTCTACTTGTGCCGGCGGGCTGGAGGCCTGCGCTCAGGTAAAAGGATGCGAGTTGGTATCTGTAAGCAGGGTGCCCGTGTCTGCCCCCCACCCCACCCCCAACCACTTCGCCTCCCCTTCAGAGTCTGCATTCTTCATCGTATGGCCTCTTTTCTAGCTGTCCGCGTATTTTCTTCCTAATGTCGTTTTTGCCCTAATGGACCTTGTTTGCGTCACTTTCAATGTGATAAACGCAATTTGCATGCACATTATGAGCAGACAATCTGTGTGCTGTTTGCTTCACGTGGAGGCAAATGCTGTAATAGTTGAGCGTATTCAGTTTTGTACTCTTTTGACATGCGAATGAGAGAGAGAGAGCCTTTAGCGACTCTGCGGCCTGCCTACAATGCATCAACAGAATTTCAAGGACGTAATCCGCTCAACTCTGCTGCTCGAACGGGATGGAGATGAATGAATGAATGAACAATAAAGACTGTACTGTAGAACCATGGTTGACTCAAGATCTTAACTGGCTTTCGCATGCTTATGGTCTGTCAGCACTCACCACAGCTCTGACTTACATAAACATGACTTTAAGGCCTTTATATATATTTTTAGAAATAATTTACTGAAGTTGTGCATGTCACTTCAAGCGTGCATCTGAGCTGCTTTTCCACAAGATTTTTGTCACTTACAAAACACTCGAGTTTGGCTGAATTGTGCATGCAGGCTGTTTTTTGTCTCCTCCGTCTCTGACCTGGGGCACATGTTGCACACTAGCGTGTTAGACCAATGTGTGCATCCATGTTGACACAGTTATGTGATGTCATTCTCTATATGCATTCATGCTCAGTCAGACATGTAATTCCAGTTGTTAATTTGTATTCTGTCAAACTGGATGTCACCAATGCTGAAGGAACATGTGCTTTCATTCCACATAAGCAGAAGCATAAAGCAAAGGCTGGGACGCTAACTTCCTGGCCGAAGATGTTTTATATTTCCTTGTATAATGCAATGTGGTTAACTGTGCTCCTGTCTTCAGCAGAGCTCGCCCAAGCCGCTGGGGGTCCCAGTCTTGCCCCGTCGAAGCCCTCCCCGCCAATGCCTCCAAAGAGAACCACCCCCGTCACCAAACGCAACACGGACGACTCCGCCGCTTCAAGCCATCCCCTCACGCCCTCGCCACTTTCTCTTGAGGACCACAGCTCCGTGAGCTTTCAGCTGCCTCCTCCTCCCCCGTCCCCTCCACTTCCGTCGCACATACCCCCTTCTCCACCCAGACAGCAAATGCACCACCACCTTCATCATCAGCACTCTTACCCGCACCCACTACCCCAGCCTATACCGATCTTGTTTGATCCCCCGAGTCCTGTCAGTGAGTCACCCCAGCGCCCGGCTCCTGTCCCACTGCACATCATGATCCAGCGAGCTCTGTCCAGTCCTGGCCCTATCCAACCCAACCCAGATGGGTCGCAACGTGCTCACTCATTGCTCTTTGACACACCTCCAGACTATCAAGCGGATCGAGGGCGCCCCCTTCCTGTCAGCATCCAGCCACTAAAACTGTGAGTTCTGTTGGGTCGTAACAAAAGTAGGGCTGCCGCAATCGAATCTCTTTAAAATCTGTTATCCAAGGGCGAAATTGTCCAACCATTTGATGGAATAACCAAGTTATTTGCCCCTGTGCTCTCCAATTGTTTTTTTTAACAATATATTAAGTTTGAATGTGACTTGATTTATTTTTTTCCCCCTTTAACTCATTTAGTGTCAGCCATTTTCTGACCCACTTTTACTCTAACACTCCAATAAATACAAACAAGCAAATAGAATGTACCTGGGATTGAAAGTCTAGACTCTGGAAAGATGCATAAAAATATGTCTTTGGGATAGAACAAGGTAATAAATCACTATGGTTGACTGTAAGTTGAACGGAAGCGATATAAGTACTGATTTGATATTAGTACTCAATTATTATTATCTTCTATACGTATTCTATATGAATTTTTAGCCACCCACAAAATTTGCCAATGGTAACTGCCTAGCAACCTGATTAGCAATAGTGCACTTATGATTACCATTTGGTGTCTCCTAACACTACCATTTAGTTCTCACATACATCATGTTATGTACTCATAACAGATGTAATACTGGTGTTCTTATAGTAACTTATAGACAATGCTTCAATAATATTCCTTAAGTAAACTTGAGTGGTGCTGCCTGGTAGCTCTCATGAGGTCTATAACTTCCTGTTGTTCTTCTTGACGAGCAGATTGGGCACATTCCGTACCGTTAAATTTTAACACCTAAAACTAACCCACTATACAGTAGATTGTCTGTAGTGACAGGTTATATTCTCAAATAATACGGCCCTAGTGGTTTTGGGGAAAATCTTCTTCTTCTAAAGTATTTTCTTTACTGCTAGATCTGAAGATGATTACTCCGAAGAGGAGGAAGAAGAGGACGATGACGAAGAAGAAGAGGAGTACGACGGGGAGATACCCCAGCCTAAGCTAGAGCCACGGAGCCGCCGCGGATTGGTTGTTGATACTGGAGTTTGTGTCATTCCCGGTGAAGAGACCAGCGAGGAGGAGGAAGAGGAGGAGCATGTCGACGAGGATGAAGAGCATGACATTCACAGAGAAGATAGTGACTCAGATGGTCCTGTGCCTTTTAAAGAGGAAGAATCAGATGAGGAGGATGAGCCACTGAGTAAGCATTGTTATTTCATGACTAAACAAGTTTTTGTGTTTGTTACCTCTGTGACCAAAAATTGAGGTAGTCGAATTAGCGGATTTAACAAAACATGACAACAAATATCTGACGGCTTTTAGAAATCCTCATTTCATGAACAAAAGTTGAGATTTTCCATTTCACCTCATACAGATACTCAAAGTAAATGTGATATGTATTGTTCAAGCCTACAAGTTCATTTTTTTTACTGCACAGAGAAAATACGCATGCAGACCTCGAAATATATTTATCTTGCTCTCAGAGCACCTCCAAAAAATGTATACATGGGCTGCATTTTTTCCCCTTGCCTAACAGATGATTGACTTACATACGACTGATTTACATACCAGTCAACCGTCTTGAATTCATTAATGTCTTGTAATCATTAATGTGATCCTGTTTTTCAGGTGCCCTGGCCAGCAAAGTGAAGAGGAAAGACACCTTGGCTCTGAAGCTGAGCAATCGTCCCTCTGCACCGGACAGGGACAGATTTGCTCCGGAGAGGAACACCCGAGATGATCAGCTGCCGGGACAGGCCGGCCTCACCTGGCAGAGCAGAGAGCAGTGGGAAGCCATCCGCACGCAGATCGGCACTGCGCTTACAAGGTCAAAAGCAACAATGTAGCACGTCACTGCTTTTGTGTCATTCGAAATGACAAGCATGTTTGAAGTTTGTTGTCAAATGTGTGGACGCGTTCTAAAATCTTCTGTTGTATTTATGACATGAATTACGAAGCAGTGAAATGGTTTAAAAATAGACCTCCCCGCTTTTCTTCCCATTAGACGTCTTAGCCAGAGACCCACTGCCGAAGAGCTCGAGCAAAGAAACATCCTTCAACGTTAGTGTCAACATCTATTTTCTTTTTGTATCTGTGACTTAAGCTAACCATTCTACAACTCGAAAGTACGTGGTAAAACTCAGATATGATTGAGTTTTAGTGAAATTCTGTGCAATCAATCACAACTATGTCAGTCATTGTTTTAGTTGACATTTGTTAAAATGTTTGCATACTCCTAAACGTTGCATCTCAATGACTTAACACATGTTTTTATGTTCTGTATTAGTAATTGAAAAGGCCTTTTGAATTCTCTGTAACTGAATGTAGTCTAATTTGCGTGCTGCTTTTCATCTCCTTTGTCTGTACATCAATCCAGACTTCAAGACAGTGTTTGAATAAAGCCCTTTTGACGTTTTATTCCCTGTCTCGGTACAGCCAAAAATCAAGCTGACAGACAAGCAGAGGTTCGAGAGATCAAGCGACGACTGACCAGAAAGGTGAGCGTCTGATTTATTATACTGACATCTGTCCAACTTTGTATTTGCTGTATATTGAACTTGACGTGTCCTAAATCATCCTTCTCATAGCTGAGTCAAAGACCCACAGTTGCAGAACTTCAGGCCAGAAAAATTTTACGATTCCACGAGTATGTGGAAGTCACGGATGCACAAGACTACGATCGCAGGGCTGACAAGCCGTGGACCAAGCTGACACCTGCTGATAAGGTATTCACTCGGTTTATCAACCAAAGAAAATTCACCGAATGCATGAATCTCTTCTGTCTTTTGTCTCTTAATACTGCGGGTTGTGATCCAAGTGTGTATCGTCCATGCTATTTCCTTTAGGCAGCCATCCGGAAAGAGCTTAATGATTATAAAAGCACTGAAATGGAGGTTCACGAAGAGAGCAGAATCTACACAAGGTATACTTTAACTCTTGAGTGGCTGATAAGTTAAAAAGTCTTCTAAATTTGACTCGCTATAATCGTGACATTGCAGAAAAACAATTGATTGTTGGTTAGGGGGAAAAAGTTATTTAAGTTGGGCAAAAGTGGGTAAACTAAAAACGTCTTTGACCTCTATAGCAGCCAATGGCACTGAATGACATGACTATGTCTGTTTGTTTTTAGGTATCACCGGCCTTAGCATCCCCCCTATTCAGTTGGTGAAAGAAGCACTTAAGAGTGTTTGTGGCAAGCAGCTGCAGACGGATCGTCCCTTTCTCATTTCCTGAATGTACTGTACAATTTATCAGGGACAGGCTGGAACTGACAAACAAGAAAGCTTCTCGCGTCCCCTACGTCACCATCGCCCAATTGTTTTCAGTGAACGGGTGGTGGGAGAAGCTGCAGTATTTATCCCAGAAAACAGGGGGAACCACGTGCCAACCAAATGGAGACATTTGCAAAGGACCGAAGGTGCAGGGCTTCAATGGCTCTCTACTATAATGTGGTGTCCTCAGGGACCTGGATCTCGTTAATACCTTTAATGCGGCCTCATTCTGTGTTGCCTTTTTCTTTACTGTATATTAAAACGCTAACTCATTCATCTTGTTAATGTGAGAACGTAAAAGTAATAATAGCTAACAAAAATGGTAATTTCGAGTACTCCAGACAATAATAATAATGGCAACACATGCTTATAGGCTGTGTGCACTGGAGGATGAAGACTGGGATATTATGTTTTCAGATTGGACATCTCTGGGATACTGTGTGTTTTTATATTAACTGTACAGATTGCTATTATATCTTAGAATGAAACACATAAAGATCTAATTACAAAATGTGTAATGCACAAGATATTTTGTATCATAATTTTGATCACGAGTAGTGACAATATTTTGTTTTGGACTTTTTTTTTTTTTTGGCTTGCCTGTATTTAAAGTTGTGTTGTGAGGTGGCCATTTAAGCATAACTAGATAAAATAGAAAAGAAGGTGCAGGTCAGGATGCTGTAGGCGAATTTTTGTGCCAATGTACCCAATGCCTAGAAAAAAATAGGATATTGGTATTCATATCAACTATCTCTGAAATCTACTGCATGAGCCAACAGGGATTCCTATGTCAATGGATCTGGAAAATCTTTCATTTATACTTTTCTATGAGTTTTGTACTACCCTTTAATCACACATGCAATTTCTGTAGCTGTTTTGTATAAGGTCATGCTGGTGGTGTCGACCAAAAGTACAATGCTTGTTGCTGTGATAGATCAGGGGATAAGCAAAATGAACATTTGAAAATGTATGAACGGTCAACAGGGGATCATCTTTGGCTGGAACTTCTTAACCGCAACTGTTTTATTTTGTAGTATCTTCTGGCCAGTAGCTTACAGGGTTCTCTATTCCGTGTACAGGTGGATTGTAGGTTTCACTGATGCTTGTGTATATCTTGTCTTCCTTTCATTTGAAAAGAAATTTTAAATAAAGTATTATAGGTTGCTATTTTTTAAGCACAGAATCTTAGGTTATAATTAAGTGCTACAAGAATGGGAATGAATACATATGTACGCTGTCTGTAAAACTAAGTTCATTTTTAATTGAATGTGAAGATGTACGGACTGATAATAGTTATTGTTTTAATTGTACATAGTGACGTCTGGATCTAATTAAAAATCTTACAGCTTGAACCTTTTGTGCAATGCTTTTGCACCTGCCCAGTAATTAAATCTTTTTGTTAATGTTCGTCGAGCCATTCAAACGTCAAATAATGCTGCCAAACAGGAAGCGGGGCTCCGGTGACACCTGCTGTCATTGTTAATGCAGGGATGCAGAGAACCTGCAAAATAAACCTGTAAAAAGGGTCCTTGGGGATATTTCCAGGACTGGCGTTGCACTATGGCCGGTGTGTATAAAGAGTTATTGCAGCGTTCATCCATTTTTCTATAGCCGGGTTGCTGACTTGCTGGTGCCTGTCCGAGCTGTCTGCGGGCAGTCGGCGGGGGACACCCTCACCGGTTTGTACCTCAACAACCAACCCCACAAATTGTCCAATATATCATGCATGTTTTTTTTTTTTTTTAACTGTGGGAGGAAGAAGGAGTACCCGGAGAGAACCCACACAGGCATGATTAGAACATGCAAACTCCACACAGGAAGGCCAGAGCGAACTGAAATCGAACTCGGGACTCAACTGTGAGGTGGATGCGCGAACCACTCTTCCACTATGCTACCAGCATGAACTAAAATATACTGTATAGGCAAGTGTAAAATACAGTAAGTCACAAGTTGTAAACATAAATTATTATCATTATTATTTTAACCTGATCATACTCTATACACATAATTTGTCCCAACATCTTTAATGAAATTTGGCCTCTAAGTATTCCGATATATTGGGCAGTTAATTGATAACAACAAAAAACGATAACTATTGTTTGTTTTTTTTTTATGCTGAAACGTGGCTTCCAACTTGAATTGCTGCAATATGGAGAAAAAAAAACACTTGTGACAGGGTTGACTTTACCTATGACCAAACGAATTGGTCGATTTTTGAATGCTACTGCCACTTTAAAGAAGCAGTGTATCAAAATAACGATCGACGTTATCGCGAGAACTGTCATCCAATTCGCGAGACCAGAAATCACGGACGTACATTGACATGGACAACTACTCGGCTCCCGCGGCGGAAGGCTAGAGGACAACCATCTTTCGTTGCCATTTTGGTCTTTCACTACACAACACTGCAATTTTTTTGTTTGTTTTGTTTTTAACGTCAGGAATACAGAACTGTAACTACATTCATCATTCAGAGTATAATACCCCAGTGTTGAAAACTGTAATTTGGTGATATTAGGTTTTGATTTCATAGCGATTGATTTTTTTTTGTCTTCCTTTGCTTTCATTTCATTGTTCTAACATCATGAGTATAAGCGATAGAAATACACATTATGAGAGGAAAAATAATTCAACGTTACTGATGAAAACGTGTTATTTTCACCGCAGAAACAAGTTTTTAGAACGTTGTGATTAGCAACGTAATATGGCTGCTGGTAGCTTCATTTGTTGCAAACGCTCGTAACGTGACATCGACACTCGGGTTTTCATACGCCTCCTGTGGGTACCGGCTGCGTGTTTGCACATGCTAGCTCCTAGCCAGACCACGCTTGACCTCGTCTCAGGTTGGTACAACTGTCACACACAATGTGTGTATTGTAGAATTTGGCCTAGTTGCAACCCGCAACGTGTCTGTGGCGAAGTTACGTCTCAACCTTTTCAGAATATAGAGCTAAAACGCAAACTAATGCTGCAGTGGTTGGATCGCACCATGTGAAGATGTGCTGTAAAGACGTTTTGGCGGCAAATTGGTTAAATTGTTCTCTACCGTTTCACTTACCACATTAGGACTTCATCATGTTTTGGATTGTTTTTTTCTTTACAACGTGATAAGTCACTGAATGCCAACTTTCGGCTACATTAGCTTCAATCGGCATGCGGAAGTTGCCAACGCGGTGCAATTTTGGTCACGTCAGAACCTTGCTGTATGTTGAAGTAGGCATTCCCTCGCTCTCTTCGTCTACAACTACATGCATTAACGGAGAAGTGAGTTCTGATTGCATCACAACCGCATTACTAATTGAACAGGACTTCCTCTTTTTCCATTCCAACGAGGAACCCAGCAGGCGCTGGCTTGAGTTTTGGGTAGGGCAAAAGATTGGCATTGGACCAATCAACTGTTAACTACACTTCACGACAGTGCCTCTCGTTCTTCAGCATGTACTGTAGAGTAGGGATGGAACGAGATACAAATACCACGAGGAGATATCTCACGAGATTGAGTCCATGAGAACGAGATATGCAACATTTTTACTGTTAAATAAATTCCTCATTTAAACTTCAATTTCAAAATGATATATTTTTATTGAGCAGGCAGCAATAAACACAAAGTTTTTTTTTCCATATGTTGCTGCAATAACAAATTATTCAGATGATCTCATGGACAAAAATACTGTGCTGCCAATAAGTTTGTTGTGCTGCTGCCTTTTGTTGGAACGGCTTGAAGCAAATGTTGCAGCGTGGTGTTACTTGTTCCACAGCTGTTGCTGTTAGACATGTGCTGACAATTGATAACCTTAAGCAAAAACATAACAGTATTCAAAATTACAGCTCTATGTTTTTCCATTGAACAAAATCTATTTTATTTTAATACAAAATGTTGAATATTTGTTACTTTAAGAAATGTGTATCATGTTAAGTACAAAAACATAAACAAATACAATAACATTCTTCTTGCAAGTCACAATGCCCTGTCACTGATAAGATATTTTTAAGACAAAGATCTCCTATCCTCCGTCCAATAAGGTAAAACAACAAAAACTGTGATTGTCATCTAATTATTTTTCAGAGGCGGCTTGTTGAGTCAACGCTACAAACACGAGTGATACCATATCACCAAACTATATAGCGCTTTAATAGGTTACTTGTTGTTTCTTCCCCATAGGAGAAGTGCTGCTGTCTTGGCCACTAAAAAGATGGCCCCGAAGAGGAAGTCAGAGTCAATCGTCGAGGTGAACGACGCTAAGAAAGTCAAAGGTAATGGTCTTTTTACACCACCAGATTAACTTTATTTGCATCAAAGGGTAGTTGACTCAAACATTTTCTTTGCGACCCCCCAAAATCGCAAGATAACATTCTGATTAATGATGTGTTTTTGGAATATGAATGAAGCAGAAACCACAACACGTTTTTATCCATCTTAGGAGGCGGTCCTTTTGGCACTCGCTGTCGACTTAAAATGACGTCACAGTTGCTCGGGGATCAGGGAAATGACTCACTGCTCATATGTTTTCTTGCTTTTATCATGCAATGTTGCAAACTGACCCTTTTGCACTGTGATGTCATTTTCAGTCAGCAGCGAGTGGCAAAATTGTGATGCAGAGATGGATTAAAAATTGTTGTATTTTGCTGCTTTGTGCAGTACAAACAAACCTAGCATGGTACAAAAGCAGCTTGCTGTGGCATTTGCAATGCCTTTCCGGGGTATTTTCTGTTTTTATTGCATTGTGTTGATCCAGAAAGGGATAGACACTCACCAGGAATCTGTACCTAAAGAGAGGGGAAAGAATACGAAAGGTAGTGCAGCTGTCCTTCAACAGCCTCTGCAATAGCAAACCAATCTAAACTATACAGTCATGCTTATTTTCTTTATAGAGTGCTCTAAGGTACTGTACAATACAATACAATATATATCTATTCAGAGGCTTTATTTGAACATTACATTATTTGATAGTTTTTAACTTTATTGTACAAGTGAGCTGCAACAGTTAAGAATCTAATATATCATGGTATTTTAAGCTTTCTGCAGTTAAATATATTCCTATAAGTCTGCTTCTCAATTATATTTTGCAAAGCCCCCCATAGGAAAGAGTAAACATTTCGCGCCCCCCGCTTGCCACACTGACCATAAATAAGATTATTATCTATATAGTATAAGTACCTAAAACTGCATCCTTTTTAACATTGACAAAAGGAAAGCCAACTTTTAACACCTGCTAACTACTGTAAATGAGTCGCAAAGAATGGGGTTAAATAAATGAATCAAGTGTATTGCTTTTTAGAACTATTTTTTGTGCAAATTTGATTTCATGTTTTGTCAACTCTAATCAATGAATGTGTCTCAGTTTACCACAGGAGTCATAGTAAGGAGGCAGGACACGTTCTTGTTCTTGGCCAAGGTGACGTTGGGCAGCTGGGTTTAGGAGAGGACATCATTCAGAGAAAGAAGCCCGCTCTGGTGCCCCTACCTGAGAAAATAGTGCAGGTGATAGCTGGGGGCATGCACACTGTGTGCCTCAGTGACACTGGTGTGGTAAGTAATACATTGCCAGGATGCACGGCCTGTCAGGGCATCCAGAATGACATTTCAGGGGTTCAAATTTCAATTTCAAACTTGAGCAAAACATTTTTCCTCAGGTTTACACTTTTGGCTGCAATGACGAAAGGGCCCTTGGTCGAGACACAAAAGAAGTGGGATCCGAGATGATTCCCGGGAAGGTCCCTCTGGAGGAGAAAGTGGTCCAGGTTTCTGCGGGAGACAGCCACACAGCTGCACTAACAGAGGAAGGAACTGTGTACGTGTGGGGCACCTTCAGGGTCAGTCTTGCTTTTTCTTATTAAGCATCCAGGACTGGCTATAAGTTTTTACATATTGCGTGAAAACAACTAAGCTGATGTTAGTTTGTATGACACCTGAGACTATAAAACAAAAGACTGAGAGAAGGCTTTGATGGCAAAGAAAACATATTTGAATTTCCATTAAGGCTGTCACTATCAAATCTACTGAGATTGAATGTGAATTTAAGTGTGTGGATATAATTAGTCCATATTATCTTCTATACATAGGATTTTTATTTTTTTTTTGACACCAAAAAACTTTGTCTATGTTAACCTGTGTCCGGAAAGTTGTGTCCTGAAAGTCACGTCCAACACTCCAACAATGCTCCATGAATAAACTTAAAGCAGAACTACCTGTTGGCTACCATGAGGTCAATAACTTGCTCTTCTTCTTTCTGTCATTGTTCTTGGCAAGCAGACTGGGGACGTTTTATGCTTGACTGAGTTTTACTATTGATCGTTTGTAGCGACAGTACTTACAGTCATGGCCAAATGTTTTGAGTGACACAATTATTCATTTTCACAAAATCTGCAGTTTCACTTTTTATAATGGCAATTTGCATATACTCCAGCACGTTATGAGACGTGATCAGCTCAACTGCAAACAGTTAATTGAAAATACTTTATCACCAAAAGCACATTTCTGCAGCATTTCAGCCCTGAAACGAAAGGACCAGTTAATGTCATTTCAAAGACACACAGGTCTCACACACATTAACACAGTTGTGGGTGTTGATGAGGTCAAGGCTGCAGATCAATCTGTCATGATCGAGTGACAGGACACTTTAAAAGGAAGATGGTGAATGACACACTGTTCCTCATCTGTTAGTCAAGGTTACCGGCAAGGAAACAGGTGCAGCCATCTTTGCATTGCACAAAAAGGGCCTAACAGGGAAGTCTATACAGCAGCGAGTAAGATTGCACCTCAGTCAACCATCTGTCGACTGTGTGCAACTTCTCCCAACCGTTCAAGGGCAGTTTGGTGATGAAGAATGCATTTTCCAGCATGATGGAGCACCTTGCCATAAAGCAAAGGTCATAACAAAATGGCTCAGGGAACAAAACATTAAGATTTTGGGTCCTTGGCCAGGAAACTGATTTTTGCGGGAGTCTTTCTCCCTTGCTGCTATTGCAGTTCTATGCAACAAGAAAAGTTTGTGTAGAAAACGACGACGCAAACATGATTCGGGTGATTCTGGATATGCGGCTATAGAAAATGTAGGAATGGATTGATAAATTAATCAGGCGCTGTCGTTTGAGGCCTCTGTATATGATACTAAATGACCTGCATGTGCACAGCTTGACCTATGTTGACTGGTATTGTTATTTTGAATGCATCTTACAATATATATATGTTTTTTAAATAATAATCATTTTAAAGATTCGTTCTTTCCCAGTCCCTCCACCTCAACTTGTTGAGACAAGTTTTGTGTTGTCTTGAATCTCCTAAGTCAAGTCTCGCCAATATCGTGCCGCAATAGCTCATTCGCTGCGGGCTAATTTAACACATTAAAGCATTTGAAGATTAGGAGATAAAAACTCATCATGTTAAAGGCCAGTTTTAACCCTAGTTTAATCGCACTTAGTTGTTTTCCTCCCTCTGGTCCTAACATTTGTCGCTGTTTTTCTTGTGTTGTCATTGCAGTTGTGTGTTTTTAGTCATTGCATTTTCATTAATACGGTACTCAGTGGCACACTGGTAATTACATCTCTATTATCTCTGCCTACCTCCAGCATTCCGACTCCCTTTATTAAGACTGAAACAGATTTCCCTGAAGAATCCTCACTTAACTGCTTTGAAGTACACACCATAGCAACTGTTTAATCAGTGTTAGAATAGCCAATCCAATTGGTTGATACAAATGTATACAAATATAAACACAGCACAGGTTCGATCCATGTTACCAGATTTTTTTCTTTCCGGTTTAGAGACTCGGTTTATTGATTTTGTACAACATATTATGATGCCTGTTCTGTCACCATAAAAGCCCAAATTTGTCACGCTGTCTTTTATGTATCTTTCTGTGAAGTGTGTATGAGTGATTTCAGCTCAGTAATAGTGCTCTTTTCCCCACAGGATAGTAATGGCGTTATAGGTCTTCTGGATCCTTTGAAAACAACCGATTTTCCAACTAAAATTCCCTTGACAGAAACCGTCGTGAAAGTTGTATCAGGTAGCAAAGGATTATGTGACCATCATAACTGGGGGGAAAAGGCTTCTCTTCTTAAAGTTGATTTCATGTTTGAACAGGTAACGACCATCTCGTAATGTTGACCATGGGGGGAAATCTTTACACGTCGGGCACTGCTGAACAGGGCCAGCTGGGAAGGGTGCCTGAGCAATTCTCAAACAGGGGAGGCAGGAAAGGCCTTGGTGAGTAGAGCAACGCTGCAGCTGGTTCATATCACGTATGGCTTTTGTGCTATTGGTTTCGTTCCCCTTCCTGTGATTGTAGATCGTCTGTTGGTTCCTCAGATGGTCAAAGCCAGGGGCAAAGTCAGCTTCATGGACGCCTTCTGCGGGGCCTACTTCACATTCGCTGTGTCCAAAGACGGGCACGTGTATGGATTCGGCCTCTCTAACTATCACCAGTTGGGTAAGTGGCACAATCTTTTACTCGGACAAATAAAAACTCCAGTTGTTTTGTGAAAGCGTCCTAATGTCTATTCCTTGAAGTTACACTTTTGATTTGCTAACTTAAGGCTGTGGGCGATTACGGATGATTTAAAGGCACGGTTGTCAAACGTTTTTAAATACATTTATTGGAAAAACAAAACTCTACTCTCGGGACTTTTCCCGTGCTGGAAATGTGCGCATGATTGTACACTATCGTACTTAGTTTTATGGAATGACTGCTCGGCCTTGCCAGTCAGGGATGACGTTAAGTGCTGTGCTTGCGTCGATCGCTTCACACATTAAGAATCATTTAAAACCTAAAAAAAAACAAAAACATACAATGTAGTGGAACCATGGTAACCATATGACTGAGCAGCAACAAGTATTGGGACAAAGTGGCACCTTTGCTGCTACAGATTAAAAAAAAAAGGAAACAGAAAGGAGTTACTGGCAAGTATTGTCAACAATATAACTATGTTTAGTTTAGTAGGCGATGTTCACCTTCCTTCATCCCCTTTAAATAGCATTTTTAATTATAGATAAATTTTTTTTTTTTAGTTATAGACATGGACCGTGAGTCCGAACTGGTTATGTACAGATTAATGTTCAGTTAAATAGTTAATTATGTAAATTGTTAGCAAAACTTAATTGCATACTATCTTATCCCTTATTCCATGTTGTTTGTGTGTGGGTTTTTTTTTTTTCCCCAATATGAAATGTTTGCTTTTGCATCATCAACTAAATTATCAGCAATTATCCTGTTACAGTAAATGGTCTGTAGGTATTCTGAAATGAGAACATACACTTTGTGTCAAAGTAGTATTCTTCAGAAGGTTTTAGAGCACTGTTTTGCAAGTCTTCATCCCCAATCTTAATGGTGGTCGTGGAACTCAGCAAGGGCTCACTATTTGGTCATGGTTTTCTGGCAAGCCTTTCAATGTTTGCTGCAAGTAGCCAAGTTCTACATTCTTACCACCATGTGTGGGGGATGAACAAAAACTAGAGCTCAGTGATGTGACTCATGGAAATGCCTTCATTATAATATTCATGAATCCAGGTACCAAAAACACAAAGATGTATTTCGTTCCTGTGAAACTGACCTCCTTCAAAAAATCAACATCCTGGGTTGATTTCTCTGGAGGACAACATCACACGGTCTGCATGGACTCTGAAGGTAAATTGAAGGATTTTTTTTTTTTTTTTTGTGCTTCTGTATCTGAATCTTGTGCCCTCCTCCATTTCAATAGGGCACGTGTACAGCCTGGGCAGAGCAGAGTATGGGCGCCTTGGCCTTGGTGAAGAGGCCGAAGAGAAAAGTGAGCCCACGCTCGTCAATGGGATTGAACCAGCCTGCGGAGTGACATGTGGCGCATCCGTCAGCTACGCCGTCACTAAAGAAGGTGAGAAATTCAAGTCTGTCTGCCTTGGCTGTTCTAGTGTTTTACTTTGAATCGTCTAAGATCGGCCACTCCCAATTTAGGATCTGCCTACGCCTGGGGAATGGGCACCAATCTGCAACTCGGCACGGGGCAGGAGGACGACGAGTGGAGCCCAGTGAAAATGACTGGCAGGCAACTGGAAAACTGCACAGTACTGATGGTGTCCAGTGGAGGGCAGCACACCGTACTTTTGGTTAAAGACAAACAGGAAAGCTGATGAGCCTCAGGCATGTTCACTGTGCCTGAAGTCGGTGGTGGTGGTGGAGCATGATTGGCTGTCTTTCTTTCTTTTCTTTTTTTTTTTTTTTTTTTTAATTGTGGCTCCGTCATGGCTGAGTAGAAGAGGTGAGACCCACTAAATGGCCCTCTGGAGATGTGACTACATTATAGTAGACATGTTCAGATGACATGATTTAAAAGGTATTTTTCACACCCTATTCTTAGATTCCATTTGATGTATAATGAATAGAATGACTGTGAGCTTACATGTGAGATTTGACTAAATGTGTACATAAGAGCCTTTTTAATTAGTTTTGTCAGACAGGACTTTTTAAGAACACTTTTCTTTAAAGCAATAATTGCATGGTTTTGGTTCAGATGGGACATTTCTGCCTATTGAGTCTGTCAAGCTTTTCACTGGTTTTTGGTCACTGTTCCGTGTTTTGCTACTGCTCCGGTCTAAGAATAAATGTACTCATTTTACTTTCTGGTTTGTAATCCTCTCACTGCTACATTGCGCTTCCTAGCATCAATCTCTGTAATGTGTGTATGATATAAGTACAATGATTAATCTCGTTAGGGAATGCGAGCTACAGCATCTGTTTTACTAACCATATTCCAATAAAATTGAACTGAAGTGTAAGTTTTAGATCGAAACAGAATACAATGATTTGCAAATGATTTTTCTTCTTATCTAATCTTTCAGCCAGCTTTCTATCTTTGCAGTGTAGTGTGTTAAATAAAAGTAGAACAAATCATTGTATTCTGTTTATGTTCAACCCAATGACCCAATTTCATTGGAATTTTGTTTGTATTACAAACTGCTTGTCATCTTCACTTCGTGTCTAAGACCAGGGCAGTTTTTGGACTAAGTTCTATTTCCATTTCAAATTATTTGGCTCAATGTGCAGGAGAACGGCGAATTTCAAAGTGGGTGTCTTAATTACTCTCTGGCAAGCTTCCTGAGTGCCAGATGGTGTGTTGACTTCTCACACGTGTACCAGACGATTACTAAAAAAATCTCATGATGTATCCTCAAAGTCAGCCACTTTTGTCAACATGAACGTTAACTGCGTGAAGCTGCTGTGCAAAAATTCGGGGAAATAGTCTGTGGCGTTTGTGCTTCTTTTGTGGCATAACAAGTTTTTTTCCGTCTGCATTTTGCAGTTAAAGTTTTTTTTTTCTTTTAAGTCATCGAGATTTCAAGCAGACCCCCTCCCCCATCTTCTCTAAATATACCATAAATTTAAATATACCGTACCATAAATTGTACCGTTCATTTGTTCTTTTTTTTTTTTTTTTTTTTTACTATCCAATTTTGTTTTTTACAAAAAACACACCCAGCCCCTGCGAAACTGCGAAATAGACATGAATTGGTACTATTTGATGAGGTCACGTTTGTGCTTGTTTGTGCTGCAAAAACTTGTAGAGTTGCTGTTAAAAAAGCCTTATTATAAATGTTTTTATATGGCTTTGTGAGTGGGGGAAGTATCAATATGCAGCAAGGCGCAAGAAGTTAAAAAACAGTCTCTCTCAGGGTTTTCAAATAAAGAGATTGGAGAAAGGGCAAACAACTAGAGTCAAAACAATCTTTTGCAAAAGATTCTATTTATTTTTACAACAAAGAAGACGAATACATGCAGGTGCGTATGCGTGCGTGTCAATGGGTGTGCAAGCAGGACACAGAGTTTGGTACGCACCCGTTCGTCATCAAAAAAGCAGTCTTCTTCAATGTCCTTTTCGGTGTTGCCCCCACATTAGCGGCGCCCTCTCTGTGTGTGCATATAGCCTGGAAACGTTTTTGAAGTCCGTCAGTTAGGGTTTGCATGGGTTAAATAGTCCAAGGAAGTCGGAGGTAAATTCTCCAACTGTATAGCGATAACCTAAACGATCTCCTTCACGAGAATGATACGCATCTCTGACAGCCAGTCCACGTCGCTTCAGTAAACAAATATCCTCAATGGAAAGACATAAGAAGCACATGCTTACCTTTATGACAGGCAAAAAGTAAAGTATTCTAAGAAATGTGCGTTGTTCCCGCAGTTTGTCTCACCACCGAGCAAGAGGTCAATTAGCTAATGTTTCTCGGCTAGATTGTTAGCAATAAGTTGCGCTACATTCGCGTACTCTTTTCATATTTGTCAAATCATGGATGACTGGAAATTCCCGACCCTATATCAAACGCACCGGTTTTGTCTGCCGTGGCTTGCACCGGGTTTAAGTGTGCTTCAAGCCACAACACATCTTGGGGCCACTTTTCAGGAAGAAAAATGAAAGAATGTTCAGTTCAAGCTTGGTTGTTGTCATGGGTGAACGTTAGATAGGGTACACAAATGCTCAAAGTGAAGTTCAACGATACGAATCTGATTTCTGTCGTGCGTGCCTGCGTACCAGTTACAGTATGTACATCCCTGTATATGTGTTGATTGATCAACAGGAGGGAAATGATGGAATAATAATATATATAAATCGTTTTCTTACTGTTTATCAATAAAAAAAAATACTTCCCTCGTCATAACACTTTTCATGGCAGCAAATTTTCATGGCAGTAATAACATTTATCAATATAATGATATTGATGGATTAGATGTAACTTTAGTCTTCATCATTTTGTTTGCTCTGCAATAAGGTTTTATTTGTATTTTACTCAGTTATCAATCAGATATAATGTATTCATCATGGATCCAGTGACAGTTTACCATTTTAATGACCTTAGTACAAACACATTTTGCAATACATCCTGTGAATAAACAACAACAATACAAGAGGACTAATGGCTGCATTTGTCACTAACACAGCCATTCGATATGAACTAAAGAACCCCAACATTTTATGAACATAATTGTTATTAGCATTCTCTTTACATTTGTATTTGGCAATAGATAATATTATCTTTAGGGCGGTTTTGAGAGCTTGTATGAGCAATTCTGTTTTAGAGCCCATTTCTCAGTCGAGTGCATTATTCTTGCTGCGTTGCAGTTTCCGCAAAGAGGGAGCAAAACTCTGTGCTCTTTATCGGTTTTCCCAATCAGCACACGAGAAGAGAACATTGCTTATTTAGTTATGCGGCTAAACATGCACTGCCGATGGATTTCTGCATGCGAGTATGTCCTATTAAAGCATTAGTACAATATATCCTGTTTTCCAATAATTGCTTTACATTCCTTCATGCAAATGACTCTATGAGCATGCCAATCAGAAACACTCAAAGATGCAAATGATGGTTGGAGCCAATTTAGTTTGGTTTAGCTTTTTTTCTGTCAGCTCTAAAGGAGGAATTGAGAGGTATGCTGCTTGTGAACATCTAATTATGCAAAAAGGGATAAAAGGCCCTTGCAGAAATCACAGAGATGTGTGATTTGTACTCTGTAAATTTGTGGTGATATTTCATTTGGTGAAATAAACCACTTTTGGGTTTGTGTTTTTAGACAGGTATTTATTTTGTGGCCAATTACATGTATACAAGCAATGTACATACTTTGTATGCATGAGACAAGTCTGCTTTATTTATGTCACACTGAAATTCTTCAGGTCATATGTTTCACGTTTTCATCTGCGCAGACATGTAGCTAATAGGCACCAATCAACCGGGTGCAATTCGAGTAAAAAAATGTTCTCCATAACTTAGTTTAAGACAGCTATATACTATTTACAGCACAAGTACTACCTATATGGGTGGAAAAAAAGCAATTTTTGGAAGGGATTTAGGGATGTCATTGTATTTTTTTGTTCATTAAAATATTAAATTCTATCAAAGTACAGAATCTTCACACATTTTTCCAACTTGTTTAATAATGAAATATATTAAAAATATTCATTAAACCTCTTCAATTTTAAGGGTCCTTGAGCACCCCAAAAATGATCTTGAAACGCCCATGTCACTCACAAGCTTAAAGAAAGATTATTGAAGACCAACAATTGAAAAAAATCAAATAATGCAAAAAAAAAAAAAAAAAAAAGAATGTTAGTGAATGTTAGTTAACACTGCGCAAAAGTGAACCACAACATCACCTAATGATTAAGACCAAGGAGGATTATATTAAGGAGCAACACTGTTTCCATAATGCTCTTTTTGTCTTGTAAAATTATTTAACAGAAATCGAGGAGGTGAACGTCATTTAACATTAGTACTTTGCTGTGATTTTTCAGTCTGATTTTTGGGTTGTGGCTGAATCAAAAATCTTTTGGAGTATGAACAGTAGGATACTGTACAATAATTGCGGCAGTCAAAAATCATCTGATCTAGTTTTGTTGGTAATTATTCTGTACGATTATACTGTATGGAAGTGTATGTTCGTATTGAAAATGATGCTTTCTGAATGAGAATTTTGAAGACGCTGACCTTTTGAGCAATTTTCTCCTTTCTCTCACGAGCCATAGCTAAATAAATTGATATCTAAAATTAATCAATAATTATTGGTTCATTGTTTTGAGACCAAAAATTGTCCACATCCTTTAGCCTATCAATAGTTGATATCAGATTTTTTTAGTTCACCATAAACCAGAACGATTATCATTTTGTTGAATTCAAACAAATCATTACAAAATTAATATGCATTTTCCCCCTTTTTCTGACATGCTGTGGACCAAACCAGGAAATGAATCAATCATGAAAAAAGTACTAATGCATTATAATGCTGTTTGAAAAGAAGTCCTCTTTTTGATTAAATTATTGGAAATTCAATGTTAAATGTATCGGCATCTTTGACCCCGAACCTCGCCAAAATCTGCCGCACAATAAAAGTTAATTCACACGAACGCTGTACACAGCTACGGGTAGTTTGAATCACCAGTGGAAGGTTTGCTAACACGTCGCCTTTCATGTAATTCATTCAATTAATCAAAGGGGAGTCACATGTACGCTAGCTGTACCAGCGCATTGTCAAAGGCATAATAAAGCCAAGCAAAAGTAATGACGGCAATTGGCTGCTTGACACAAAGCTGGAGCAAAGCCTATCACAGGCGTTCGCTTGCAACATTTTGACTCTTTGCTTTCCGCTGCTCATCATTAATGAGCTCGTCAGGCTGCGAGTTCTGATGCCGCCGCAAGCTTCGCCTCTAACGAGACGTTGAGCTGCGCCCTGCTGTGCTTTTAATTAACGTTTTTTATTTATTCATTTTTTTCATTTGTAATTTCGTCTTCTGTTTTAAAGATACGCGCCTGTCCATCAATACATTTAAAATTCATTGGCAATACTTCATCATGACAGGGAACCTATCAAATGTACTGCATTTTTTTTAACTATGCTGGGAAACCGCTTTTGAAATGATGTGTGCGTGGGAAAAAAAAGGTGAAAATCAAATGTAGCCTTCTGACCAGCTTACTTTTGCTCTACCACAATATAAGGCCATTCTGCCTTTGCTTAGATAAACTCCCTGAGAGGTACTGTATGCCTATTGATTTCACAACACATTTCCGAGGTAGGTTCAGGCTGCAGTATTTAACTAAAAAACAAAGGGGGGGTACAATTGGGTCCATAATTACGTGGACAATAATGCATTGCCACAATTTACTTCGATTCACATAATTGGCTCTTTTCACACAATCTCCTGTTTTGCTGGAATGCGGTCTTTTCTGCTTTTGAAAAGGATTTTTCCAAAACTAATCGTCACAGATCTTGTAGCACCATACAGCAAATTAGAAAAAGGTTTTAGACGTGAAGCAAAAAATAACTCAATAATCTTATTAACTTTCTGCTTAGTTAGTGCTGTCAAGTGATTAAAAATGTGAGATAGGGTTAGATAAATGAGAGATTAATTAATTCTGACCTGTAAGTAATTGATTAATCTCTTTTTAACATTACCTAAAAGAGAATAATTAATTCTGAGCTGTAAGTAATTGATTAATCTCTTTTTAACATCACCTAAAAAATTCAGAGAAAAACCCTGAACCGCAGATTATTTTTTATTTTTTTTAAAAGCATGATAGTAGATGCAGTTGTTTACGTCCTACTTTATTAGAGACTTGCATCAAGTGCTGTCTGCAGCCTTTAGTTTCGACCATCTGAAAATGGTGCTGTTTTCTTTCGTCGTTCGCTAAATAATTGCAAACTAGTATCAAAAAGAAAAATCATCCATTCTGCCCATTGCAGAAACGCAGAAACTCAAGTTTAGTTTGGCAAAGACCTTTACGCAGAAACTCAAGTTTAGTTTGGCAAAGAGCTTTGCTATAAATTGTTTCATTCACATCTTTGTTGCTATCGTTATCTGTGGCTACAGTTGCGGCTGGTTGCTTTGCAATCATGCGCTAGGCTAAACTTGCACTGCTTCCGTGGTAAGCAAGCGCCTCCTTAAAAAGAATTCTTATCTTTCTACCTTTCTCATTTGTATGTTTTTTAAAGTTAAACTTATCATTCCTCAGACCGACAACTCTCACATGCTCTGCCATTTTCACATTTTCCTTCTCCTCCTCAACTTTCCCTCCCGCCCACAAGAAGCACCTATCAAGTTATTCCAAACACAATGACAGCCAATCATGGTCCACTGCGATTGACCCAGCACAAGAACATTGAAGAAATTAAAAATGATTAACTTGAGTCAAAAAAAGAACTTTTACTATGATCGTAATTAATGAATCCAAATTAATCTGTTAATCCGACAGCGCTAATGCTAGATATGGGTTATTAATATGCTTATGATCAATTTTGATTATTAATAGCATAAGTAAAGTATTAGAGTTCGCGTGAAGCAGAAATATGTAACATAATGTTCTATGTGCATTTAAAGGGATACAAAACCTATTTAGCCATTTTAAGTGATAAAAAGTTATTTAGTCTGTGATTCTTTTGATAATCATAAACTAAATAACCTATTTTTTATCTGTATGTACACCAATTAAAAACACATTTTGCCACTTGCGTCCGGTCTAAACTCAGGTAACGAGCAATCACGGCTCAGTTTACAAACATCATGTGAGCAAATGCAGAAACATGATTGGTTGAGTCCCGAGCACACATCATGTCTATATGTAAAGTATCTCAGTTTTTGTTTTTTGTTTTTTTTAAGTCAGTGTTTTGCATGGTTGGTGTCAAAAAATATGAGACAGGCAGACAGCTCTGATCTGCTTCAGTTCCACGAGAAAAAAACAACAAAAAAAAACAACTCCCAATGTAAATGTAGTGCTGTCTAACATTAAAGATAGCCTTGTCCGGAACTAAATGTTGTCTTTAGAACTGACAAAACTTTGTCATTTTAATTATGTTTTAGTATCCAATCTCATGCTTGAATGAGTCTATTTCACGTTTGAATTGAATGTTTTCATGCACTCCACTGTGCAGGAATACAAACAGGTTCTGGGACAGAGTAATACATTTAAACATGAGCCAGTTCAATGTCGTTGGGGAATCCCGGGTAGATAGAAATGCTGTCAATTTCGGTTGATTATGTGCACATGGGAACATTTCTATGCTTTTATAGGCCTTATATTTAGCTGTTGTGACTGGAATGTGCAACACCAACAAAAAGGTGAAGTGTATTATACAAAATGTAAATGATTGCCTATTGCTTTACTGTAAAAGTGTAATTGACACGTGGAAAAGTAAAACAACTTGAAACTGACAAATGTAATAGTGAATTTAAAAAAACAAAAACAAATGGAATTTGTGATTAAGTAATCACTCTTTTTGTTTTTTTAAACATCTTTTGATCGCCCTAGTTTTGCCATAACCTCTTCACTGCAATCAGTAATTTTCAACAATTTTTTTGTATCCTGCTGATTTTTGCGCCTCACGCTTCAGGGATCCGGTTCAGGATCCGCCTGTGTGGAGTTTGCATGTTCTTCCCAAGCCTGTGTGGGTTCTTTCCGGGCACTCCGGCTTCCTCCCACACTCCACAAACATGCATGGCAGATGTATTGACCTGCGACCCTTGTGAGGATAAGCGCCTCAAGAAAATGGATGGATATTTTGTATGTTGTTCGTAAGCAAAGTTCTGCAACTTTGTAAGGTTTGAAAGGGCCCTTTTTGTTGATGTCTTGATGTCAAAGTATGAATGTCCAATATGGTGAAGATAGTGCTATATATGTATGTCCATTCCATTGATCTTTTTTACATATTTTTTTAAAATTTGGCATTTGATTGAGTCTTTATCTTTTTGTACAAGCCATGACCTATGAGCTAAGCTTTCTGACTTTTCACTTCAAGGTACCTTGATAATTTCGACATTTCTTTGTACACAGCATGGGTTGGAGACACACCGTGCCGGATTTAGCCGGAGCATAAATGCACCCGCTGTGTTTCACATTAGGTGCAGTGTTCACAGTAGGTTCCTTGTACATACGGCACAGACAAAACTGTTGGTACCGTTTTTCATCGTGCGTATCATCACCGATACTTTTTGTATTGTTCTTGTGTCATTGCAGTTGCTATGCAACTTGGGTGGTAATGTTTGAGATGAACTATGGCCTGTCAGAGCCCTCAAATATATGCAGCTATATTTATGAAGTCAGGCACGACTGCCACAATCTCCAAGGGAGTAATTATGATAAATGAAGTATATTTCTCAGCGCTGGGCTTCCTTATGTGATTAATATTATCATTGTTATTTTCATTATTATTACTGTATGTCAAATGTAACATTGCCTTCAGGAAAATGATCATTTGTTATCCACTGACCAAGTGTTGAGGGTTAGGGTTGCAGAGAAACAATTGCAGAGAAAATATTAGGGCAGTCATTGTAGAATCGTTTTAGTTCTATCTATTAATTATTCTATTGAATATTCAAATGATCAAATAAGCTAATGAAACTGTATTTGTCATTAAAGTGCTAACAAAATGATTTTTTTTGATGGTTGAAGAAGTGATTGTTTATTTAGCATTGTTTCGTGATTACAAATAGTAAACACCAATTATGTTATGGTAAAATGCAAAATTGCTTGAGACAGATTCAAAAAACGTGAGCAAGGTTGAACCATCGATGCAACATTTTTTGTTTTCACTGTTAAGACCAATGAAAACCTGTTGCAGTGTTTATAAATGATAAACCATAGAAATTGAATGTAACAAGTAGGGCTGTCACAATCAAATATTTTCAGAAATAATTATTCTTCCGAATATTCTATCGATTAATCAAACAAACCAAAAAAATTATATCCATGTCGAAACATTTTTTTTCAGTTCATTTGCCAATTATTTGTGTTTCTTTGGACATGTTTAGTGATTAAAAACTAATCAAGTGAGACCACAGAAGAGGGATTCCAAAACCAAAAGGAAATAATTGTATAAAAACAAAAGACAATCAGCCTACTTTCACAAAGGACTACAGATATCCGAATATTTACGATTGAGAGGTCAAAATTGGAGGATTTGGGCAATTTGAAGTTAAATAATGGTTCTAAATTCAGCAGCTGATTATGAAATTAGTTAGTGATTAATGTGATAACCAATTAGTGGTCAATTCATCCATTAAATTGACAGTTCTAGAAAATATATAGCAGGGAGCAAGCAAAACAAAATATGTAAGACATACAGTGAATATGAAATACTGTTTGCTAGCCTGACCATGGGACCATGGAAAATTACAATGCATTAGATGCATCTGAAAAGTTTTGGAGACCTGTTTGTTTGCAAATCGTACACATTGTGTAATAAAGATTTTAAAATTCATCCTTCTGTTCTTCGCCTGCGTGCCTGGATCCATCTTTTTTTTTTATGCTTATATTTTTCTCCACCATCATGCCCACTTCAGCCCCTTGATTGCACTCCTTCCATTTTTGCCTTAGCCCTCAGCAGGGCCTTGTTTCATCAAGTAACTAAAAGAGGATTGTTCAAAAACTTTATTACACCCGGAAACAAGCAATTTCAAAAATGTCCATAAACATCTCTCACTACTCAGACTTCTGGTTAAAGGGGAATATGCATCGACAAAACTCTTGAGATGTTTCCTGTGATGTTGAGGACCTTACCTTGGTACGCATCCTGAACAAGTGTTCTACGGATTTTCAAAATAAAAATTCAATCACCGACTTTTGAGGCGCATCAAATATAAGGTTAAGATTCACGCTCCTATATTCAAGAAGATACATCACATATTGTAATTCCCAACACAGAAGAGTTGCGTGCCATCCTTCCCATCACTTTGATTACGCAATGTTCTGCCAGTCCTGACGTTTCCGCTGCATCTGTGATTCAGGGTTTGAAGGTCCGCCTGACATAGCCACGTGTTTTATTAGCAGAGGATATACTGTAATCTTAGCACTCTTGTAAAAATCACACGCTAAAGCAAAGGCCGTTGATCGCTTTTCAGCTATTGCGATTGTAATATTGTTACGTTTAGGGTGTTGTATTTTTCATTTCTTTCACGTCTTGGGTTTGTGTTGTTTTTTGTTTTCATTTCATTTTCCAGGTTTGAGTTTGAGTTTTATTCTTAGCTGTCTATTTCTCTGGTCCACTGTGTCAATGTCTAGTTCCACCTGCCAATCAATTCCCAGCTCCAATTCCCAGGGGGGTTGGTGCTGGCTGCTCTAAAAACCACATCCTCCTCCTCACTATGTATGTAATATCAACAGCGGCCAGAGGCGGCGCCAAAAAAACAAAAATCAAGCACAAACGTATGAACTGTTAAACTAAATCATCTCCAAAACATTATTTCGGGTGCAGCCCACGCGGCCCGGTACCAGTTGATCCACGGACCGGTACCGGGCCGCGGACCGGTGGTTGGGGACCACTGATCTAACTGGTTGTTTTTGGCACTTGTAAAATATTTAAACATATCAAGTTACTTGCCGCCCAAGATTTAGTTTTGGTGTATTCGTGACACACATTGTGGTAAATCTCTTGAGCGCATGCCTGTTTCCATGGTGTGTGCGGAGAAGAGCGTAGGCTGCTAGCACACACTTGTGTCAGTGTATGCACAGGAACCCAAATGAGGCATTATTAGCAAATGAATATCTTACGAGTCTCCGCTTATTGAGTCGCTTGCGCCCGATCGCCTGCGGACCGCACTTGTAATTACTGTAAGATTGCCTTGTTATATCGAGAGGCTTGTGCAGTGGACGGAGGGGCTTGTCATGAAGTCCCTCGGCGAATGACCGGCAGCTGTGCAGTTTTGTGAGAGGGACTTGTGTGCTGATTTCATGCTACACGACCGTAGTGCTCAAGTATAGTGTTTGTCATAAGACGTTTTAATTTATTCTTCCTGTGGTTACACCAGCTCTTCTTTGTGTATCGACTCTGTGATTATTTACTCGCATTCACTTGTGACATGGATAACCTGCAGCAAAGTTGTAAACATCCATTGCAGGCCAGAAGCTAAAGGCTGACTGGGTTGTGTAAAAGAAGCCAGTTTGCATCCTTCCAGCTGGCAAATCGCACCCAGTTTGAAGCTTTGAGCCAGCGGGGATTCCGCTAGCGTTCGCGCCCGGCGAAAGTCGAGCGATTTGCTTCTCTGCTTTAATGTAAAGCGTCAGGCAGATGCACAAAACAGCAGGCCTCATCCATTAGTAGAAAACTCTGCATTATTACTATTTCAACTTGCTTCTGAATTGGAATTCTCACTCAACTGATTTTGCTTTGCTCTAATCGTCTGCACAAAAAGATGTTTCATCAGTTTGTCTTCCCAAGAAGCTCATGTACTGTAGATCACACGCTGGTGTCTCTAACTTTGCAGATAAAGAGCAGAAAATCATTTATAAGTCATTCACATCTGTTGGATTGAGTGAGCTTTTGATGCTGACAAATGAATCCACACAAAGCTTTTGTGAACGCATCAGCAAGAATGCTCTCGTTTTAATTAGCATCAGTGCACAAGTGCAGTCTGGGTTCGACTATAAAAGCATTTCATTATGTGTGTGTCATTGATGTGCAGTATGCATGCACGTGGGCTTTTCTACTATATGTTCAATACTCAATCAGAGAGAAAGCTTCCGTCCTAGAGACATTCGAGAGAGGGGCAAATTCATTGCCATGTTGCAGGTGGGCCAAGTGGGGCTATAAATCAAAAGACATACCGGTGATGGGAAATTCATCTTTTTAGCGAACCGGCTCTTGTGGCTCTTGGAAAAATGAGCTTTTTCAGCTTCCCAACGACTCCTCTAATTATTATTATTTGTATTTTTTGCTTATAATTTCAACGTAAAAAAACGAATACACAAAACATTGTTTTATTTGTTTGTTATGTAAACGTATTTTAAATTATTATACAATATATACATCTTTCTACAAAAGTAAATGTTGGAGTCTCCCTTCCTTCTCACTTTGTGCTGTACTGTGTATTAATTGCCATCATGACCCCACCCTCTGCCCCTTTTTGATGTAATTTACAAATCAGAAGCGTGCATGGTGCAGCACACGTGGGAGGCTTGCGCTTATACTAGCTAATAGCTACCTGATATAGGTAGTAATAGTAATAGGTAATAGGTAATAGCTAACCTCAAATTAATTCGCTTCATTGACTTATTCCCCCCTCCTCAAACATGTGCACAATAGGAAGAAGAGACTTGCAAGAGTAGTGAGTGCAGAGTAAAGGCTGACATTGGACGTTGGGAAGAGTCCGGGCGTCAGGATGAGCCGTCTGAGGTCTGTAATAAAACACCATCGTAAAGCTGATGATGGAGTGTTATTTTTATTTTTATTTTTTTATTGGGGAGATTTGCATCAAACCTTTGTGACATTTGATCGCTCTGTTTGGCAAATCAGCGCACAGGGCAAGAATAGGAGTTGACTAAGATGAATAACCAGAAAGCGAGAGAAAACGCTCATTTTGAACGTCGTTACCCTCCGCATTTTGATATACAATGTCGATCGGGACAGCAGATGATTTTGTCGCTGGTGCAAGAGAGTTGTATGTAGCATATTGGTGTAAGGGTGTATTTATTTATGTATTTATTTAAAATTGAAAAACGAAGCTCTGTAGATAACATTATTATGGATACATCTTGAAAAGTAATACACACAACATAAGAGTGCTACATGTTTGTTTTCCACTGATGAATTTGGTGGTATTTCTGGTCTTTTAGCTTTTACCGAACATAGACAGGACCATGTATATTTCATCATAGACATGATCACTAATGTTCCCTTTTGAGCATTTACTGAACATAGACAGGGCCATGTATATTTCATTATAGACATGATTCACTAATGTTTCCTTTTGTGGCGGCTGAGATGGCTCGCTCTTCTTCCCAGCCTCATATTAACATTTAGCCTTCTCCTCTGCGTGCATGGACTATTGTGACTGTTGCTGAGCAGCTTTCTTTTTTTTGTGCGAGAGGCCTTCATTCACGACATGTTTAAATGATTGTCATTTAAACATCCACAAGAGCCCGAAAGTCATCCAGGTGAGCGGTACGTTCCAATTATTCCATCAGTAAAGGCATTATCAGTCATCCAATTGGTTGAGATTTTAACTCTCCACCGTGTGAGCAGTAAAGATTCAAGTCCATTTGGAGGGATGATTGGCGTGTTAAATGCGTGATTAATACCATCTGATATCTTCCATACATTTGCAATCCCTATTTAATGAGTGCCTGTGCAAAACAGATAAGATTCCCAGCAAGAGTCACGTGACACACACACATCTTCCTTTATTAGCTATTACCATGGGAACCCTGGTTGGTTATGAGTCAAGATCAGTCATCAAATTAAAAAAACAAAAACAAATCACTTTCCTCCTCTTGATCGTGCAAAAACAACAGATCATCTCAAGTACATAAATGAACATGCATCTTCTGAACCATAAGACAAGTACAGGATGTATTTACAGACTTTGAAAATAGAAAACATTGGATCTTATTGACCTCCATGACAAATTACATGTTGTGCTTTCACTGGGTTAGTGACATTCATACTCTCTTTTGATGTTAATGAATCAAGGAAATCTTCTTGCGCTGCCACAGATCGCCAGCTGTTGGTAGGCAGCAGGAACCTGTGTATAAAACGCACATGTGTGTGTGTGTGTGTGTGTGTGTGTGTGTGTGTGTGCGTGTGTGTGTGTGTGCGTTTGTATATATGGTATAGACCGCCAAAATACCAGACTTTTCACCTGGGAAAAGTGGACACTTGTGAATAAATTGACAAACCAAGTGTCAGTCTAATTCAAGACTTATATTTTAATTTTTTAGGGCATAAAAGAACGTTTTTTTGAAAAAAAAGAGGAAAATGTGAGCCTACTACTCAGCTGGGACAATAATTATGCTGTATTTATTTTCTAAATAACTTATAAATATGATTTTTGGAGCTGTCAATGTATTACACCTTGCATGACTTCTGTGTGTGTGTATGACACCCTGCTGGTCGTTTTTTATTATTGCACTTTCATACACACACACAAAAAACACACACGCTGGAGGCGGAGACGTGACGTAGAAGTTGGCGTGGCCTAGCACCAAATTTCCCGGGAAAGACTTCAATTTGCCGCGAAAGGGACATTGGACTGGCCTTTTAGGTAAGTATTCAATAAATAATCACTGTAAATACTTCTAGTTATACGTGAGTACGGTCAGCTTAGGTTTTACGAGGTTATTTTTTCATGAGAGGGCCTGTTAAGCCTTTTTTTTTTTAAAGACGTTTTTATGATTGATAACACGGGACGTTTTGTGCATTAGTTTATATGCAAAGGGGGCTGTAACAGGTGGATCTCTAGGTTTATATGTGTTAAATGTTTTTGCTTGCTTGGCCTCGTTCGTTCGATCCTAGACCTGTACATTTAATTGAATGGACCAGGTAATTAACGGAATACTTTTCCGCGTTTGTTTACACAAACTATTTGCAGCTAGTTAGCTGCAAGAGCTAACGGACTTCCTCATCCTTGTCCCGTTACGGTGATATATGTAGCTAAGCAAGAATACGGTTGATATATAAATGCACATTTGAGCGTAAAAATTCTACTTATGTGGCGGACATATCAATCTAACTTTATTTCTGTCGAAAAAATATAAATAATTTTGAGGTTACTGTTGAGAAGACACACCCATACTTTTGACCTTCATTTTTGGGGGAAAAAGTCCATATTTTACTTGGGGAGTTATAGTACATTCTGCCTGGATCAGACAGTTGCTCTACCATAATAATTGTATCTCATTTGGAAGAAATGGCGGACATGCATACTGCACATTGATGGGATTCTGCATTGTGACAGATTCACTCTTAATTTTGTCACGTACTGATGAATTCATTGAATAATGAGTGCCTTTTGTGTAGTGCCTTTAAAACCCTTTTTTTTCGTTGGCTTTATTTGAATGAAGGAGCTCTTGATTCAAAATCAGAAAAAAAAAATGCCAAGGCGAAGGTGTCTGGATCCAAAAAATGAAGCAAGACTTTACATTGATTCTGGAAAAGACAAGCTTGGAATGGATGTGAAATACATCAATGCATTCAAAGGTAAGCTAAATCTCACAATGACATTTGACAATTGATTCTTTCACCTTACATCATTAATGTTGTTTTTTCAATTCTAGGGCGAGGAGTCTTTGCTTGCGCTTCTTTTGAAAAAGGAGACTTCTTGCTAGAATATCGTGGTGAACTTATCAACATACAAGAATGTGAGAGAAGACAGAGGGTGTACCATAACAACATGAAAGCCTTCATGTTTGAGTTTCGCTTCAATGGAAGAGCTTGGTGGTGTTTATCAAGTCCATGTTTAACCAGATTTTTTTTAAATTTATTTAATAGGATCGTAAATCATGATAGTCTACACTTCCAAGCATATACTTTAATAATGTGTTTTCTTTTTCAAGTGTTGATGCAGCAAAAGAGGATGGATCGCTGGGAAGACTGGTCAATGATGACCACATCAACCCAAATGCCAAAATGAAGTCTTTAAATGTGCAAGGAAAGCCCCACTTGTGTTTGTTTGCAACACAGGACATTTACCCAGGAGAGGAGATCACATATGATTACGGAGACTCTGAATGGCCATGGAGAGACAAGGTGATCATAACAGCATGTGATGAGATTGGTTATTGTTAATAGAAAAAAAAAGCAATCAGAAAAAACAGTGCTGACTGTATGCCGTTTCAATCTCAGGAATCTGGCCTATGTAAAAAGTCCCAAAACAAATTCATGACAGGGGAAAATACAACTGCAGCCCCCTTAAATGCTCTGAAATCATTTCAGGAGGTAAATTATGCATTCTTTTCACAGCTAATACACTTTTTGGCTTGAAAAGGTTCACAGTATAAGGTTAGCATGCATCCGAAAATAACAGTAGAAATTAAGAAGTCCACTAAGTATGTGTGTGTTTTGACCCTTTATTTTTCTGTATGTCAGTGTGTGATGGAGAAAAGGGACCTAATGACCTTGAGCCAGACTAAACCTGGTTCAATACAACAGCCTCTAACCAGTTGTGAAAAGGTAAATCACCTTAGCACCACTAAGTATCATCTAGAATCCAACTTCCGATGGAGTTCAGCAACTACAGTATTTTCCATGTTCTTTGTCAAATCACCAGTACTAAAACTATTTCGAGGCTTATTAATATTAATAGACTAGAGTGCGATTTACAGTGTTTTTTTAGTCATTATTGCATTCTTAAGTCACACCAACGTCCATATATGTATATATATATATATATATATATATATATATATATATATATATAGTAAAACTACATGTGTATGTGTGTGTTCACATACTGTAGGCATATGATTTAAATTGACATTTCACCTCGCTCTATCTACAAGTCTCACAGTCACATATAATCACCTATCTGTTAGTCTTCAATAACTTCACTTTATCGAACTTTGTTTATTAACAACTCACATTGCTCTCGTATACACATGTTAATCCCCGCCAAAAATGACTGTCCCTTTTTCTCCTTTGTCATCAGTATGCACTTACTTTCATTTGCTTTAGAATTGTATTAAATGACATAACAAACAGTCATAAAAATTCAGCCTAACACGATCTATGGTCATCGAAGTTTAAGTTTTCTTTCCTTTCTGTTTACAGTATCCTGATATGGAGATGTCTCTCCAGCCCTCAAACCTTGAAGACTTTGAACAGGTACATCTGTATACATATGATATATAACATCAAAATATAAACATAATAATAACATAATATAAATTTAACACCATCACTGGAGTGAAAAACTGGCAAAGGTTTACCTTTCAGGCATATCCCTGCAACTTTATTCAATTTGTAATCAAACAATTCCCTGGAGTCTGACTGTTCCTGTGCATATCTGTGTGTTTTGACCCTGTATTTTCGTGTATTTCAGTGTGTGATGGAGAGAAGCAACATAATGACTTTGAGCAAGACTGAACCTGGTCCAGTACTGCAGCCGCTGACCAATTCTGAAAAGGTAAATCATCTCAGCGCCAATAAGCATCATTAAGAATCCAACTTCCGGTTGAGTTCAACAACTACAGTATTTTCTAAGTTCTGTGTCAAGTCACCAGTACTAAAACTTTTTAGAGGCTTATTAATATTAATAGACTTGAGCCAGATCCACTGGATTTGTAGTGTATTATACAGTCATTATTACATTTTTAAGTCACACCAACGGCTGTGTGTGTGTGTGTGTTCATCTTCGTATATGGCTTACACTGACACAGGCATATGCAGACATTCCCACCGCAACAATTCAGTATGGAGGTTTAGGAGTCAAACTCACCTCCGTATGTATGTGTGTGAGCTTGTAGGCATATGGTTTAAAGTGACATTTCACCTCACTTTATCTACAAGTCTCACAGTCACATATTATCACCTATCAGATAGTCTTCAATAAGTTCATGCTATCAAACTGTGTTTGTTTATTAACTTCTACATTGCCCTTATACACACATTACTCCCCGCTAAAACATACTGTCCCTTTTCGTACAATGTCATCAGTATGCGCTTACTTTCAATTGCTTAAGAATTGCATTAAATGACAGAATGAACAGAATACACATTCAATTTAACAGTCTCCGGAGATCAGGATAAACTGACACTCTATCAGTACTCTGTGCACTACTGTTTGTGAAATGACTAAGTAAAACTCAATGATTCTTGATCCTGTATCACTCAAAATCACCCCTGTGATGTCATACGATGTGCCTCTGAAGGTAGGGTCATCGAAGTTTGAGTTTTCTTTCCTTTCTATTTACAGCATCCTGATGTGGAAATGTCTCTCCAGCCCTCAAATGTTGAAGACTTTGAACCGGTACATCCATTTTGTTGAATATAAATTTAGCGGCATCACTGGGAGTGAAAAACTGTCAAAAGTTTACCTTTCAGGCATATTCCTGCAACTTTATTCAATTTGTAATCAAACAATTCCCTGGAGTCTGACTGTTCCTGTGCATATCTGTGTGTTTTGACCCTGTATTTTCGTGTATTTCAGTGTGTGATGGAGAGAAGCAACATAATGACTTTGAGCAAGACTGAACCTGGTCCAGTACTGCAGCCGCTAACCAATTCTGAAAAGGTAAATCATCTCAGCGCCAATAAGCATCATTAAGAATCCAACTTCCGGTTGAGTTCAACAACTACAGTATTTTCTAAGTTCTGTGTCAAGTCACCAGTACTAAAACTTTTTAGAGGCTTATTAATATTAATAGACTTGAGCCAGATCCACTGGATTTGTAGTGTATTATACAGTCATTATTACATTTTTAAGTCACACCAACGGCTGTGTGTGTGTGTGTGTTCATCTTCGTATATGGCTTACACTGACACAGGCATATGCAGACATTCCCACCGAAACAATTCAGTATGGAGGTTTAGGAGTCAAACTCACCTCCGTATGTATGTGTGTGAGCTTGTAGGCATATGGTTTAAAGTGACATTTCACCTCACTTTATCTACAAGTCTCACAGTCACATATTATCACCTATCAGATAGTCTTCAATAAGTTCATGCTATCAAACTGTGTTTGTTTATTAACTTCTACATTGCCCTTATACACACATTACTCCCCGCTAAAACATACTGTCCCTTTTCGTACAATGTCATCAGTATGCGCTTACTTTCAATTGCTTAAGAATTGCATTAAATGACAGAATGAACAGAATACACATTCAATTTAACAGTCTCCGGAGATCAGGATAAACTGACACTCTATCAGTACTCTGTGCACTACTGTTTGTGAAATGACTAAGTAAAACTCAATGATTCTTGATCCTGTATCACTCAAAATCACCCCTGTGATGTCATACGATGTGCCTCTGAAGGTAGGGTCATCGAAGTTTGAGTTTTCTTTCCTTTCTATTTACAGCATCCTGATGTGGAAATGTCTCTCCAGCCCTCAAATGTTGAAGACTTTGAACCGGTACATCCATTTTGTTGAATATAAATTTAGCGGCATCACTGGGAGTGAAAAACTGTCAAAAGTTTACCTTTCAGGCATATTCTTGCAACTTTATTCAATTTGTAATCAAACAATTCCCTGGAGTCTGATTGTTCCTGTGCATATCTGTGTGTTTTGACCCTGTATTTTCTTGTATTTCAGTGTGCGATGGAGAGAAGGGACTTAATGACCTCGAACAAGACTGAACCTCATCCAGTACTACAGCCGCAGACCAATTCTGAAAAGGTAAATCATCTCAGCACCAATAAGCATCATTAAGAATCCAACTTCCCAGTTAGTTCAACAACTTCAGTATTTTCTAGGTTCTGTGTCAAGTCACCAGTACTAAAACTATTTAGAGGCTTATTAATATTAATAGACTTGAGCCAGAGCCACTGGATTTATAGTGTATTATGCAGTCATTATTACATTATTAAGTCTCATCAACGTCCGTGGGTGTGTGTTCATCTTAGAATATGGCTTACACTGACACAGGCATATGCTGACATTCCCACCAAAACTATTCAGTGTAGAGGTTTAGGAGTCAAACTCACCTCCGTGTGTATGTGTGTGTGCTTGTAGGATTATGGTTTAAAGTGACGTTTCACCTCGCTTTATCTACAAGTCTCACAGTCACATTTTATCACCTTTCTGATAGTCTTCAATAAGTTCACGCTATCAAACTGTGTTAGTTTATTAACTTCTACATTGCTCTCATATACACGTGTTAATCCCTGCTAAAACATACTGTCCCTTTTTCTACAATGGCATCAGTATGCGCTTAGTTTCATTTGCTTTAGAATTGCATTACATGACAGAATGAACAGAATTTAAATTCAATTTAACAGTCTCCGTGGATCAGAATAAACTGACACTATCAGTACTTGGTGCACTATTGTTTGTGAAATGACCAAGTAAAACTCAATGATTCTTGATCCTGTATCAGTCAAAATCACCCCTGTGATGTAATGCATTGTGCCTCTGAAGGTATGGTCATCGAAGTTTGAGTTTTCTTTCCTTTCTATTTACAGCATCCTGATGTGGAGATGTCTCCCCAGCCCTCAAATGTTGAAGACTTTGAACCGGTACATCCATTTTGTTAATATAAAATTAACGGCGTCGCTGGGAGTGAAGAACTGCCAAAAGTGTACCTTTCAGGCATATTCTTGCAACTTTATTCAATTTGTAATCAAACAATTCCCTGGAATCTGATTGTTCTTGTGCATTTCTGTGTGTTTTGACCCTGTATCTTCCTGTATTTCAGTGTGCGATGGAGAGAAGGGACTTTATGACCTTGAGCAAGACTGAACCTCATGCAGTACTACAGCCACAGACCAATTCTGAAAAGGTAAATCATCTCAGCCCCAATAAGCATCATTAAGAATCCAACTTCCCGGTTAGTTCAACAACTTCAGTATTTTCTACATTCTGTGTCAAGTCACCAGTACTAAAACTATTTAGAGGCTTATTAATATTAATAGACTCGAGCCAGATCCACTGGATTTATAGTGTATTATGCAGTCATTATTACATTTTTAAGTCTCACCAACGTCCGTGTGTGTATGTTCATCTTAGAATATGGCTTACACTGACACAGGCATATGCTGACATTCCCACCCAAACTATTCAGTCTAGAGATTTAGGAGTCAAACTCATCTCCGTGTGTGTGCTTGTAGGATTATGGTTTAAAGTGACATTTCACCTCACTTTATCTACAAGTCTCACAGTCACATATTATCTCCTATCTGATAGTCTTCAATAAGTTCACGCTATCAAACTGTGTTAGTTTATTAAGTCTTCTACATTGCTCTTATACACACGTTAATCCCTGCTAAAACGTACTGTCTCATTTCCTACAATGTCATCAGTATGCGCTTACTTTCAATTGCTTTAGAATTGCATTAAATGACAGAATGAACAGAATACAAATTCAATTTAACAGTCTCCATAGATCAGAACAAACTGACACTCTATCAGTACTTGGTGCACTATTGTTTGTGAAATGACCAGGTAAAACTCAATGATTCTTGATCCTGTATCACTCAAATTCACCTCCCTGTGATGTAATGCGTTGTGCCTCTGAAGGTATGAGCATCAAAGTTTGAATTTTCTTTCCTGTCTATTTACAGCATCCTGATGTGGAGATGTCTCCCCAGCCCTCAAATGTTGAAGACTTTGAACCGGTACACACATTTTGTTGAATATAAATTTAACAGCATCACTGGGAGTGAAAAACTGTCAAAAGTTTACCTTTCAGGCATATTCTTGCAACTTTATTCAATTTGTAATTAAACAATTCCATGGAGTTTGATTGTTCCTGTGCATATCTGTGTGTTTTGACCCTGTATTTCAGTGTACGATGGAGAGAAGGGACTTAATGACCTCGAGCAAGACTGAACTTGGTACAGTACTACAGCCACTGACCAATTCTGAAAAGGTAAATCATCTTAGCGCCAATAAGCATCATTACGAATCCAACTTCCGGTTGAGTTCAACAACTACAGTATATTCTAAGTTCTGTGTCAAGTCACCAGTACTAAAACTATTTCGAGGCTTATTAATATTAATAGACTCGAGCCAGATCCACTGGATTTATAGTGTATTATACAGTCATTATTACATTTTTAAGTCACACCAACGGCTGCGTGTGTGTGTGTTCATCTTCGTATATGGCTTACACTGACACAGGCATGTGCAGACATTCCCACCGAAACTATTCAGTGTGGAGGTTTAGGAGTCAAACTCACCTCCATGTGTATGTGTGTGTGCTTGCAGGATTATGGTTTAAAGTGACATTTCACCTGGCTTTATCTACAAGTCTCACAGTCACATATTATCACCTATCTGACAGTCTTCAATAATTTCACGCTATCAAACTGTGTTAGTTCAATAAGTCTTCTACATTGCTCTTATACTCACGTTAATCCCTGCTAAAACATACTGCCCCTTTTCAAACAACGTCATCAGAATGCGTTCACGTTCAATTGCTTTAGAATTGCATTAAATGACAACATAAACAGGAATACACATTTAAACTTTTTTTATTAATTAATCGTACTTTCATTTACAGTGTAAGGAGTTCTATCATAATTTTGGTTAAATTATTCAGTCGTTCAAAACTAAATATATTTGTTCCAGATTAGCACTGGACTTGTCCCCTTTCACCAGGTGGCTACAAAAGAGCAGGTAAAACGGTTAGATTTTTCTGCTTCATTTGAATAAATTGTTCTTCGACACGACCGATTTGTGTCATGTGTTTTGACAGTTAAGAGCAAGTCGCCGACTTCAAAACCTACGGAAGCATCATGCTCAGCGTGAGGAAGCATTTGATAAGGCCAAGAAAAAACTGCTTGAGGGAGGGAAGCAAATGATTTTGAATCTGGTTAAGAGAATTAATGATTCGGTGAGTTTTTAATTCTAAGCAAAATTAAAATGCTATTTTGGCCGTATGCCAATAAATCACTATAAAAGTGTATATGAGAACATTATTCTTAGAACACTAATTTGCTTGCAAATGTAGCCAAATTTCTCAAAACATTCAAATTCACCATGAATAAATGGGAATGTTTCAACAGATTCCTTACTTACTAATTAATATAATTATTGCTATGGCTAACCTACCGCAAAGTAGGCTAGCCATAATAGTGTACATTAGTTTCACATCGTATACCAACACATCATGTCATGTGTGGTTGTCTTTGAGATTTTCAAAACCTTAACCTGCTACACATTTTCAATAGTGCAGCAGATTTTCTTATGTTAAATGCGCAGTGTCAAGAAAACTATTGGGTCATTTCCAATTGAAACGAAAAGTGAGACAATATTACGCTAAGAAGGGAACTGAGGGAATATTAATTACATAAATAATGTTTCATTTATGTAATTTGATAATGGTGGAGTAATGACAAATTTTGTAGGCTTGATAATGAATCATTAATATGGCATTGTCAAATACAATTGTGTGCAGGAATTCAAATGTTACTATCAATGTAATCAAAATTAAAATTTTAATTAAAAATATATATGCTCTTTAGGATAGTATTGTGGGGAAGTAATACTACTTGTATATAAACAGACTGTCCCTTTTTCTCCTGTCAGCAGTATGCTCTTACTTTCAGTTGCTGTAGAATTGTATTAAATGACAGTACAAACAGGAATACGAATTCAACCTAACACTATACATGGATCAGAAGAAACTGACACTCTGTCAGTAGTTGTTAGACGATTGTTTGTGAAATGACCAAGTAAAACGCAATGATTCTTGATCCTGTATCACTAAGAATCACCACTGTGATGTAATGTGTTGTGCCTACAACGGTTTGGTCATCTGAGGTTAATTTTTTCTTCATTTCTCTTTACAGCAGCCTGATGTAGCGCTGCCATCCCTAAGCTCAGAGTTTGAAGGCATTGAACAGGTATATTCAGTTGGTAAATTGAATTCATCCATCTGTCCGTCCATTATCTTCCGCTTATCTGGGGTCTGGTACCAGGGGCTGCAGCCTCAGCATGGAAGCCTAGACTTCCACATCGTCCAGCTCCTCCATGGCTATCTCCAGGCGTTCCTAGGCCAGCCGAGAAACATAGTCTCTCCAGCGTGCCCTGGGTAATCCCCGGGGGCTCGTCCCGGTGTGACATACCCGGTGGAAATGGGGGGGATGCCGGTCAGATCTGACAGACCCAAACGTATTGTGCGGGTCTGCTGGGAATATCTGGTAGAGTCCCACCTCAGAAGGCGTTTCAACTCCCAACTCTGGGAGAATTTGTCCCACGTTTCAGGGGAGGGGGACCATGTTCCGCGTCTCCATTATCGAGGCGCCTGATTGAAGTTTTGTAAGGTAGTAGGCGCCTGTCGTGATGTAAATCCATGTAACCTTTGGTTGACAAGGGTAAGGAATGCCCTCAAGCTGAAGTTCTATATCGGGAGTTCTATTGGGTCTTTTTGGCTTGTAGGAATCCATAGGCAGCTGACAAATACTGACCGGCCAAGCGGAGTGCAGCTTGGGTATTTGGCGAGGCAAAAACCCGGGCATGAGAGAAGTTCGGTGAGGCCATGGAAAATGAGATCCTGATTACTTTGAGAAGATTCTGGTCCACTATCTGGTGTCTCAGGAGGGGTAAGCAGTGCACCATAAATATTATTTACAAAGGATATAGCGCGCTGCTGACCTGTGGGCAGAATACTTCGAAGACCTCCTCAATTCCTCCGACATGTCTTCCTCAGAGGAAGCAGAGTCTGGAAGCACGTGGGCTCTCCCATCTCTGTGGCTGAAGTTGCCAAGGTGGTCAAAAAAAAAAGTCCTTGGTGGAAGGCCCCCAGGGGTGGATGAGAACTGCCTGAGTTCTTAAAGGCTCTGGATGTTGTGGTGCTGTCCTGGTCGACATGCCTCTGCAACATCACTCGGACATCGGGGACAGCGCCTCTAGATTGGCAGACCGGTGTGATGATTCCCCTTTTTAAGAAGCGGGACCAGAGGTTGTGTTCCAATTATAGAGAGATCACACTCTTAAGCCTTCTCTATAAGATATATTGGGGGTGCTGGAAAGAAGGGTGCATCAGGAAGTCGAACCTCAGATTCAGGAAGAGCAGTGTGGTTTTTGTCCCGGCCGAGGCACAATGGACCAGCACTACACCCTTCGCAGGATCCTCAAGCATTTATGGGAGTTCGCCCAACCAGTCTGTGTGTGCTTTTTGGACTTTGAGAAGGAGTGAAGGCCTTAGACAGTGTCTCTCATTGAATTCTGTGGGGGCTGTTTCAGGAGGGGGGGTACCTAGCCCTCTGATACGGACTGTTCGGGCCCTGTACCATCCATGTCAGAGTTTAGTCTGTATTTCCGACGGGAAGTTGAATTCGTTTCCAGTGAGAGGTGGACACTGCCAAGGCTGCCCTTTGTCACGGAGTCCGTTCATTACCTTTATGGACAGAATTTATCGTTGCATCAGAAGTAATGGGGGTCTCAGTATTGCTTCTCTGTTCTCTGCTACTAGTGATGATGTGGTGTTGTTGGCGTCTTCAGGCAAGGACCTCCAACTTACAGAGCGATTTGAATATGAAACCTATCCATCCATCATCTTCAGCTTATCGTGGTTCAGATTGCGGGGGCAGCACCCTCAGCAGTGAAGCCCGGACTTCCCTCTCTCCGGCCATTTCGTCCAGCTCCTCTAGGGGAATCCCCATGTGTTCCCGCACCAAGAAAGAGGCATAGTCCCTCCAGCGTGTCCTGGGTCGTCCCTGGGGTCTCCTCCTGGTTGGACATGTCCGTAACACCTCACCAGGGAGATGTCTGGGAGGCATGATAACAAGATGCCCGAACTACTACACCTCTACTGGCTCCTCTCAACGGAGAGGAGCAGCAGCTCGACACTGGGTCCTTCCCGGATGACTGAGCTACTCACCCTGGCTCTAGGGGAGAGCCCAGACAGCTTGCAGAGGAATCTCATTTCGGCTGCGTGTCTCTGAGATCTCGTTCTTTTGGTCATAAAAGACAGCTTGTGAGGGCAGGAACGTAGATTGCTTTCCCTTTTTGGTTCAGCTCTCTCTTTACCAGGGTTTGGAACACAGCAGATGTTGAATCGATCCGCCTGTCGATCTTCCATTCCATTTTACCCTCACTCATGAAGACCCCAAGATACTTGAACTCCTCCACTTGGGGCAGGACCTCATCTCTGACCCCGAGAGGGCACACCACCCTTTTCCGACTGAGGACCATGATCTCTAATTTGGAGATGCTGATCTTCATCCTTCTGCTTCACACTCAGCTGCGAACTGCTCCAATGAGAGTTGGAGGTCACGGTCTGAAAAAGCCAACAACACCACATCATCCGCAAATAGCAGAAATGAAACTCTGAAACCAGACCCCTCCTCAATGCTTTGGCTGCGCCTACAGGTTCTGTGAATAAAGGTAATGAAAAGAAATGGTGAAAATGGGCAGCCTTGGCGGAGTCCAACCACCACTGGAAACTGATTCAACTAACTGCCAGAAATGTGGTGTTAAAGGGACAAAATTGGCAGTATCAAGGCTTTGGGTACACCGTACTTCCAAAGCGACTCCCACAGAATTTCCCAAGGGACACGATTCAACACCTTCTGCAAGTCTACAACACACATGTAGACTGGATGGGCGAAATTACTTGTACTATTGAGGATCCTGCCGAGGGTGTAGATTTGGTCCACTTTTCCACGGCCAGGACAAAAACCACCCTGCTCCTCCTGAAATCGAGATTCGACCCCTGAATAGAATTTACCGAGGAGGCTGAGGAGTGTGATTCCTCTATAGGTGGAACACACCCTCCAGTCCCCCTTATTAAAAAGCGGAACCACCACCCCAATCTACTAATCCAGAGGTGTTGTCCTGGATGACTATGCGATGTTGCAGAAGCGTGTCTGCCAGGACAGCTCTACAACATCCAGAGCCTTTACAAATGCCGGGCGGATCTCATCCACCCCCAAGGCCTTGCCACCAAGGAGTTTTTTTGACCACGATGGTGACTTCAGCCCCAGAAGCCCGCCTCAGAGCTTCCGGACTCTGCTTACTCAGAAGAAGGCGTGTCGATGGGTTTTATGATGTCTTCAGAGTATTCTGTCCACTGGTTCACGGCGTCCCAAGTTGAGGTCAGCAGCACCCCATCTCCACTGCCATAGAGGTGACATTCCATGTCCCAAGAGCTAGCTTCTGCAGCTGGAGTTGGAGCGCCAAGTTTCCTGTCTTTGGCCGCCGCCCAGCTCACACTCCACCCGACCTACGGCCCATCCCACAGGTGCTGAGCCCCATGGGCTGAACCCGGCTGAGCCCCATGGGTGTGGGCTTGGCTACCAGGTACTCGCCAGCTAGCCCCACCTTCAGGCTTTGCTTCGGAGGGGGGCCACAGTGACCGGCGTCTGAATGTGGGCACCTCGACTCCATGTATTTTATCCATCATTAGAGGAAAATGGTTCATGCTTAGTCTGGTTCCTTACTTAGGACTTGTTTGCCCTGGGTGACCTTTCTAGGGGCATTAAGCCCCAGACAACTTAGCTCCTCGGATCATTGGGGCGTGCAAACCCCTCCACCACGATAAAGTGACGGCCCAGAGAGGGACGAGTGTGAAGCCTTGGGTCGATGATGATCAGAATCATGGTCTTTGTTGGAAAAAAGGTGGAGTACACTTTCCCAGTCGGGAGTAGATAACGTCCTGCCCCAAGTGTCGGAGTTTAAGTATCTTGGGATAATTTTTCAAAGTGTTGGTAGGAGGGAAAGGACCAAGCTCTCCATTAACCAGTCGATCTACATTCCTGCCCTCATCTATGTGTCATGGGTGAAAGAATGAGATCCCGGACACAAGTGACTGAATTGAGTTTCCTTCACATGATGATCTTACCCTAAGAGATAGGGTGAGAAGCATTGTCATACTGGAGGGTCTCAGTGTCAAGCCGTTGCTCCTCGGCATTGAGAGTAGCTAGTTGAGGTGGACGCCTCCCTGGTAAAGTGTTCCGTGCATGGGAAAAGGGCCTGGGATGACCCAGGACATGTCAGAGAGATTATGTGTTTGGGCTGGCCTGAGAACGCCTAGGGATCCTCCCAGGGGAGCTTGACGAAATGACCAGGGAGAGGAAAATCTGGGCTTCCCGGCTCAAGCTGGTACCCTCACAACCCAACCGTACTGTAGAATGAAGCGCTTGAAAATGAATGGATGGGTGGTAAGGGCGCGGTGTTGAGGCGGTATGAGAGCCGTTAATTTTCCTGTTTTACAATTTATCATGTCAACAGCAGTATTTTGGTGCACACAAAAACTTGGGTAATACTTTGTAATTGCAGCCACATTTGATCTATGCATCTTTGTTGTACTTTTTTTTTTTAGTGTGCAATCCCATATGGTTTTGAAATGTTCTGCCAACATGCTCTACAGAGATTTTTTCTTTTGTCCTCAGGAATGTTGTGAACATCTTCTTGAGACAATAATACTGTCTGCCTTTGACAAGTGTGTTATATGCTTGGGACCTATATCTTCTTTGACATGGACTGGATACAAATGCAAAGGTAAAGTAAATTGAACGCATTGCTTTTTCCAAAGTGTCCACAGTGAGCCATTATAGTCAGAAACCAAACAGCCTTGTAACCAAATATCCACAGCACCCTTGTTTCTGACTATGGTCCTCATGGTGTAACTATATAATTGATTGTAAAATTGTGTTGCAACTCTGACTGTATATTGGCCTAACATTTTCAAACTCTGTTACAGTTTGTTCAAGAGTCTGGCATCTATCCTGCTACAGACGGAAGAACGATGGGGATAGAATATTAGACTCCGATGAGAACAGCCAAAGTGAATATGTCCCAGATTCAGAATCTGATTCAGATTCAAGCATGATTTTGGAAAGAATACCATCATTGCCCAGTAGCAGTTCATCCAACAGATTAGACACATATGTAACAAACGAAGCCAGCATGACAAAATGTTTGCCCCTTCCTGCCAAGCCCGCAGAAGTCTCTCCCAGTGAAACACCAGATTCAGAGGTTTCTAATGAAGACTCATCAAATAGGCATGTGACAAATACAGATAAACAAACTCCACCTCTTGAGTTGAGCAACAGAAACTACTGTTTTGTATGTGGTAAACCACAAAGTAGACTGACTCGCCACCTGAAAGTACACATGTCTCACCCTGAAGTTTCATATGCATTTTATCTCCCTGAACACTCACAGGAACGCAAAGCGCTATTTCTTAAAATGCGAAACCGGGGCAATTTTCAACATAACACTGGGATCCTCAGAGGTGAAAAAGGACAATTAAAAGTAAAAAGGAGGCCTAAAGCTCCTGCTGTGACTCAAAAATTCTTGCACTGTATGCACTGTCAGGGATTATTTGTACGCAAAGAACTGTGGAGACATGTCCGAAGATGTCCTTTTAGGCCAGAAAGTGAGAATTTGGATAAACAAGAAGGACGAGCCAGAGTTCTGTGTTTGGCTACAGCCCAACAGACTGTATTCAGCCAACACTTCTCAAGTGGAATTTGGAAGATTCTGACTCGAATGAACACGGATGATATTGGCCTGGCTGTGCGAAATGACCTATCCATTGTTCAGTTGGCCCAGTCCTTGTACAGCAAACATGGACAAGACTCAACAAAGCATGAATACATTCGTCAAAAGCTCCGGGAAGTGGGACGACTGCTGATTTGTCTGCGTGCTGACTTCTCTATCAACAGCATGGAAGAAGCCATAAAGCCCTCAAACTTCCTGACAGTTATTCAAGCTGTGAAGAAAGTTGCTGGGTTTAATGACGAAAGCCTCTCCTATGAAACACCCAGCCTAGCTTTGAAATTGGGACAATCGCTCAAGAAAATTTGCGACCACATTCATTCTCGTGCCCTAATGGCAGAAGATGACACATTGGTGAAGTCAACAGAAACTTTCATGAAACTGTACAGATCTCAGTGGTGTGAGCTGGTTTCCCACAAAGCTCTGCACACCCTGAGCAGTGCCAAGTATAATAAACCAACAACACTGCCTTTCACAGAGGATGTCCAGGTACTTCACCAGTACCTCCAGAAGACGGCACACAGTGCAGTTACTAACTTGAAGGAGCAATTAACACCAAAGAACTACGCTGAGCTTGCTAAAGTTACTTTAGCACAAATTATTGTATTCAATCGTAGACGCGCTGGAGAAGTCTCAAAAATGCTCGTCAAAAGTTTTGACGAGAGGGACAGAACACAGCTGCATAAAGATGTAGCCATGGGCCTGTCTAAGCTGGAGCAGAGGTTGTGCAACTATTTCACCAGAGTAGAAATTGTTGGGAAAAGAGAGAGAAAGGTTGTGGTTCTTCTTGCGCCGTCTACGGTTGAAGCTCTATCACTGCTGAGTAGCAAAAGGAAGGAATGCAGTGTCCCGCATGACAATGTTTTTTTATTTGGAAGGCCTAAAACCCTGACCCACTACAGGGGACATGATTGCTTGCGTGTTTATGCAAGCTTGTGTGGAGCAAAACAGCCAGAGTTCCTCAGGTCAACTCACCTTCGAAAACATGTCGCCACACTATCACAAATCCTGAATTTGAAAAAAAATGAACTCGACCAGGTTGCAGATTTTCTGGGACATGATATTCGGGTCCATCGGGATTTCTACAGGTTGCCAGTCCCAACCACACAATTGGCAAAGATATCCAAACTGCTACTTTCCATAGAGAAAGGTGATCTTTCCGGGCTACAAGGAAAATCTCTGGATGAAATTGAAATTGAAGGTAAGCTAATGTTTTCTTTAGAAGCCCCCCACCCTCACCACACACGCATACATACACATACATCCTTTCGCGCTTGTGTAAATGGTTCATTGGTCATGTGAGCTAAGATCATTCTGTACTAATACAGACCAGTTTCTTCAGTTAAGGGTCTGATGGCTCACTGTTCTTTCATTATGACAACCTTTTTTTGTCTAGAAAGCTTGTCATTTAGTGAGACTGAAGATAATGACAGTGAGCCTAAGGGCATCACCAAAGGGATCAAACAACCATTGCCTGAACATGGCGAAGACCTGGATCCAGCATCAGTCTGTACGATCCTGAAACATGAACAGGAGTCTGGATTCAAGGGTGTGTTCTCAGTTTTCTTGATTTTTTTTCTTTCATTAGATGGGACAAGAATAGTCTTCTTGACAAGGCATTTTTCACAAGTAATTTTTGTTTTTTTTTATTAGATACACAATCACATGTGATGTTTACAAGAGAAGACACAGTCCCTACATCTAGCGGTAAGGCAAAATTTAAGATCTTTGAATGTTAAAACCCTCTTCCCATGGGTTCTCCTTTGGGAAGCACGGCTCTCAAGCACGCCTCCAAGATACATGATTCGTGACTGCTGCCCTCATTGGTCGATAGAAGGAGGACAGGGCAGGAGTTGTAATATACCCCAACTCCCATGATCACGCCGGGAGCCAATCACGACGTGTCTTGTAGGCGTGCTTGAGAGCCGGGCTTTTCAACGTCCCATATGCTGTTGTGACAGAGACTCAGAATGGAGCAATCGGGCATTGTAAAGAGAACTTTAGTCCTCTTTTCCAACCTGCAGCCATTCGAAAGCCTGCATTAGTCCCTTACCAAAAACTGTGAAGAGCAGCGGTTTCACGTATTTGTTTTGCAGCCTTTTTAATTTTCACACATTAGTCAGACTTACTTCTGATTGTTCAAGTACTTGTGTATAACTTTTGTTCTGTTTTTGACCATGCATTTCTCTCAGGAAAAGATGATGCTGGTCAAGATTATGACGCTAGAAGACAGCCAAAGAGAATGTGGACCAAACCAGAAATCGCTGCAGTGATGCGACATTTTGGAGGCCACATTAGGAAAGGAAAACTTGCCTCTAAAGTTGAATGCAGGCAGTGCAAGGAGGCAGAAGACTCTGCGTTGTCACAACGTACGGTACAAAATATAAGAGACTTTGTAAGGAACCGAATCATCACAATCAAGAGGCAGCAGGCTCAGAAAAAGCTGTAAACCCATAGCCATTTTCAGCAATAAAAAGTTTTTTTTTTCGATAATCAATCAATCAATTTCATGTACTCTTAATACTTTTACAAATATATTTTACTACTCAACTGAAAATTTCATCACCTATACTCAAGGCTCACATAGCGACAAATCCCGGCTCATCTTGGGAACGTCACATAGAGAATCCCCCAAAAAACAGTTGGAAAATGTGTTTTTAAATGTATTAATTGGACAGGAAATGCTAAAAAATGCTAAGAAAATGCTAAATAGGTGTATCAACTCTTTAGTTTACATTATTGCACTTGGATTAAAGTTGTTCAGATGCTATCCACATTTCCATGTTTAAGTTTGGAGTTCCACAATAGTTTTGCATTTGTTTAATATTAATAAACAGCTCCACTATAAAACTCACACATAACCAAAAGTGATTTGAGTTAGTGGATTTTTTTTCTTGATCTTGATAGACTCCGTTGGGTCTCTTGTTATTGTTAACTGAGAATGTCTGATTCAGTATTTTTGACAGACATTGTTTACAGTTTGATAATCAGGAATCGTTATAATTTTATATAATGCTGTTAATTTCATAATGGCAGGCTACTTGGTCTTTTCATTGAAAGAGCCTGGGTTAAAGGAACCATTGTTAATAAAGACAATTGTCTACACCCTTCATGCAGTTGCTTCTTAATTTGGTAAATTGTAGTTATGACAACATTGCCGTTTTAAGGTCTCAACATTGTTGATACTCTTTACTGTCTTGTGTCTATTAATTAGTTGTGAATGAGCACTTACAAGGTTGAAATCATCACTCATCTACAGCCAATACTCACGTTTGCTTCTGTGCACTTATTGTATAGAGGTGTCTGGTTAGTGTTTTTATGTTAATTTTAGGTGTTGGGGGTGTGCCCTCGTTGTCCATTTAAAGTCAACATATTCTTGTTGTGTCCATGTATACCACAATTCAAGTGTCATCATTGGTGTCTGGTTGGTGTGTTTATGTTAATTTTGGGTGGTGAGGGTGTGCCCTCGTTGTCCATTTAAAGTCATCATAATCCTGGTTTTGTCCATGCATACCACAATTCAAGTGTCATCCGAAACCACCATCTAGTCAGGTCTTGTGATCTCAGGTTCTGAACCTCTTTTCTAAGAGCTAAAGTGTTCTAAAATTTTCTCAATTTTTTGGTAGTGATTTGACCTTACTTCTATTGTTCTAGGCCCTTTTAAAAGGTGTGTCAACTTAAACCACCATCGAGCCGGTTTGTGACACTTGTCAATTTATACCCTATAAACACGTATGTGTGTGTGCGCGTGTGTGTAAGATTGGCGGGCATTAGGACCATGTCTCTCACCCAGTAGGCATGTTGCAATGGACCTTCGATGCTTTGAACCTGTTGGCTTTGTCTTTGCTGATTTGGACAGTGTTGTATGAGATTTGTGATGGCATGCAAAGAGTCAAGACGTACACTAGCACATCAACGTGTGGTATCTTTGTCCTGCCACACCAGCTCAGAGAAAGATGGTTGTTTTATAAAACTTTATAAAATAGCTAACAGGTGGCTCATTGAATATACAAAAAAGTTGTGCAAACACGTTTTTTTAGTGTTGCATATTTTGCGTACAATTTCAGAGCAAAACAACCTGCTCATGACCTTTCTAAAATTGCTTCTCATAAGACTATGAGAAAAAAAAATGACTGTAACGATGACTCAGATTTGATAGTTTTGTGTAACAGTTTTATTTTAAACAATCACAACAAAGAATCAACCGAAAGCTATTTCAACAGTTTTTCAAACAAAATCATTAAAAAGAATTACGCTAATTTAAACATTTCAATCAAGTAAATATTTACCCAATAAATTCATAGAAAATAGGTTTTAAAAATTAGATAATTTTTTTGTGATTAACTGATAAAATTGACAGACTGGCAGCACTTGTTTTCAAGTCTTTTGACAGTTGTTTTGAAGGTCTCGTCTTGCCACTTCTAAAAGGGGGTACAAAGAAAACAACTTGCAATTTATCAACTTTAAAAAACCTTTTCTCATGGTTGGCTTCCACTGTGTATGTAGGTCAAGGTTCATACACACACTCATATATATATATATATATATATATATATATATATATATATATATATATATATATATATATATATATATATATATATATATATATATATATATATGTGTGTGTGTGTGTGTGTGTGTAGGTGTTCGTGTGTGCGTGCGTGTGATTCTCAATGATTTTCTACTAAGGCTCCTCATAGAAAGAAAAATATACTTTGTGTGATTCTAACTCCCATCTCTTCACTGTGACTATAAGTATTTTGAATAAAAGAATTGTTATATAGTATCCAAAAGAATCTAAATTTGGTCAAAAATCGGACCAAGCCACTCCTCGGGATAATTTGACATACTTCCTGTGTTGTTTCTTATTATACAAAACAGCCTGATCCAAAACAACTAGCAGGTGATTGAAATTGACTAATGTGGCAAGTACTGTAATTTTTTGAAAATTAAGCGTTTTAAATGTGTAAATGCAACTCTGCATGAGATAGTTTCTTTAATAACATTAAAAGAAAATGCCGCCACCACACTAGGTCATGATTTTAGTATATACAGTCGGGATCCATTACATATTCTAAAAGAACAAAATCCAATGCTGATTAAGGCATTACGGCTCACCTTGTCATTTAGCTAAAAGCATTGAGGGCAGAAAAACATTGAACTTCTCCTTAGATGACTGAATAAAAATTCATGATGATAAATGAAGTGCGCTTTTTCGGTGCTTTATCGGCAAAACATGGTGCGCAATCGTTTTACAAAGCCGTTCATAATGACACAAAACTGTTTTCAGGACGCTTGGAGGAGTATTAGGATCACACTAAATATGGAAAGAAAATCTGTCATCTACGTTTGAAAATTCATCATTATAACATGTAAATATGCTGACTATAGCGCACCAATACAACAGCTCTATATCACATTGCAACCGAATACATTCTAGCATCCACTTCTAACAGAACTTGATGTTATTGTATTTACACACGGAATACAGATTCCACTTTTGGCAGCAGTTCCATGTTTTCACACAAAATGTGTATTTTGAAAAGAAAATCCTCCCGGTTTAAAATGTCCAGTCATCCTTCAGTGGACAAGCCTGTCTCCCATCAGACCTAATGTGAATCGGAAGCCTCTCCTTGATTTGCTAATGACTTTCCTCTAAGCCCGTTTGAGGTCACTGAGTGAGCTGTCTTCCGCTTTCCCTTTCAAAGCGTCCTGCTTCACTGGAAGCTATATGTAGAGAAAAGCGTGCAACCCAACCGCGGGGCAGTGGAGACAACCAGTCAACGGTAGATATGCCGGGAGCGGCAATCGTTTCTACAGGTGTTTTGGCGGTGTCTTCTTCTGGTGATTGGGGAGGCGCTGAATTTAAGGTTTGGTGTTTAACATTGACCGCGAGTGTGCCCCTCATCTGTGATTGTGTCCCATTTTACCATCTCCGTCTCACAGGAATACATTTACAGCAATTTGTAGGCAATTTCCCGAAACGCATTAGCGTGTTCATGTTATTGAAATCTCCCTTTTAAGCAGTAAAGACTCATTATGGTGTTTCTCCTTCTGCATGGTGCACTCAATATACATTGTATGGATAAAAGTTACAGCCATCCATTTTCCGTAGCGCTTAGCCTTTATTAGGCAGGATTAAATGAAGCCATGTTCAGAACGAATTTGAATGACGTGGGAATAAAAATGCTGCACATATGCTCAGAATGAAAAAAAAGAATTTCCTTTGGAATCGCAGGAGCAGCGTTTTTCTTTCGCCAATTCGAAAGAGTGTTATTTTAAAAGTTCAATCGAAATAGCCAAGGTGCCAAGATTTGCGTATACTCTGGTGATGTAAATATGTCATGATGTCATTATATACGCACGTTGAAAAGGTGGTGTCTTACAGGAGCTTAATCTAGATCTTAATTTAGAATTATTTCAATTGGAACGGCAAAGAGTCGCCATGTTTGGGTTGTACTATCATTTACTACGCTCATGTTTTTGTCACCTTTGTCTTTGTTGAACCCGTCCCAGCCATCTTTGAGTGATAACCCCGGAGTTGTTTCTAGCCAATCATAGCGCACATATAGACATACAACTATTTACTCTCACATTAAATCTAATCCTGTAGAACAGGATGTGCAAACTCTATGTAGTCCAGATTCAAAACCCCAACCTCCAAACTGTGGCAGATGCTCAAATCAATGTCCACAAAGACACAGTCGGAGGAGTTTGATGTCTCACATGCTTGTGTCTTCACAAAATTGTAGAAGCTGTTTGTTCCAATGTTCCGATGAGTGGTGAACACGCTTGTAGTTCCTCCAATCCAGGCGAAAAGGACTACAGTAGCAAAAAAAGGATTCACTTTTTTTTTCTCAACAGGAGTTGACGGTTGTGTAGGCAACATGGACCAATGTCTGTATGCTCGGATCGCCTGCCCTGTCGCACCGTCTCTAGCGGTGGAGAGGGCTGTCATCGGAGATATTTACATATGCGCTGAACAGAAGGTCATTTAAATGCATTTCCATAAAACACATAAATTGTCTGGTGATGATTTGTCAAGGCCGCGCTGCTGTCATGTTCACCTCTGGTCTTCATCACCCAAACATTTAACAAGTCCACCGTGACTAAATTGGATAAGCAGACCTCTGCGCCTTTTCGATCAATGTACTGTAGTGCGTGACAAGCCCATCACTGCAGAGTGTTTACACTGAGCTGCGCTTCTCTCCCAATATGGCACGGACATCTTCAAGCACACATAGAGCTGTCACTCAGCAATGCGGCGCCCAATAAAACGATGGCGTGGAGACAAATTTGGAAAAGTTTCAAAAACCCATAGCTGTCCAAACACTGCTTGGAGTGTGTAGTGAATTTTGAATGTGTCTGAATTCGTGGACATTGTTCAGCTAAGGTGACGAATAAAAGCAAAAGCCAGACTCTTCTGGAAAAAAGTGATGTTTTTGTTCTGTTTACACACTTAGACTGTTGTGATTTTGCATTTGGGATTTGAGCCCAAAATACATCAAGCTGATAATGCTGCGGAGAAAAAAATCACTCTAGAGAGAGCGTCGGGAGTATGATTAAATTTGTTGAAAGTTGGTATCTATCGCACAAACTACTGCAATGGATTAGCTCACCCATGACCTAATGAGGACAAGCTCGACAAAAAAATGGATAGATAACACAAATATATTCTCAGCCAAAAGATATTGCCTTGCAGTTCAGACCATTTTTTCTTTCAGCTGCTCTGTTTTATAATAAATTAAGCAATACTATTTGGTTTTTGTCTGATTCAATCTATTTCTGTTGGAATTACCAAAACATTAACATAAGGAATAAGCAAATGAGTCTGGCCACAGTCGCCTTGAGCACATTTCGAAGCCAAAAGCGGACATGACGTCAGAAAAGCGATGCCAACTAATAAACACTTAATGATAAATAATTTTGAGTGGACGGTTCGTCAGTTGTCGATGTGAGGCTTTTAAGACCACTTTTTTTTTTCTCAAAAAAGTGGGTGTGGCTTACCAGGATGGCAAACGTTTTTGGATGAAAGTAAATTTGAGTAGAGGCTACTGTCTGAAATAAGGCAGGAACCATTTTAACCATTTCAATGCTATCTTCGGCCACAATTAGTGAAGCCAGAAAACATCGTTTTATCTTCTTCATGAATGATGCAGCCATTGAATTGATTCATCCCATAAATTACGGACTACAAAACACCTGATTACAAGTCTAAATGTCTAAATATAGCCCTAAAAACATGTGTATATATATTGGCTACTCCGTATTAATAGCCGCGAATCTTCACATTATTAAATGGGATATTTGGGGAAAAAATTGTTGTCATTGGATTTAAAAAAAAAATATTTACGTACCTTAAACACTATTTAATGTGGTTTTTTTGTGTTTTTTTTTACCCTCAAAACAATGCCAAGCGCAATTATAGTTGAACAGCACCCCAGATCTTTCCTCCTGTATTCACAAAAGTAACATTAGCTCAGCCCGGTGTCGCACTCGCAGAGATGTCTGTATTTTTTGCATGTGCCTGTGCTGTGCTCGTTGAACACAATAAAAGGTGCTTGATTTTCCTCTCAATTGCTAAACACACAGCCACACGCTTCCGCGTTTTTCTGTCTTTCGCTCTCTCCATCACAAGCAGTCAGCTATTGTCTAGTGTGTGTGCCGCAAATACGATCACTATTCAGCAGGAGAGCGGGCTCGGATAGTTTCCTTGGGCCACCGTGAGATGTTCAGTAATTTCATTGGTCAGATGTGACGAGACTAGGTAAATGTATTGACAGCTAGAAGTGCAATAGTAAAAAATAATAAACTGCATCACATTCAAAACTGCAGGGCTAAAAATGTCTGGAGTTTTTTTTATATGTTGTATACAATATATACTGTACATATATTGTTTGGTTGGAAATTTCTGGTATTTTTTTATATTATTTTCTTTCTTTTGAGTTACCTTTGAACTACAAATGAATTGTATCCGTGACTTTGTATTTCTATATACATATTTTTGGATAAAGTTTCCAATTTTATGTAAGTGGCATTCCTAAAAGCCTTTTAAAAAGACTGCCCGTTCCCCCCTTTATCTTGTCACTCATCTGTCTGTACATTAATATCCACCAGTTTAGAATATACAGGCACACGATGGGATTTTTTTTTTTTTAACGTTCTGAAATTGTTTTCAGGATTTTGAAAGACAAGCATTGAGTCTCCTCGCGAGGAATCCTTCGCCTGAAGTCTCGGGCGTGAGCTTGACCTAAAACTGCCAGGAGTGGAACTAACACCAACATTCACACTCCTGTGGTGGAGAACTGTGTGATTTCGGTCTGGAGGTCCTCCTGGATCCCTACTCGGTCCACGCCTAGTCACGCAGGCGGTCTCTCTCTGGTGGCCGGGGCGCAAACGGACACGGGCTCCCTGGTGCTGTTGCGACCGCGAGAGAAGCTGTGCTGCTCCGCACGTGTGCGATAGGGCAGACAGAAATCCCTGAAGCATCTTTTGAAGTTCTCATCCAGGAAGGCGTACAGGACCGGGTTGAGGCTGCTGTTGGTGTAGCCCAGGGCAATGCACAGATGCCAGCTGGCCATCACCAGCAGGTTCTTGTGGTCGATGTTCACCATGGTCTTGACGATGATGAAGATGTGTATGGGAGTCCAGCAAATGATGAAGGCTGCCACCACCACCAGGACCATCCGAGTGATGCGCCTCAGGTTCCTGTCCTTCTCTTTGGACCCAGAGAGGAGACGGACGCTCTTGAGCCGCAGGATCATCAGACCATAGCAGACGGTGATGACAAGCACGGGCACCAGGAAAGCGAAGATGAACACACAAATTTTCGTCACCATGTCCCAGTACCATTCCGGTTTGGGAAATATTATTCTGCAGTCGATGTTGCCTGTGGAGATAAAAACGACAACACTTGAATGGAGGCTCATGTGGCTAGGCAAATTCAACTTTAATAACCCAGCTCAATGAGTTCTCTTCTATGGTCTCATTACTCCCTCGATTCAACACAAGCACCTACTGCTGGAAAAAGAGGCGGCTTTGTACAACTAAGCTGACTACATCTCAAGGTGGCAAAAGTACACACATCCTTTACTTGAGTAGAAGTAGTTTACAGTACCCTACAATCATATAAAGGTGTTTTAATATGCCAAGTTTTGAACCTTGGATAATGAATGCACTGATTTTCGAAACTCAAGTTTCGTTGACACTCGGGCCAAATGAATCTTATTGCGCTAGTGAACAACAGAGTTTCAGGGTCTTCAAAATGATGTGAATGAGGTAGATTGGTCCCGAAGGTCCTGACATCAAATATTGTAAGGTAGCGAGCAATGAAACAGCATGTGCAGCCACTTTGAAATATCCCATATAAATGCAACAAGATTTTGACCAAATGAAATTTCTTTGAGACAGCTTCTTGGAACTTAGATGCCGCAAGATGATGGCAAAGCCTTATTTTGGGGCGGCATGCCTTGGGAAGTTAGCCCATTTTGCGAATCTAATTTCACGTGACCGCAATCGAAGATGTTTAGCTTCGAATTAAGAGCACATTAACTGGAACATGAAGCTTACTTTTTTTCAATGATGAAATGTTTTTTTTCACCCAAGTACCCCCTAACCAATGCAAAGAAGAACAAAAAGACAAAACGGAGCGCTGTGGTATTTCTGGGTGCATTTTATTTAGCAACTCCAGAGAATAGATTGTGGGAGAATCGTCTGTCTTATTTCTGGCTCGTCTGCGCGAAAATCCACCAATGACAACGCACATGAGGATAAAGTAATTCAACAAATTGCTGAATTTTGTCATAGCGTCTCCTTTGCGAAGTGGTATAGGCCTTTATTTTAGCAACTTTTATCCCGACTGGTAGCCATTTGTAGCTCCTCACCTTTTTTTGTCGCCTTGCTAACGGCCATGATCATCACAGGCACCGCAATGACCGACGAGAGAATCCAGATGCAGATGTTGATGATCTTGGCCTTGGCTGGCGTGCGGAAGTCGAGGGCCTTGACAGGATGGCAGACGGCCACGTAGCGGTCCACGCTCATCATGGTGAGTGTGAAGATGCTGGTGAACATGTTGTAGTAGTCGATGGCGATGACCAATTTGCACAGCAGCTGCCCGAAGGGCCACGTGCTCATGAGATAATTGGCGCTCTGGAAGGGCAAGGTGCTGGTGGCCAGGGCGTCGGCCAGGGCCAGATTGAAGATGTAGATGTTGGTGGCCGTCTTCATCTTGGTGTACCTGGCGAGGGGCGAAGCACCGTGAGCGCGCCGAGCAGCAACGTCGGCAGCGTTTTGTTATGTCTGCTGCGGTCGGCTCCCGATTGCCATTAAATCATAACGAGGTTAGAAACCAAACTACTATATGGATTTTAGCCTCATTTCCTCTCTCAAGCCAATGATACGCAGTTTTACCCAGGATAATAAAAGCTTTTTAGATGCACGAAGCTGTGATGGTGTTACGACTGCATGAGAGCCTTCTGTTCTGCCACAATGCCTGTAACCTCCATTAAACTGCACTTGTATAAAATGACTCCTGCACAGAAAGCCTTCACTTCTCCTCTCGCATGTGTCGATTGGACCATGATTGCTTCTTTTTTTTTTTTTTTTTGCAGCCTGCGGCAGCCTCTTTCTTTGTGGCACTTTTAATCAAACTGCTTCATGCATATCAGCTTCAATTCCTGACTAATCAATACAATCAGTCATCAGAGTGATTGATGCGTTAGCTGTGCAAATACATACATCGATTTGACAAATACATCGCTCACGAAGAAAAAAAAAAGGTGCCGTGAGGACGTTTTAGTGCAAGGCTCAGCTGGAAATCGCACTCCCTTGTACCCTCCCTGCTTGTGAGTATTAACTGTATGAGGTATGTGTTAGTGTAGCACTAATATAGCACTAACACAAGAAAAATGAAAACATCATTAGCACTTCTGTGATCATCCGGTTTTTGGGAAATTGTGTTTAGAAAAATGCTGTACAAATGATAAAAATCATCATCATCAAGTTATTTAATAAGTTATTAGTTCTAAGTGTTAGTATTTCTATTGTATTATTAGTACCCGTAGTACCCATATCAATTAAAAAAAGGCTATGCAATATTTTAGCAGTCCAGCAATACCATAATAAGTACAGGTTACAAATAATTTCATTTAATTGTGGAAAAAATAATCCACTTGCTTTTAATTCAATTATAGTGAAGCCACAGGAACATAGTTACAAACAGCAATTGCTGATATTGATAATAATGCAAATGTTCAAAAACAAACACTTCGGTGCAAAATGAATAGATATTACAAGCATGTGTGCACATTATGTGTGTGTGTGTGTGTGTGTTTCACCTCAAGAACATAAAGTAGATTAAAGTATCGTAATAGTTATAGGCTTTCAAATACAGTAATTAACACACCATATGAATTGATTCAGCTCATCATTTGGCTATGAGCCGAGTATTTACAGCGTCAGTATTGTTATTATTATTGATAATGATACGGTTGCTCGGCGTTGCTCTTACCTGACCACGCCGTACATGACGAGGACGTTGCCCAGCAGTCCCACCACGCAGATGAGCGAGTAGAGGGCCGTGATGCACACGGCGATGACGACCCTTGCGGTGTCGCGACCCGCGGGCGCACTGGTACCGTTGGTCGCGCTGGTCCAGTTGGTCCAGTTGGCCGGGACGCCTCTCGGGGAGTCGGGGAAGGTGGCGTTGAAGGGTGGGAACGACACGTACATGTCACCCGGAGGGAAAGTGGGGAACTCCATCGTTAATAAAACAAAAACAAAGATTTGTAGCGTTTTTTTTTTTTTTTAAGTCAATGGGAGATCGTTAGTAGACGGTGCTGACGGTAGGCAACTGAGACTGCGATTGTCACAGCGCGTGGTACTCTCTCTCTCTCTCTCTCTCTCTCTCTCTCTCTCTCTCTCTCTCTCTCTCTCTCTCTCTCTCTCTCTCTCTCATCCCTCACTCACCCCTCCCTCCCTTTACGATTCTTTTTAGACTATAGTATTTACTCTGTGGATGGCGTACAGAATGTTTACACAGTATGCAGAGAATTAAGAATTATTGTATTATAGTCTACCTTTATTTTATGATTATTTTTTTTCTCGATATTTTGCCAACCAATTTCTGTTACTTTTCCTGAACCTTTCAAAGCATTTCAAAATGTTGCAAAAATTCAAGCGTCCTTGGAATTTTTTTTTTCTCTCAGTCCGAAATCTTACAGTTCTCCCACAATTTAACCTGGTATTTTGCAGTTTTTTGACCAGTTTGGGGTCATTTTCTTCCACATCATTCTGGAGTATTTTAACTAAGGGATGGCACACTCTAAATGTGGAACTTTGACATGTTGTCAACATCTGGGTGAAATTTAAGCTCCCTTGTGTCTTTTCCAACGCTTTCCCATTGATGTCAAATGCCAATGATGTAAAGAAAAAACGAATGGATAAAATACCGCAGATGGGTTAATATTTTTCACTCTGAAAATGCTCATTATTCTCATTAGAGAATTTGAAAATGCATTGGGATTCAAATTTCTAAGTGCTTAACTCAGTTACTCCTCAAATGTCTGTTTTGTTTAAAATCTGGAGAACCCCCTAAAGTTTCTTCAAGTACCCCCAGGGGTACTAGTACCCCCCTTTAAAAACCACTGCACTAAACCTCTACTAACAATTAATTTCCTATGACAAAATGAACATTCCGAATCAAATTTGTTTTACTATCTGACCAATTAAAATAATTCCAACGAACTCTTCAGCCACATATTTTTTTCAGGCTTTCCAAAAAGTAGAAATGTTCTTTTTTTCCCACCCTATTCTCCACATTTTCGACTCATCCAAACCATTCCAACATGTAACTGTTCATTGCATACATGGAACAATTGTTTCAAATAATTTCTAAATAAATGCAAAGAAAAAAATATTGCCTTTTCTTGTTAGTACCGGTAATTTTCACCTTGTTTTTGACCAATTCTCTTTGTCCAAATTTACCTTTTCACTTCACCGTTACCACTGCATTGCTTCAAATTCCAAATCAAAACGCAACAATTCAAATGTTTGGGGTATTTTCTTAAAAACCAAAATTTGTGGTCTGATGAGACAAAGATGGATCTTTTTTGCATGCATAGCAGAAAGCAGCTCATCACCTGACCAATACTATCACAAAGTAAAACACGGCAGTAGTAACATCATACTGCAAGGATGTTTTTCGGCAAAGGAAAATACTTACGGTCAAGATGCACACCGATACCAATGTGCGGAGAGGGGAGAGGCTTCAGGCCAAAGCCCAGAATTGAATCTGATGGATCGTCTCTGAAGTGTTCTGAATAGGATCGTGCATCAATCCCCATCCTACCTGATACACCTTGAGAAGTGCTGCAAAAAGGAATGCCCAAAAAGACCAGAGACCGTAATTGGTGCTAAAGGTGCATTAACAAACTCTTAATCAAAGACTGCGAATACATGTGGGCATGTAATTTCTTAGTTTTTAGAAATATAGGAAATCATCTTCATTGCTTAAACTTTTTAATGAAGACATATTTACTTTTCTGAAGTATGACTAAAGGAAAAAGGGTTTTCTCATGCATTATGTATCTACAGTAGTGTAATGTGTGTTGTAACATTTTGTGGAATTAGCCCGTCATTGCATTTTTACGAGGCTGTTATCATGTTCAGGTTCAGATATATTACTTTATACTTATTCAAATACTAGCTAGGGGCTTTTTTTATTCATATTTGTTGCCTTCTTAACTGTTGATGTGGGCAGCATATGGATCAGGGGGCATGTTTTTTATGAGTAGAAAAATATTTTTGGAATAATATTAAACATTGTTTCTGGTTTACAAAAATATTGACTAAGAAAACACACAATGCCATTATGGTGAAATGCAGTGATAAGTCTCAGCACTTTAACTCATCTGGATAGCAATTGCAATAATCACATGGTGTTTTCATGTTAGCCGATTTCCATTCAAATGTGACCGTTGCGTCCAGAGTCTCCTTTTGTATTTGTCACTTTGTAGCGCCAAAAATAAGGAGCTCATTTTACTTTTTCCCTTTGGCCATCGGGGGGATTCATTGTTTTGCTTTTGCTTTTCAGAATCACAATGCAGAATCAAAATTGGTCAAGCTACAGCTGGACTTGGCCAAGATATTGGACAAAGCCTAGGCCACCCCCTAATAAATAGGAACTACCTCTGCCTCAAAAATTGAGCATGTAAATTTTAAATGGACTCATAATTTACTCAAATGAATGTATTTTACTATCATTCCCAAGCCGGCACTAATTACTGTGCTACATACAATTATGTTATATAGTATGTGTAAGTAGTCTCTTACCTCTAAGTTCTAGTGCTAAGGCAACAGCATGACTTAATGAATCAGCAAATTTATGTAGTATGTTGAACACATTAAAAAAAAAAAAAAAAAACATCTGCAACTCCCCGGACTAGCGGTTCTAAAATGGAAGAACAAGTACCCCTGTGAGCATGCGATGGCACTTTGGGGAGTATGTGAGATTTTAACAGGGCTTTTGCAGGTATCAGCAAATTTAATTTAATGCGGCCCTATTATAAAAAGTCAACTTTTTGGAGATTTTACCCGAGCTACAATGTTGATTTCTCTCCCTAAACAACCTCAAAGTGTTATTTTCCTTCACTGGTGCATTTCTAAGCATTTCTCTTGCTCGTTTTCGCCTGACAGTTAGCATTAAGCATTTGTAAGACTGTTAGGTTTAGTCCACAAATCCCAGTTCCAGGTCAATTCCGCACTTCTTTATTGAGCCATTCCTCTTCCTGTTTTTTTTTTTTTTTTAAAGCGGTGGGTGCCGGTACATGGGCATAGCTTGCGGCCTGTGTTAGCGGAGCCATTAGCCCACGCGGTGTCACTTTGCAGTCACCTCAATGAAATTACCCGACTAACCCACAGGACTAATGAAATTACCTGTCGCTAGGCAGGCTGATGAAATATTTAACAAGGTTTTCAAAGCCAATAATAGAGCAGTAATCATCATAGCGGATTCTGATTTGACGTTTGTGAATGATTGTGTTGTTTTTTTTTAGCTTCTAGCTTGTGCATTGATGTGAGTTATTGACTTGCCATCCAATATATTTGTATGCATGCACAAAGAAAACAGAGGCACGTAATGGTTTATATTAGTCAATATTTAATCGATTCTACAGCTGTTCAGGCAAACGAAATACTGGCTCTTATCGTAATTGATCAAATAGTTCGACAGCAACTTTTACAACCTTTAGGCCTTCAAAACGTCTTTAAAATTGAAGGTTTCAAATGTTACGGCTTCAGATGCGGTCATACTTTGCAGTTGCAGTAATTGTTGATTTGTGCACAATGAATTCTCAAATGTTTGGGAAACATTCATGGGCTATATTCTCCATATGTACCTTAACCTTAAAAGTGGAAGCGACTGTTCTTCTTCCACACAATGTAACAAAGAGATACAACTGGCTTAGTTGTAGACAGTTAATTTACATCCTTACATGTTTATAAAAGCCTTACAATATAGTCAACAAGTTTTTTAGCAGCCAATGTAATTTTCGGTAAAAAAAAATGGACCCAGGTTTCCAAAACGGCTGCCCAGACCATATTTTGGACACCTCCATTATACAAGAATCCACAGTGAGTTAATCACCGGCAGAAAAATGGTCCAGGCTACAGAAGAATATCTCTTTTTGTTATTGTCATGCTATAGATAGATCCTTTGTGTCTTTATACAATGAAGTGCCACAAGTGAGCACTTCACGGGAGTTGAAGCATCCGTTTATCTATGCTGTACAAATAAAATATACAAGCACCACTTTTTCTTTTGCTCTCATTTTTTTAACGAGTTAAACTTAAGGATGGAAACCTTTCAGGATACTTGTGCTATGCAAGATTTTAGATTTTGGTATTGATTGATGCCAAGTAAATGGTAAATATTGGTAAATACTGGTGCCAGTATCGGTGATACCAATAACAAATACTTCGAGGTTTATAAAATATTATGATATTTTAAGTCATTTGCGCGGCACAGTGACTGGTATTCACGTCCACCTCACAGTTCGGAGATCGCTGGTTCACTTCTGGCTCAAGCCTTCCTGTGTGGAGTTTGCATGTTCTTCCCATTCCCGCATGGCTTTTCCTGTTACGTTTCAAAAATATGCATGGTGGGTGTATCTTACACACTAATTTTTCCTTAGGTGTGTTAGTTAGAGAGAAGGTTTTTTGTGTGCCCTAGACAACTGGGATAGGCTTCAGCACACCGGTGACCCTTGTGAGGACACAAAGTCAAGATAATAATTCCTTAGACAAAAATGCTGGTCATTATTTGTACTTGTAAAAGAAGGCCTTTGTGAATAGTTGATTTCAATATACAGTAGATTCAACACAATGATAAATTAGTTTGCTTTCTTTGAGGACAACAGAAATCTGTGATTATTTTTACTGTTGAAAGGCTGATATTCAAAGGATTTGGAAAATTTTGAATAGAACAAGGTCAAGTCCAAATAATGATGATGGTGATTGTTATTATTATTATTGTCATCAATTTGTTAATTGCTCAGTTGTTCTTTAATTGACTGATTGCACCACTGAAACGGGTTATTCATTTTTATATAATTGAATAGCATTTTAATCTCACAATGATTTTCTAATGAGGCTACTTCAGGGTTCTTGAGGTTTTAAAAGAGTTTCTGCAGGTAATGTAATGCATTTAAACTCATCATAGGAATATAATATTATCTTTCCAAATTAAGAGCAAATGTATTGGAACAAGAAGAAATATGTCACTAAATTTGATCACAGTCTCCACTATCCACTACCACTGTTTGTCTTTATTTAAGTAAGTTTTATATCCATGCGCATCGTCATTGGTTAAGAGGTACGTCAGAAAAAGGCATCATTCGTCTTTCCATTACTGACCGTCAACTGCATCGACAACCTCCTCGTTTAAATTGTTGTTGTATCCGCTCCCCTTCCTTTCTTGTTCACACAGCTGTCTATGCTGTAGCTGCAATAATTGGCTCCCTACCCTCCCTCATGTCCTCACACCTTAGTGGTGACCTGTGATTGGTTTCTCTCTGGTTCTATCACAGCCGCTGGGCCGTTCAGGTTATGTTTAGTCATTCTGCATGTACTCTGGCAGCTTTTCGATCGTAATTATTATATCAGCTTGACAGCTTTTCTTTTCTGGTGTTTCTTTCATGAGAATAATGACTTGCAGAAAAAAAGTTCAACAATGGTCGATTAGAGATGTAAATTGCGATTGGAGGCGAAGAAGCAACAACCCCTTTGCTAAAGAATGACAAAAGGGGTTGGTGGGGCAGCAGGGTTATCAAACAGACAGTTGAATTGCGCTTATAACATCTGGGGTGTGCTCAGTGCTACATTATGGGCCTGACAGTTAAGCCCCCACGCTGACAACGAACTGATCACAACACTCAATCTCAGCCACAATTGTCCAAATGGGACAGCTCACATCAAACGAGCTACGCTGCGGCTCAGAAATGAGCTAACTTTAATTTCCGATACCAGGAGGGGACTGAGCGCTTCTTCCTGGGGTTATATTTCTCTTTAGTCCTCGAATGACACCGGAGACGGGAACAGCCCCCATAAAAACTTTGCCATTCAAGAGACACTTTCCGTTTTGTTTACCCTTTTAAGCATACTGACTGACCTTTTTAAAAATTGAAAACGGGAGTAGATGTACAGTGGACCGCACAAACGAAATGCTGTTGTTAGTTGGGTTATGGTTACAGCACTCTCTGCACTCAGTTATCCCTTGGGGAAAATCACTTTTGATTAGTCCTAACAGGCAGTAAGATTACACACATCACTCCTTGGCCAAAGGAAATCTTGGAAAACATTTTGCCAGTCTTTGCAGAAAAGAAGGAAAGGAACAACAAATGCACAACGCAAACTCTTTATAAAGAGTGAGAGCTTTTTTTTAAAAAAGTTAAAAAAGTGTCTTTTTCAAATATTTGATATTAGAGACATTAGTTACTATACATAGGAGCAAAAACTACAAATCTTAACATTCAATTATAACAAAGTAGTAAAATAAGTTTTTCAAGTCAGTAAAAATAGTGTACTCAGTAAAAGTATGTAAGTAAAAGTAATAAAAGTCAAAATAGTATTTATACATAAAAGAGTTCATATTACTAAGATAATCATTTATTCTCATTTCGAGCTGAATAAACTGGCACAATTGGACGAGTGATCAGCATGTCCGCCTCACGGTTCAGTCTCCAGGTCAATTCCAGCCAGCTCCAGCCTCCCTGTGTGGCGTTTGCAGGTTCTCCCTGTGCCCGTGTGGATTCTCTCCGAGCACTCTTACATTCCAAAAACATGCATGGCAGGTGCATTGGACACTCTAAATTGCCCTAAGGTGTGATTTGTCGCATGAACGGTTGTTCGTCCGGATGTGCCCTGCAATTGGCTAGCAACCAGTTCAGGGTGTCCCCAGCCTACTCCCCGTAGACGGCTGGGATAGGCACCAGTGAGCCAGCAACCCTACCGAGGATAAGCGGCTAAAGAAAATGGATGGATGGATGGATGGATTTTGAATTGAATCAGTTGTAGTTCATTTCAGCTTGAGACCCACTCAGTGGCCACCACACAGTTCATCACAGTTCAACCAAATAAACTTGTGAACATTTCACCCTAAAAAAAAATGGTTGTTTCCTGTCCCCTCCATCACTAAAAAAAGATGGTGTCATGAGATATCCAGCTTTGGTTAGAATATCCATTTCAACTAATAGGACACCACTACTTTTGTTGTTCCCTCATTTTCCAGAGCCCCCAAGTAGCACATAAAGCCAAAGGTCCTGGTTTAAAACAACACACGTTTCACTGAGATTTTTTTACAAATCAAGCAAATGAACACCGGAATAAAAAAGAGGGAAAAAGAAATCAGTCAAATTCAAACGATTTATTCATTACTCTCTTTACATTAAATCATTTGCAGCTGGACTGCTTTGGTTGTCTACTAGATGTTTCACCTCTCTTTGGCGCAGGTGTTTTCAGTCCATCAGAGGCTCCAGCCTGAGTGTTGGTATGGAAACAAAACCATTCCTTAAGTTAGAGTCATGCTCCATTTGCAGCATGCAGCAATAAGACACAATGTAGAATATATATATATATATATATATATATATATATATATATATATATATATATATATATATATATATATATATATATAATGTAAAATATATATATATATATATATATATATATTGTGAATAAAATTGATGAAGACCTTATCACGGCGACAAATTCAATCTCAGACATTTGAAGCACTTGGAAGTCAATCAGCATCACAATGTTTGTATTTGACTAGATGTATTTACAGCCTTTCTTAATTGATCTTGAATAATACAATAGCTTTCTCTCTCTGGGCTATAATGCTTGTCATATTTCATTTGCTAGTTTCTGCTATTATAGTTAAGGGGATTTTTTTTTTTTATCTGCATTCAACACCTGGTGCCTGCCATGAGTTTTTCACCAGTCTGACGTGTGCCTCAGACTTTGAAAAAGGTCAAAGAGAAGCAAAGCGTATCATGCCATTTTCTTTCCCATGTCGCCGGTATGGGCCACTGCAAGAGAGAGCTTTTTCTCACAATTCACATGTATTTTGTTCGTCGCCTCTCGTGTGAGACAAATGGTCCGTTCAACCTTTAGGTGTGATGTGTGTCATCATTCTTCAACTCATAGACGGACTATTAATTACATTACATTATGCCTGTGATTGTACAATCGCATGTAGCCCGAGGGAAATATTGGGTCTCTCTGGAACGCCTTGCCAGGTTTATCCTTAATTTCCGCATAGGGCTCACTTGGAGGATTCCATACGGGCAGATTCAAAGCCACCAATTGCTTAGGTATATTACCACTCATATTTAATATATATTCGGATTAAATGTTAAAATCAAAACTGCAATGCCGTGACCCCCAAAACTGATTTATTGACAGTTCAGCCGTATTCCCCGATGGCTTAGTACAAGTATCATTTATTCATGTTCCTCATGACTGCAAGGCGTGCTGTTATACCAAATCGATATTTGCTGTGAGTAGATTGAAAAAGAGAAAAAAGAAAGTTATATACCAACCACACAGACCAAAACAGCAGGTTCCTTCTGGTTTCCTGGGAGAAATGATGCTGCTAGAAACCTGATTCATTTTGGAAGTCAGGATCGCGTAAAAGTGAGCTGGATGTGCTGTGTGGGCGAATGGATGTGTGTGGGAGTGGACAGTGTCAACAAGGCAAAGCCATTAATTGCGATTGCAGTGTCAGGAGCTCACTGAGATAAACACTGACACAGGCTTTCAAATACTGTGTTGTTCACTTTACCTTTTTATAAAAAAGAAAAACAGAAATGTGTATGTGCGTGTGTGTGTGTGTGTTGGGAGGACTTTTTTTTTCCCTTGCAATACAATATCGTATGAATACACAGTTTGACTGAAAAGCCACCGGCGCCTGCTGTTTAGTGTAGTTGTGGTGCACAACAAAGTGGACCTTGCTGTGTCCGGCACACAAGATCAGCGGGCAAAGAGGCAAAAAAGACGGAAAAAAGAACAGAACCCACAATAGAAATATTTAATAGGGGCATGTTCAGTGCTTTTCAGATACTGTATTAATCTTCATGTCACTACACGGCAGTATGTGAATGGATATGTTCACATTTGCCTCATTTTTCATAATCCCCCCAGCACTGTATGTTTTTACTTGAGTTTTTGAAGAAGCACATCTGCAGAAACCAGAGACGAATTTCTGAGGCTACTAAAGCTTGTCTTAAACTTGTTTAAAATTCGCAAAATATTTTTTGTGACTTGAATGAGTCTAAATATATTTTTATTTCTGAAAATGAATGTCCATCATGAAAAAAACTGAAATAGTATGTAGATGGTCATCGTAATCATCTGATTGGTTTACTTGAACATTAAGCGCCATGCATGCAATATTTTATTTGCAGGCATGTCAGCCAATGAAAATTTAGTCCTATCAACTTTAATTATTAGTGACCATTGTAGGGATAGTCCACGTATTTAGGCTTATTTATTTTCCTGTGAACTAAACTATTTGTATGTACAATGAATACCTTTAAAACAAATTTCCACTTGCTGTCGACTGAAAATGACGTCAGAGGTAAGCTGCTGCCAACAAAGTTCCTCTAATTTTTTGAATGAAAATAGTATTTTCATGCCTCAAGGTTTACTCTTGATCTCATCTGGACTAGGACATCATTTGAGCAGTGACCTTTGAGACTCAAACTTGTTTTGGTTTTGATAAAGGTAGAAGTGACAACACTCATGCCCCTAATGCCTCAGCAGTGCCTCAAAATTCGGCAGCTTTAGGGAGTCCAACCCTGACTGGAAACAAATCCAATTTACTCCTAGCATTGCAGACAAACCTCTGACATTCTTGAGGTTTAGGGACCAATTAGCTCATGTAAGGCTACCGTTATCTGAGTCTCCCACAGGATCCCACGAGGAACTGGAGGCCTTCTCCAAGTCTCCAAACCATTTTTCCCATGCACCTTTTACGATTCTCCTGATGCTGGCCCACAGGTCCACACTGACAAATGTTTTATAGGTAGGGTTCAGTTCTAGCTTCTGAATAGCATCTGTGGATGACATTAGTTGCTGGACACAATGTTTGTGTGTCCTTGCTCGGGTCAGTAAGCTATTTATTTTAAAATACAGTATGGCTATTTTGCTGCCGTATAAATGCAGTAGATCATATCGAGTGGTTATTCCAAAGTCTGAATGATTTCATAGGGCTAAATGAGGCAACCAAAATCATATAAAGAGCTCTCATCGCCCCAATTATCACTGTGAGTGTTTAATGAGTGTTCCAAGCCATTGATCAATAGTGATCAGGCGTGCTGACAACTCAGCAGCACTGGGCAATCACTTAGAGGAAATTAGAACCTTGTAATTTGTGTGATAGTGCTGTAACACTTCTTTCACTCTACTTTTATTTGTCCATAAACAACAACTGAATTTATCTGCTATATATCGCACATACAAATGAAAACGTCTCATGAAATTAAAAGAGAAATATAATTAATCGCGGCATTCTTTAGTGACAGTTGAATGGTTTATGGAAAAAAATCAATTAGTCGCACGCATAGTTCATCGGCCAAATAACATGGCAGTCCCCCTGATTGCAAAGTCACTGGTGCTTGGCCTAAAAACAAAAAAACTTGCAAGCGCTCATCATTTTTAAACAGGCGGTGTCCCGCAGGCATCAACGCCATGACTGACAGATTTTTATTTACTGTAGCGGCCAAATGGCAGACCCACAGTGTCGCTCTCAAGATGTTGTTTTCATCCGTGGGTCCCGCTTTTTTGGTTTCTTTCTCAGCAGTGTTCAGCATTAACGGGCACAGGTTCAGCAGCCTCAACTGGCAATTAGTCACGCAAGAGTGATTTGTCTGGGCCCGGGACTTGATTAGCTTCTGTAATTTTACGCCTGGCTGGCGGAAGCCAGCAAAAATGTCACAAGAGACGCTGTTAAAACATAAAAAGAAACTATGTGCAGAGATCAAAGTCAGTCACTGGATCCGATTTTTTTAAATGCTGTGTTTGTGATTCAAAGTGAGCAAAAGATGTTTCTCAAACTTTTGCACTGACATCCTATGATTTCAAAGTCATGGATCGCCTTATGATGGAAGTTGTTTCCTTGACTAAAATAAAGAAAATCAATGTATTATTATTATTAATATGGACTACTGATGCAGCAACTCAAACTTAGGTTTAATCAATGTGATATTGAGGCTTGAATTCCGCTTGGTGTGGGGCACAAAATGAACAGGCATTTATATGCTTTTCCATTACATGGCAGGAAGTATAATTAAACTGCCGAGCCATCTATTGCATTGCTGTTCTTTATTTCATTCCATACAACCGAATAATAGCTTTGCGTTCAACTAAACAGGCCTAGATGACTTAAGTCCGTTTCGTACATTTGTGAAATCATTCAGACAAGATCATTCTTATTTCAGTATATGTTGGCGATTTGCTTTTGTAAAGCACAAATATATGTGCCTTGGCATAATGAAGGTGGGGAACGCTGTACTGAGATACTTGTTGAAACTAACAGAACAAGAGCCAATCACAGTCATATAATGAATATGATGATATATGTCTTCAAGAGGGCTATGTTAGCAGCTGTACGAGGTCGTCACCTCTTTTGTAAACTTTTTTTTATGACTTTTTGTTCAGCGTCATCCCATGATTAATTTTTTATCATCGTGGAAAACAATGGTGGAATCAAACGTTGGGTCAGTCTGCAAGTTATTTTCTTGAAACCTAGAAGGTAACAACCTTGTTGTCCGTGAACACCATGAAAAACTAGATGACGAACGGAGAACGAAAACAGGAAATACAGAGCAACCTTCCGGATTAAAAGTAGATATTTCAAAATACTATAACACAGTTAAGTAAACACTACGATCAGGAGTGCTTGAAGAATTCTTAACACAAAATAAATCTCATCTTTATGGCCACGGATGGATTCAGATGTTGGTTCAGTTTACTTGCTTCTTTTAATGAAAATAATGTGGTACAACCTTGGTTAAAAAAAGCTTCTGTAAACAGTTGCCCCATTACCATAATTATCGTAAGAATATGTTTGATATATACAGTTAAATACATAAAGTTTTGGAATTGGGGCCCCTTCGAATTTTGGGTGCCACGCCCACTATTAGGATCTTCGAATCGCACACTAATTTTGGGACCATGTTGGAGGCACTCATCTTTTGTTTTAGGATAAGTACAGACCTGTATCTATGAAATCCAGACCGCAAATAATTTGGCCACGCGGGCACATTAGAGTGATGATACTTTGATTCTCCAACTCCTCCAATACGAACTTAACCTTTACATATGATATTATTTTGGGCAATTTTTTTGAAAAATGAATGGGAAACTATAGTTTTAACCGTATAATCGTCTTCTGGAAGTAAATACAGACCCACAGAATTGAGCAGAGATGATAAAAAAGGATAATATCAATATAAAACACTATATTACTTTCATATTAATATGTAATGTAACAAATTTGATCAGATCTTAGCATCAGTGTTAGTAAAAAAAGGGGAACATACAGAAAATAATGTATAACGTTCTGATTATATGTTTTTTACATTATGCGTATTTTTCTCTCATTCATTGTTTGTTTTACAAGGCCAAGGGACAGTTGACACAATGCGCTAATTTATAATGACATTGCAAGATAGGAAACGCTGTCAGGACATACGTGAAATGAGTTGGAAATAACAAAAAGGTGTAAAGAGAGCTATTACCTGAACAAAGAGAAATTTTCTCGCATGAGGAGGCAAGGTGGAGTAAAGCTGCGCACAGGAAAATATCACACCAATAATGCGCATGCTCTCAGAGACCATTCCCTGCAATGCAATAAAAACAAATTTAATTGAGAAAATGTCTTCGATGGGGTAAAAATCCCCTTGGTGCATTAGGATTGCCAAGATGATTTTTTTTTAAACTTGTTTACAACTTTAACACGAATGCAAGCAGGTCTGTCGGATCTGAGGAATCAATTTAACGACCTGAAGTGGGTGCTGCCAAACCCCGTGAAAAAGAAAGATTGATCAAGCAAGTGGAGGAAGTGTATCGACTTTGGAGTGCTAAAGCCTCAGAGAATCAAAAAAGAACAAGGGACAGTGGGATGAAGGAAAAGATAAGTGCCTTGGAGAGGTTTCAAACCATTCGGGCAGAGTTCAATTCGAACAGAAGATAAAGATGCTGGTCTGGAAATCAAAGAATGGTAAAATAGGGGTTGACTTGGAAACAGTTGCCATACCAGAGTTCAGGAGACAATTTCTCTCACCATCGTCATCATCATCTGTAATGATTCATCATCATCATCATCATCTGGATGCTCCGCTGCTCCGATTGCCATCTTCCTTCTTATTCCGACTGGGAGGTTGGGCAAATGTTTGTGTTTTTATTTATCGACAGAAGTTCAACAGACAGAAACAATTTAGCCGAAATTGTTATGTTTTGTGTCTGAGTTGGTGTTGGTTTCAATTCTAGTGAGGAGTTGCTAGCTTGTCCGTGTGTCAGAGTCTCGTTGGGGGCTCGCTCGTTTTTTTCATCTTATGACTTATTGATCAGAGGAAAACTTGTAAAAACCAAGCACCATGGCTGTGACTGTTGTTTTTTAGATCCCTGTTTTGCAGTCATCTTCAATGATGTTGATGAATGAAGTATGAAGGATGATGAAAATATTTTTCATCCAAGTGCCTTCCAACCAATGAAAATAAAAGAACCACTTAAAACAGAGTGCCTGCCATTTGTGTCTGTTTTAAAAAAATGGAGGTACATTTGTAAAAGCTATATCCAGGCGTATTTTATTCAACGTCTCATAACGGTAGACGGTGTAATCTCTTCTGTTTCATTTCTGGCTCATCTCGTCAGAAAATTGCATCATTATTGGCAATGTGCGTCTGTATAAAACAACAGAATGAAGCGTCACAACATTTTGCAGAGGAGCCACAATTTAGCAATACGTTGCTTCATGTTCCAATTAATTTGCTCTTAATTAAACAAAAATACCATTGCTGTCATGGCATTAAATTAGATTTACTGACACTTGTAGAACCCTTGTTAAAATCTCACACCGAAGACCACTGTGTTAAATAATAAATGCAGGTAAATCTTTAGCAAGCTGCTTATGAAATAAAAAGGCTACACTATAGTCTGTATTTTTTTCACAAGGATGTAAATACAGTACAGGTCATTTAAAAAAGCACCAACTATCTCTGAATCACAATTTTTGGCCAATCATTCGTGCTATAATTTTGAGTCTTGTTTTAGTATTAGAACAGAATCTTTTGCTGTCATTCTTGGAACATTACAATAGTCCTATACCTGTAGGGGTTACACTTGTATTTTTTCATTGATTCTGCAGTGCTTCATTTATTCATGATATTAGGTCGAAGTATTCCACTTGAACTGAGCACATCGTCGAATATATTTAAAGCCCAAAGGAGAGGGTAAAGGGAAAATGAGGGTTGTGGTTATCAGATAATCCCTCCATGTCTCCTGAGTAAATGTTCCATTACATGTCACGCCAGTCAGTGAGCTTCATAATCCCCGAAGGGAGTCACGTGACCAGCCTTGCTCTTCACTGTTTATTGGCTTGACTTCCAAGAGCTGAACTTCTTTGAAACCAAATGTATGCGGCAATACTTAACTTGATGCTTTATTTGCTCTGCTTTCCAGAAATGGCCATTAAGGCAACTGCATGGTATTTGACAGGAAATACATTGCAGTCCAAAAAAATAGACCTCCAGTCTCCTCTTCCTTTCTCATTAGCATTTGTCTATTTTGGTCGTTGATTTCTTCACATCCCCCACCTACTTGACCGGTGAATGTCCATTGGATAACTTTAGCTCATTATCTTGCAACAAGTGAAGCGCAGCTGCTAAGTGGTAGCACCATTTACATTATAGTCATGGCCAAAAGTTTTGAGAACGACACAACAATTTATTACAAAGTCTGCTGTTTCACTTTTTATAATGGCAATTTGCGTGTACCCCCGGACATTATGAGGAGTGATCAGCTCAACTGTTATGAATTGCAAAGTCCCTCTTTGCATTGAAAATGAACTTTATCACCAAAAACACATTTCTACTGCATTTCGGCTCTGCCACACACAGGTTTCACATACATTAACACAGCTGTGGGTGCTGATGAGGACAAGGCTGGAGATCAATCTGTCATGACCGAGCGACTGGAAACTTTAAAAGGAAGATGGTGAATGACACCATTGTTCCTCATCTGTTAGTCAAGGTTACCTGCGAGGAAACACGTGCAGTCATCATTGCATTGCACAAAAAATGCCTAACAGGGAAGTCTATATAGCAGCGGGTAAGAATGCACCTCAGTCAACCATCTGTCGAATTATCAAGAATTTAAAGGAGAGAGGTTCAGTTCTTACCAAACGGGCTCCAGGGTGCCCAAGAAAGCCCAGCAAGCGCCGCTAGGACCGTCTTCTGAAGGTGTTTCAACTGCGGAATCAGACCACCATCGGTGAAGAGCTTGCTGAGGAATGGCAGCAGGCAGGTGTGAGAGCATCTGCACGCACAGTGAGCCAAAGACTTTTGAAAGAAGGCCAGGTGTCAAGGACAGCAGCAAAGATGCCACTGCTCTCCAGTAAAAACATTAGAGACTGACTGATATTCTGCAGAATGTACAAGAAATGGACTGCTGAGGACTGGGGTGAAGTCGTTTTCTCTGACGGGTCCCCCTTCCGATTGTTTGAAGACGAGGTGAGCGCTACCATTAATCCTGTCTCATGCCAACAGTGAAGCATCCTGACACCATTCATGTGTGGCGTTGCTTTTGAGTCAAGGGAGTGGGCTCCCTCACAATCTGGCCGAAAAACACAGCCATGAAGAAAGAATGGTACCCGAACATCGTCAGAGAGCAACTTCTCCCAACCATCCAAGAGCAGTTTGAGGATGAAGAATGCCTTTTCCAGCATGATGGAGCACCTTGCCATTAAGGAGAAGTCATAACTGAATGGCTTGGAGGACAAAACATTAAGATTTTGGCTGGGAAACTCCCCAGATCTTTATCCCATTGAGAACTTGTGATCAATCCTCAAGAGGCGGGTGCAAAATCAAAAGCCCACTAATTCTGACAAACTCCAAGCATTGATAATGCAAGAATGAAGTGCCATCAGTCAGCATTTGGTCCAGAAGTTGATTGACACCACGTTAGGGAGAATTGCAAAAGTTTTGAAAAAGAAGGGGCAGTACTGCAAATATTGACTTATTACATGAATTCTGTGTAATTATCATCAAAAGCTATAAATACTTATGAAATGCTTCTATTTGTATTTCATTACACCATAGAAACATCTGACAAAAACACCTAAAAACCCTGAACTTAATGAAAATGAATAGTTGTGTCATTCTCAAAACATTTGGTCGTGATGCCATCGATTCTTATCCAGCGTGGAGCAAAATCAAAGAAACTTTTCAGCACCCTTAGCCACTTAGAGTAGCCACTCTATAAACAGCACTGCAATCTCACATTATGCGGAAAATTAACTATTCACAAGTAAATCATTTCTCTCCGTAACATTTTAGTGAATAAGATAATAAAATTTTTAAACAAAATTGGTCTCCTGGGTGGCGTTGTGGTACAGTGGTTAGCACTTCTGCCCCACAGCTCAGCGTTCCAATTCAAAGTTTCATCTCCAGCTAACCCTGTCCTGACTGTGTGGAACTTCCCTGTGCCTGCGTGGGTCTTGTCACTTGGCACTCCGGTCGCCTCCCGCATACCTAAATCATGCATTAGGTTTATTGGACACTCCAAATTGCCGTTAGTTGTGATCGTCTCTGTGTGCCCTGCAATTGGCTAGCAACCAGTCCAGGGTATCGACTCATGAGCGCAACTGTAACAATGGCAATAAGATTGGAAATTAAATAACGTGATATACATAAGGTGAGATGCAGTGAAAACAAGAACAAATAAACCCCACAAGAGAGAAATCCATCAAAAGAGAAGGTGAGATGTTAGAATTTACAGTATTAACAATAATATAATATACCCAATTATTAGATTTATTAACATATAAAAATAACATTGTCTCATAAACATAAGATGGTACAACACAACACAAAGGAAGGTAAGATAAGATGAGGAAAAGTAACATAAGATTATGTGACATCCTAATATGAGCGGAGAGCCAAGTCACAAAAGCAGTCATTATAATTTTTCATTATTACAAGTAGATAAATCTAAAATGACAACTCTGGGCAAGCTCTAAAATATGTATGAATAAATTTGAAAGATTTATATCACCAGATTCCATATGACTGTAGGTTTATAACCAAAGCCCCTCCCATTATCCTATCCCCACTTTGAGCAGAGGGTGTGAGGGAACATCCCATTGTAATAAACATGTCATTAAATGAATACCCGTCAGTGTCAGTCAAAATTGAATATTTTTATCTTCATGACAGCAGAATAGAATCGCTTGCAATGTTGAGTTATGGTATGTTTCTTAATGTACTGTATTGATTTTGCAGTGCAGCCATCTTTCATTGAAATATTCTCACTATCTGGGGCAGACAAAGTCGATGTCTGCCCGTGAAAAATACATGCCTCATAAATAGTGTATGGATAATATGTAAACAATACAGAATAGTGAATATTATATTGCATGCAAACTTGCTGTGGTCAAGGCTCTTAGATTTATATGGATACTGAAACTCATTATGAAAGATTTGAGTGCCAATGGGAATTTTTAATAGATTGTCAATCCCCCTTGTTGTTCTCCAGAAAGACCATGGCAATAAGGTCAAAGCAGCCCAGACAACGGAAGCCAATGAACAGCACGGCAACCTCTTCCTGCTCGCTGCCGGACTTGATTATTTATCCACAAAGCTCTCAATGTTCTCTGAATGGATCAACCCGCCATTGGATCAATGCTGCGTGCTCTTTTTGACTTGGTGGATGGAGTTGTAAACAAGATAGTAAACATGATTGGAAAAAAAAGTGTCGACTTCGGTAATCCCAATCATTGGCATGGTCGGTGTTGCAACCCCAAAATCGTCGGGAGTGAGTCATCCACAAGGAGTGTTGTTGCTGTTGAGTTTCGATAGAAGACCGCAGCAATTTGTGAAATGTACATACAGTGGTACCTCTTCTTACGAAATTAACTCATTTCTGAAGTCATTTTGTAATGTGAATTTTTTTTTGTAAGGAGAGGCACTTTTTACATGTAACGAATCTCATTTTCAAGATTCATCCCAATGTCAACATCTTAACACATACATAAGTTAATGTTTTCAACTGTTTTTTAGCCTTCAGTAGCTATACAATAGTGTATTCATACAAACAAATACAAAGTAAGCACCACTTAGAGAACACATGATTACTCTTTGTCCAAGCGAAAATACATCAGAGGTCTATTGATGTGAATTTCCCTACGGGGATGAATAAAGTATCTATCTATCTATCTATCTATCTATCTATTGATGATGTGCCCGCGAGCTTTTCCAGGTATGACCAAGGTTGCCTCTCAAGGCTGAAAAAAAGCTCTCTAAATCATTTCTTTCCAGAACAAGTATAGAGCATTTCCATGACAATGGAGACAGGTCTCATTATACGTAATAAAGGGGCTGATGAGAACTATTTGAAACGAGCGTGACATTTTGAGTACCATTCGGGAGCACTTTCATATTCATAAGACATGCGCCTTTGTTTGTTCCAATAACATTTGAAAATCAAGCAGCTGAACCTGAGAGCAATGATTTCCTAGCTCCTACTTTTAAACTACGTATCCAACGTTTTTTCAACTGGTTGGCTGCAATAAGGTAAAATGCAGAACTCTGCTGTCACCCAATCCAAATGGATGGGTGGATTTGGTTTGTCACCTGTCATACTTTTCAAATGCAATAGATCTGCTGTCATAAATGTGGCTTCTATCTATTTTCAATGATGTCAACAGATTCAGTTCAGGTTCAATGTGAAATTTCCCAGCAATAATCAGACAAAGCACAGATGTTGTCCCAAACCGTTGCACTCACCTTCACATTGAAATGCGGCGGCATTTACTCAGCTCCGAAACAAACTCCAGCCAAGGTTAACTCAATTATCTTAAAAGGAGTCCAGTGGTTGGTCTTTGTAAGCTCCTACAATACATTATATAGACCACTGTGTTGCTGTCTCGCTCAAGTAATCTAACCCAGGAACATTCAATCATGCATATTATTTCTGCTGGTATCTGATCCAGCTCCTCTGACTCTTGACAAAATTGTTGGATGCCAACATTTAAGCACGCTTGATACTGAATGGGGGTAGGTGGGGGGAGAGTATGCCAGCAGATTTCAAGAAAAATTGTGAGTCTAAAAACTGAATGGTTCGAGCTATCAGGTTCCCAATGCTACTTACTCCTCCACAAACATTGCATCTTTTTAAGAGTAAGGTGTTGGTGTATGAAAAAGAGCAAATAAATGTGCATGTCAACAGGGTTCAAATAGATTTCCATTAAATGGAAGTCACTAAGTGACTCTCTGGTCTTTCTTGTAAGGTCATAGATCTTTTCTAAATGATCAGTTTTGAGGTTTCAAGTTCATCTGTCAAAAAACTAATCCTACCATGCCTGGATCATGCTTTTGCAGCGGAAAAGAACATTTTTTTATTATTATTCATTTTATTACATTTCATTTTCAGGGAGGGCGGCTCGGTGGCGTGGTGGTTTGCACATCCGCCTCACAGTTCAGGGACCCCAGTTCAAATGCACCTTTCCCTGGTTTTCTAGTGTGGCGTTAGGGTTAGAGTTAGGTGCAGCTTCAGGTCTGGTACAGCTGAAGGTGCAGCTGAGGTGCAGCATCTCTTAGTTCGGGTTGCAGGAGTCTGGGGGCGTAGGTCGAAATTTATAATTGCGGTGGCCAGAGTAAAACAAAACCCCAGTGCGGTATGGCCGTGCTCGCATCAGTTAGTTCTATATCGCCATTCAGAGCAAAACACATTTTTTTAAAGTTTGCATTCAAATCAGTTGTATATTCAAGCCGAATCCCAACACAACCATTTGGGTTAGTCTTATCACTTACCCCTCGGTTTTGTGCAGTCACGAGGACCTAGACATGTCCGGATTCTCTGTGACTATAAAGAGTAGGATTACAGATAAGGGTTATATGGCCCTAAAGCACAGAGACAAAGCCAAACTCCCTAGATTCTACCCACTCCTCCTTCAGTTGCACACAATGGCTGCAGCAATAGTGAGTATCAAAGTTAAATGAAGGATTTATTGAATGTTATATACTTTTTGCGGACAAATGGGTATAAACACTTGCAATAGCGCTGACTGTCGCACCAAAAACATGACATGTAGTGAATTTTTGTTGCTAATGAATATTGTGACATATTTTCATGCAGATGAGTTAGGGGTTTGAGTTAAGAATGTGGATTGGGAATGGGCCTTAGTTCATTCCAAAAAATTGTGGCCGAGTATCAAGGACTTTAAGAATACTATGAAAATGATGGAAAAATCACAGATTTATGAATTTCCCCTTTTGCGTGAGTGCGAAGGGACAGGTGGCCACAGACCTTTTGCCAACCCTGGCCACCCTGTAGCTCTGCCCATGGGCAAGACTATTGATAGTAAGTGTATCTGAAGATAAATGTGCCGCTTATTGTTCTGAGGAATGAAACATTAGAGATGTGCCAAGCTCATTTCTGTTTTGGGCCGCATCTTAGTCAGGGTTTCCTGTAATATACGGTTGCTTTATATCACATCTACACAACAAATCAATAAATAGCTAGTTTTGAAAGAAGATGCCAATAAAAACAGTTGATTCAAATAATACTGTATTTATTGGTTATTGGTAACAAATAAAAGTGATTGGTAATACCTCATCGTTTTGACAAAACTAGGATGATTACCAATTTTGGTATTTTTGCCAGTAGCACGAAATCAGTGCGCAACATTTGCATAAAATGATGTCGCAGGACAGATTTGGCCCTGGGCCTTATGTTTGGCACCTTTGCATTAGCGGTTTCTAAAACGATAATGAAATGTAAGATTTATTAATGCTTAGTCATTAGACTGCTGTATTTGAATGCTTTTTAGCATGTGAAGAAGTATATAATAACCTCCCAGTCTGTCTGGAAGACACAGCGCTTTTGGGGGTGTCATGTTTTGACGGTGTTCAGAGCTGTTTGGTGACAGATACTGCACTTAACAGATGTTTAGATGACAGGTATGTAGCTTTATGGGAGATATTAAGAAAGAAATGCAGATTTACACCCGGCCCAACTAGCCCTTTCTTCTGTTCACAAGCGCACCAGGGTCATGGACTAATAAATCAGCTTGTGTGCTTGCAATCCACGCAGAGAAAGGAGGGGTGTGATGCAACAACGGAAGAGTAGTGAGCTTGGAAGCAAGTAAACAGGGGGCGAGTGATGGAGGCTGCACTATGGCAACAAGCTTTTAGAAAGATAAATAGGCACATGATCAAAGCGGCAAGGAGCACCGCATTGCTGTGTATAATTTTTATTTTTTTGATAATCATTTTTTTGTAAAGGATGGTCAATGTATTGAACACTAAGTGTCATTTTTTGAATGTAAGTGTGAATTGTTGTGTGTCCATAGGCAGCCACTGGCTGGCAACCAATTATCCCAGTAACCCGTACCCGCTTCTTGCCCGAGGTCGGTTGAGATCAATTCCAGCACACCCACAACCTTAATGAGGATATAAGGCGTAGAAAAGGGATGGATGGATTTTAGAGGGGAAGCTTTGTCTACTGCCGTCAAGTTGCTGCGAAGACAGCAATTAGAGTTGTACTGTAAATAATAAATCCAAAGTGAATGGTGTGAGTCCGGAAATAGCCGTTGAAAACCGGGTTGTGTTATTACTGCTATAGCCTGTCCAATAAGGCCCAAATTTAGTCCAAAAATATTCATTGATAATTAGATTCTGCTTAGCCTCTCCAATGGGGTTTCAATTTAGTCAAAAAAATGGTTGTTGAATATTGATTTTTGATTTAGCCCGCCAAATGTGGGTCCTAATTTAGTTTGAAAATAGTCGTTGAAAATCAGCAACAGCAAAACCTAGCTAGTGTGGTCAAAATTTAGTTGAAAAATAGTTCTTTGAAACTAGGGTATATGTAGCTTGTCAAATGTGGTCTGAATTTGGCTCAAAAATAGCCATTGAAATGTGTGGGTTTTGCTGATCCAACAAGGTCCCAATCTAATTGAAAAATTGTTGACGCTTCATCTTATTTTTCATCTTATTATAGAGCCTTAAAGCATTTTCCAACCAGATTCAGATGTTTTTGGGACTGATATAAGGGACATATTTTCAACAAATTTTCGAATATTTTATGCTTTGTGGGAGTGGCTGGTTGAATTCTGGTTGAAGTGATGGGTATACAACAGATCTCCTTGCAGATTCATATTTTAAACGATCGGTAATATCAGAAAGTAGGGGGCAAAGCTAGCGAATGAACATTCATATTAGTGTGATCAAATGAAAGGTCATCTGTAGACATGAATTGTGTAAAGATGTAAAGATTTCCCAGAACTACTATTGTTAAAGCTGATTAAAGGTTAGTGTCTGGGTCATTTTGTACTTGCCAGCAGACATACTGGAGCCTGCCTTTTCTTTTTAAAACTAAAAAACCATTTGAAGAGAACTCATCATTCAGGGCTGCTGTTCAAAACATGTAAAAAAAAAAGTACTGTATACCTGGCTTCTTTCAAAGAGCTGCACTGCATCATGCTGAGAGTGGTCATTTAGCTAAATAAGGTCAAAAATGACAAACGCGGGACGATGAAGGAGTGGTTTGCACATCTGCCTCGCAGTTCTGAGGTTTGGGGTTCTGGGGATTGTCAGTTCCTTCGCCGCACGAAAAACCGCACACTGGTTAAGCTGCAGATTCTAAATAAGTGACCCCCGGACTGTTAGGACATTTTTCCCAGATCAGATCAGCCATTCTCAGAGAAGTAAAATGGCCGTAATCAACAATGCACTACCCCATCGACTGGCTCATTTGTTGCATTCTGGCCGCTTACCAGGTGGGGCCTGGCACATATGAATTGAAAACCGTTTTCTTTTACTATGTGTTTCGGTTGGGTCAGCATGATACAGGCACTTGTCTCCATGGCAACGCAGACATACAGGGTCACTGAGTTCACTGCTGTTCACTGCTGTGAGCGCTGTTTTTAATTTTCTTTGACGAGTTGACAGCTGTTGTATGAATTGTAAAAAAAATGGCGTTTTCCAAGTTGGCTGTGAAAAGAAAAATAACTTTTTAAGGTATCAGTTTGAACCTGGAATTAATTAAATCACTTTTCATCGTGTTATTGAAAAATGTTGACATGAGAACAACTTGGGAATCATTTGTTCATTTGTTGTTGTTTGATCAATTATAAGCTTCCAACATGTCAACATCTTCATTATAAGTAAATTCATAGACTTCTAAAAAAAAGATTGTGACACATCATGAAAATAAGTGCTTTACATTCTTTTTCGTGTGTCGAGGGATCATTTGGTGTACAACAGAAAAATATCAAACGTCACTTGATTGGTCAAATAATTATTACATTTGCCTATGTGTTTCTTTCTTCAATCCCAAAAAGTAGGCCCGGTTTTCTTGCTTAATAAGAGCATGTGTGAGAGCAGATCATTTTTGTTGAAGTATATGTTATTTACTTTTTGTGACATTTTCGGTTGTTGGTGTGCTGTGGGTTATTTCTGTTGTAAAATTTAAATCTTGGCTCAATAAACATTGAGAAACACAGATTGACATTTTTCAAGTCTGATAATACAAACTGCAATATTTAGCACTGTGTATGTTGTGTATGTGGTGAATGTGTAAGTGTATGTGTGCGCAGACACGTGTGCGCACTCTATTTCACGAGAATTAAATCATGGTGGCCACAATGTAACAGTGCTTTGATAGTGCCAACAGTAATAAGCAACAGATTAAGCCACATTTTCAAATGTGGACCAGATGATTATTAACTTGGGGCAAAATAGAAAATTTGCCAAAACGTTGTCAAAATGTATGAAAAAAGCTGATTAGTCAACAATGTTGTTGTAGTCAACATGCTAATGCTAGCGCATGTTTTTAGCCTACTTTTAGCTACAGCAATGTAAATGAAGATGTGATTAAAGAGTCACCTATCAATGACAATAGGTGAATACACAACATTTATCAAATCCGGACAGCGGCAAAAATTTCTAAAGCAATCAGTTCCATCAATCAAACAAAGTTTCAAAGTGTAGCGCTCTAAAGACTGTAGATCTCCAAAGCCATCCTTCCATTTTCTTGAGCCGCTTACCCTCACTAGTGTCGCTCACTTGCTGGTGCTTATCCATCCACATAACTATTGTTAGAAAAAGATGAGCATAGCACTTTTCATATCCAAGATAAGTTGTGAACATGACAGTGGCCACACTGAGAATTTGTATGCTAGCCCATACAATGGTGCTGACTCACAAGGTCACCTCATTCCATGACGTCAAAGAACTATATAGATTTGTGGAAAAATATAATATTTTGCCAAGTTGTGGCATGGGGGGGTTTAAGCCAGCCTCCAGCAATATACTGTATGGGCCATATGCACTGCAGTTTAACTGGGTATGAAAGTAATGATTCTTAACTTGAAGTCTTGCCAGGACTGTTAACCTGCTCACTAGTTCATGATATTGAAATACTGGTTGACATCTGACAAACAGACTCAGCATAGTTTTTGCTTTTCCGCTGAGAGATCATCATGAAATGTCCAAGCAAGAAATCTTCAAGAGAAAAAATATATATGTAGTTGTCTTGTGATCAAGATCATTCTTCTGTGAAACAGTTTTTATGTTTTTTTTTTAACAAGGCTAGAAATCTCAGCAAATGCAAGCATCATCTTTATTTGATAGCTGAACTGCTCAATTGATTTATTTTTAAGAGGGATTTAATTTTTAATACCACTACTTCACATTATTTTTAATCATTTAAAAGATAAAGCTTTATTGATTTGACAACAATAACTACTGCTGTTTGACTGATGTTTGAGATTTTTACCTAGGTAGCAGTGTTGGTGTCAAGATACTTTTTCCAGGACTATTGTTGTCAAAACAATAATACAAGCACCTTGTTTTCCTTGGGTTTTCCACATTTTCCATTCTCACTTCCCGAAGGTAAAATGATATGTTTGACTGTATGTAAGATCATGTCCTCTTAACCGAATAGCCATGAGGGTGGAATGGTCAAACAATAATATGTTTCGCCCAATAAAGCAGCGTTTCCAAACCTCTATTCAACCCAAGCCCATATTTTAGATTGGCTCAATTTTATGGTACACCACCAAATAAAAATGGAAGATATACCGTACTTACTGAAATGACGATGAACACGTCTAAATTTCTTCACTTATGAACTTATCGAGTGTAATATTTGGCTCTGCTGAATTGAAGGAAAGTCTGTTTTTCTGCTGTAGATGGAATCAGTGAATTGCAAACAACGATACATTGTAGTAACTAAATCATCGTTTTTGTTACATTAAATCCAATTGGATCGTTTGTAACAGCCAATGTGTTCTGTGGTTGACAATCACATCACTACACAATGCTCTTAGAATAACATTATTTTGATATGACACTGTTTTGGTAATGCATTTAATTCCATTTTGAATGATTCCCTATTTTCGAGCAAGCATGCATTTGAAAGAAGAGCAATACAGCTGTGTATGTTATGCTCCTATGTTAGTGTGACTGGATTTTCCAAATTAAAGTCTGGGGCACAAGTTGGCTGTAAATTAAATGTGCAATTAATTCTCACCAGAATCTATTTATAACAAATTTAATTGCTAGTCAATGTGATGATCGGTGGTTGTGTTGTTGCTTTAGCTAATGCTAAATGCTATTTTGGATGACAGTTCAAGGACGCCAAACGAGTCAATGTTTTCACCATGACCCAACGTATTTCACTGGGCCCTGGTGTTGCTCTGTAGACAAATTTGCATCGCCTGCAACTTGGATGTTTCCGCCCTGCAAAAGCTTCATGAAGTCAAAATCAGGACTGTCTGGAAACAACGGGATGCCTGGTCACCCTATAGTTCATGAAAACACTTACGGCATGTGTAGCCTTCACTATAAGGCTTTACATTTCTTTACGGCTACAGACAGTTTTTTTTTTGGTTAGCCTTGTTAAATATGGCTCTTTCAACATTTTGGGTTGGGATTCCTGCTCGAGTGGGTAACTTTTGTGTTGTTAAGATTGCAGGGCAGAAACTCAATGTCAAACCTGACAAGTAATCCGGAGACTAGATTCCACAACACCCTTTTCACAACTCCAACATTCACACGCTTTTAAGTGAACAAGAAATTGTCACATTTTGGCATGGAAGAGACATTTTTTAGGTCAAATTTAAAAACACAGCTTCACATGCAGTAATTTGGCTGGATACGACGGTACTTCTGTGAATGCAAATTAGTCTATTCAAATAATTGGATTCAAATCTGCCTTTAATTGCATTAATGACTTAAATAGATTTCACCACCTTATAAAACTTGGCACAAACAGGAGACACAGCAGAGCGCGGTGGCAGGGGGCCGCATTAATTCATTTGGGGGGGCGTGAATGCTCACACTTCAACCAGAGTGCTTGTTTTGGCCACTCTAACATTAATAGCATGCACAAGCTGATGCCCACAAGTGTGAGTCCTATAAGGTTGAGGTCAGTGCTGTTGACTAGCTACTCCATTATTTCTATTCCCAAAGTGTGGGACTGTCATCATCTTGGATGATTGAGTTCAGAATTTGATACCAAGCTGTGGAGATACGGAATAGCCACTTGTTGTAGAATCTCATCACGATTCGACTCTGCAGGGAGAATTTTAGTCTCCTATTCCATCATTACACTCCAATCAGGCTGCTGACTGTCAGCACCTGAGGATAACGGAAGCTCAAAGCAAGGCTTGATAGCAACAGCGGGAAAGGCTGTTTGGCACCGCGGCAGTGAACGTTTGGCACATGCGTCGGACATTTTTATCCATTGTGGTGTTTATTTCCTCTTAAATGCTGCTTCGTGTTATTTATTGACCTTCTAAAGCAGCAGACCAGATCCTTTTGTTGTGCTGCAAAGCGGTTTTATGAAAAGCAATATTTTCGACTGACTCGCCGAAGAAAAAAATAAAAATATGTTTATTAAAAAGACAAGTTACCATTGTGCTGGATGTAGTAGTTGTAATTTACTTTGAGCCCTTGCTTGCTTGTTCAACAATCCGATGCCATCTTGGACAAAGAGGAGTCAATGATACTTAAAGTGTATTGCGGCACTTGTTTCCAATTCACTGCATAATTTTGTAAAGGTCACCGTTAGTGCAGTAGATATTGTTTCACTAAAACAGCAGGTTCTAAATGAATTAAATGTAATGATTTTTTTTAAACAAGATTTTGTATTTTATGCATTTGTTTTAACTCGTTTATTGCAAATTTGTATCAAACCCCTTCAGCTCCAGATCCAGCCAAAAAACAGCCTTTATTCATCCACTGCCCGTTGATACATTAGCAAGGCACACCAAGGAAACTTCTGGGAAGATTCGTTTCTCTAAATCCGGTCAGATGAGGCACTGCATACATTCATTTTTGACTGCTAAGATCGACTTGTGTTATGCCACCAATTTTTGACAGCAGACTTGTATATTTGTGGCATTAGCACAGTCCTTCTCAAAATAGTGGGGCAGTGGGCGCAATGCGATATCAGGCACATATGTTCCAGGCGAACAGGCTTTTGCCATTGTACATCCACAGCACCAGGAGGTGCATTGCCTTTCTCATTATCAAGGTCTCAATATTTAATAGTATGGTGAGTGAAGGAAGAAATCGTTTCTCTTTCTTGGGGGGTGCTTTGTAAAATATATACTGTATATATATATATATATTAAGAAGCACTGCATGATGAGGTAATTTGTTGACGGCAAGTATTTTTGAAGATTTTTGACGGTTTTGGTTTAATGCAGATTTGCTGCCAAAAAGTGAGATGCATACTTTGTACACATAGGTCAAACTGATAAGAAATAAAAGTAAATATAGATATTGTTTTGTGTTTTAAATGTGTTTACATCATAGTGATTTTTATAATAGTATATCAGTTAAGTTGAAACTCCTGAAAATAACAGTTGGGAACAGGTGCTGTTTTTACACTGTCACTTTACTATTGTAGCCTGTTGTCATGAATTTGCATCAGACCTAAATTGATAAGAATCTTCTATTGTGAATTGTCTCTTAAAAGTATCTTTTTTGACCTTGGAAGTTGTGGAGACTTTTTCTACTGTTTCATCATTTAGCCTTTTCAATTTCTGAAGAAGCTCTCAAACGATTCCGTAGAACATGTTCATCCTCGTTCCTGAAACTCTGGGGAGGGCCATATAAACATGGACATCAGCCAAGTTGATCTCACGTATAAACACTATAAAAAAGTTCTATTACAAGAACGGTTGATACATCCTCTATGACTTATAGTCCCAGAGAGTTAAGTGGCGAATGATAGCAGCAGCAACTGAGAGCATATTTAGTGGCAAAACTTGGGGACTGGATAAAAGGAACAAAATGAGGGGAGGCGAGGGTGTCACAGGCCCCCTGCCTACTAAATCAGACTAGTGCTAGCACATCCAGGAGGACACATGCTTGCTCATTTTGATGTCATCAGTCCGCACAGTTACACGCTGATGATCGAACATCTAATCAGGCCTACATTGATCCCGCTTCCCCGGAGTGTTCCTCCTTCCATTCACACAGTTCCTTGATTCAGCGGGCGATCAATGCTTTTGCAAATGTACCATCTTCACGGACAGACCAGCCGCGCCAACCAATTAGCCAGCCAGGTGCAATCACTTCACCACAGAATTGAATTGAATGTGCTCGGTACAGTGCTATTGCGGGATTGAGAATAGGAGGAGAAATAACTCATATAATCCAGCTCCTGTAGCAGATGAAGTAATCAACCATGAAAATTAAAAAAAAAAAAAAAATGGCCACAAGCATACCAGCAGTGCTGATGATATTGTTCGATAGACACCAGAGAGCCTTTGCAACACTTTGGTGATACACTGTATCCATAGATCCATTTTCTAGAGCCGCTTATCCTCACAAGGGTTGCAGGCTTGCTGGTGCCTATCCCAGCTAGCTAAGGGCAGAGACGACACAAAGACAAAACAACCATTCACGCACCCAATCACACCTAAAGACAATTTAATATGTCCAATACACCTGCTATGCTTGTTTTTGGCATGTGGGAGGAAGCCGGGGTGCCCAGAGAGAACCCACACAGGAGAACATGCAAACACCACACGGGAAGGCCAGAGCAAGGTGGATTTGAACTCTGGTCCCTGAACTGTGAGACGGACGTCCTAACCACTGCTCCACCAAGCCGCAGGTGTGATACGATCCACAAAAATATAGAAATGCATCATTTGAAATACACACTCAAGAACATGCAGTGCGTAAAAATGGCGTTTCTCTCTCTTTTTTTTAATTATTCCATCCATTAAATACCCTACTTTTGCGCTCAAAAGAAAAAGCTGCCATCGTGAAATATGAAGATACTGAAATAGCCTTTTATAAGGAGGAAAGATAATTGACTCACTGGGCTAGATATGCTAATTGTACTTCCCTGGTATTTAATCATGAACCACATATAATGCTGCATGTTTTTCTCCCTCATGTTTATATTTATGTAACAGCCTTTTTGATACAGTATTTGTTTTATGTTTTCATTAGCATGCTGTATCTTGTCAGAGAACATGATGCTAAAACCCTGAATAAATGATATCACAGACAGGATCATACTGTATTGGCTTTCATTCTGTCAGAATTCCTCATTATTTCAAGGTCAGAGTCCAAAATGAAACATGGGTGCTCACTATCTGCTTGCCCATATGGAGGAGATGCTCACTGGTAATGGAGCACAGAAAGTAATGAAATGTAGCTTCCTCTCAATCAGATGAAAACTTACCCAGATGGCAAAAAAAAAAGGGCTGTTATTTCTATAAAATTTCCAGCAATATACTTTGTCTGTCTTTGCTTTGTTCAGGTTTAGTTAGTGTTGTGTATGCATGAAAATGATAGAAGTTCTCATTTGGCATTTCATGCCTAGAAGCTTTTCCCTGTCGGCTTTACAGGCTTTTGGGCTCAGCATTAACAAGCCTGCTTCTCATTTGCGGTTGCTACCCAAAGGAGACATCTAAAACTGGAGCCGCTGCTTGTGCAGAACAATCGTGATACTTTGTTGCCATCTGCTGTAAGCATGTGTTTTGAGGCATTACCGCTGCTGCTAATAGATGACAAAAAGCAAATGAAAACGACTGCGAGCGAGAGTAGCGGCTTTAATAAATGTGACATTATAAACAAGCATCATGTAGATTACCGAGACAGTTAATTGGAATTACATACAAAGTTAACCGCTGTAATGTCAACAATGCATATTTTCATGATGGCATTTTGCAACAAATCCTAATTACTCAGCCGTTTCATTCACATTGTGTGTTATCATAATACTTCACTCATTCAATGCTAGCGGTTATCGGACTCTCCCTTACATTAATTAAAGAAATAAATGCTGTCAATAAGTACCTGGGATTGAATGTCTGGACACTTTAGGATTGGATGAGTTAATGACTCATCTTTATTCATGCTCAAGCTTCATTTTCTTAAAGCAGACCTTCATTATTAGCATGTTTAAAAAATTTCAAGTGAAAATGGTAGAAATACAAAATATTTAAAATTACCAACTACAATTAGAATCTCCTCATTAAAACAAAAATGGTGGTTTCACCAAGAAGGCATCAGCAGAACTGAAAGATGGAAAAACAGAACAGTCATTAAATGGCTTTTTTTTAAACATATGTGCACAGTTTAAGAGAAAGAACAAGCTGACCTTCCAACGGTTTCCACATTCGTTGCACAGGACAAATGTGGTCATGGGCTCGTCAGCACTGCGTGTCTGCACCTATCAAGCACATACACAACATGTACGAGGCGTTCAAAAATGTCTATTATCATTGTTATGTCCAGTAGAACCTATCAAATCCATTGTTTATCTATGCACAATTCAGAATTCCACCATGTGCCTCAGCAAAACTATTATCCACTAATGGTGGGACATCAGCTCAAGAAGCATCGAAAGACTCAGTCTGGTGCCAGTTCTTAAATGAAATGGCTAATTATTTAATTTCTGTTATTTCCATCAATCCATCCATTCATCCGTCATCTTATCTTCTCATCTTATATACGAGAAGCAAATTGAAGGTCTTCCTTTCGGAACTGAAAAATGCTATCTATTTTGACCGTGATTGGTTGGTGACCAGTTCAGGGCGCGCCTCTTCCCATAAATCAAACGGTATGCGCTCTGTTTCACTAATGAAGACAACAGCGACACTAAATCAATGGATGGAGGAATCTTCTTGACCGACGAGCGGCCAGCGGTGGTTTATCTTAACTCTACAGGTTTATTTGGAAACCCAGATGACTTGTGATCTAAAATGGCTTCCCACAGGACCTGCTGCCAATGGAAAAACATCCAGAATAGGAAGTTCATCTTCATTTGTGCATAGGTAACCACCAGGGCCAACTTGCTGTTTGTGACTTACTTGATTGTATGTGCAGTTCTTCTTTTTGCACTTGCCGCACTGCAGCAGGTCGGTGGTGGTGCCCCCAGTTTTGGCCATCTGGTGCTCCCTGATGGCCTCCTGGGTGAGGACGTTCCTCAGTTGTTTTAGCTCGTCGCTAGCCATCTCCTTTATGTTATGTAGAGACACAGCACAAAACGTGGTCAAGACATAAAAAGAATCATTCATGTGTTGGGATATTGTGCTACTAACAAATCGGAGGGCTACTCAATCCCAAATAAACTTGTTTTTGAAGTGACGAACTGTATACAAATGAGTGTCTCATCTACCAATGCTGTCTACATGTCCTGGTCAGTATCTTGGCATTTTAGTGCATTTGTTGAAAGCTCGGGAAATAAAGCATCCGTGTGGCATCGTCAAAAAGGTTTTGCTGCGAAACAGTCAATGGAAGATATCTAAACAGAAAGTAACTTGGAAGACGGTGGCAAAGTTCATTGTAAATATTTAACAAAGCTATATTACGTATGTAAACGAGTGTGGTGGGAAGTGACTGCAGTGGCGTTAGGGTGTTTGTGTTCTTGCAATTTTGGTTCCTAGAGTAATGCTTGACTGAGTGTTGTTATTCCAGTGTTGTCAGGCTGCGGTTTTAATATGAGCTGTATTCACTGCTACAACTTCCTTTAAGCTACACTATGCATAATCGTCACAGGAATACTTTCTAATATATAATTTCATTTCAATCCTTTTTACAATAATAGGGATGTCACCTTTTTCAAATAAAGTCATTTTGATTCACTGTTAGATCGACATTACCTCAGCACTCATAGTGGCAATGCGGTTTAAATCAATGCTTCCTGCGAGAACGTTCCTGCGCAGACCAGGGTTCTTTGGGTCCTTTAAATTACTGATGCGGCTTCTCACTCTGTTCTTATATTTCATGTCGGTGGCCTTGATCTCCTGATAGATATGTGCGTCAATAAGTTAAGGAAGAACAGATGTTAACCACAGGCTTAGTTTATGCGCGTATTTGACTGAATCAAAGGATATGATCTTCAATCTCTGCTGCCATGCTGTCACAGTTAGTCCCAAAGTCTTTGTAGTCATCTGTGAACAAAACACAATAAGAGACATTAGATTAGATTAAATTGAAGACAAAAATAAATGGGAAGTATGTATGGTAGGTAGGTAGGCAGGTGGGTAGGTATGCAGATGGATGGATGGATGGATAGATAGATAGATAGATAGATAGATAGATAGATAGATAGATAGATAGATAGATAGATAGATAGATAGATAGATAGATAGATAGATAGATAGATAGATAGATAGATAGATAGATAGATAGATAGATAGATAGATAGATAGATAGATAGATAGATAGATAGATAGATAGATAGATAGATAGATAGATAGATAGATAGTGTTTTTTTTCCTCTGTGAAGAGGGTCTGTCCGGATGCACCAGGGGGTAGCAGATGGTGATGGAAATGACTTACCCATGTCGGTATAAACAGATTTTATTCTAGTCACACAATGGCCTCTAAAGAAGTCTCCTGCAAAATGCATGCACCCCACCCTCTTTTGTGCCTGTCTTCTTATAGTGAGAGTGACATGCACATTCAAAATTACTCATCACCCATGTATGTGTATACTCAAATTACATTTCCCTTTGTTCTCTGAGAGCCAGTGAGATACCAAGATTCAATCACCCCTAGTCTCTAGCTGTCTGTTCTACAGGACAGTAAGATAGACCGCCTTTCCTGTGTGACCCTCTGTTTCACACCATAGGAATCCACAAAACATTTAATTTACCACTTGGAATACCCATTATCTATCTACTCAATGTCTCATTTTACCTCTCAAAGCTGTTGGATCCCCGGGACTCGCAACACTAAAAAGCTATGGGAGCTAACAGGAACGTTTGGAGTCCCAAACTGGTGCTATTAAAAGGACAAAGTGAGTCCAAAGTTTAAACTGCATTTACAAGATGTCAGCAAAAAAAACATAAAACCAAAAAACAGATATTAACAATTGTCACAGTAAAATGCATTCAAATTTATTAAAATAACAGAATGAGCTTACATGTAGCATCAGTCATCATCTTCTTCATATCGCAACCATTGATATAACTGTCCATTTTGGTAAAGTTTTGTTATTTTGAGTGTTCATTTGTTTGGTTTCAACATGTCTGATTTGTTCCTTTTCTCGAGCTTCCAAAGTGTTTCTTTTTTGCTGCTTTACTTTCGGACTGGGTATTATTTGACTTGTCATTAATACTTTTTTTTGCAGAGTTCACCTAGTTTTGTGCCTTTGGAAGGCATTTTAGAGGGGGGGGGGGGGGGGGGGGGGCAGTTCCTTAAATCTTTATAAAGACAAACTGTATCCAATCCGCAATTTTTCTGTGAAATAAACTTGAATGGTTTAAAAATTTGGCCCACGACTTGATGATAGGGAAAAATGGCAGACTTATGTTGCATAGCTAGCTAGGACTTCATTTACCCCACATTCCTCAAGCTTTATCCCTGCTGTGGGCGAATAACTTTCTGATCTAAATCTCCGTTACACTTTAAGTCGATTCAAAATAATATTTTTCAGATGCTAAACTCACCAACCATGTAGTGATTCTCATCACTTGTTTGTTCTGCTGAACAAAAGAATAGATGGACAATGATGAATATGTCGATATTAAAAAAAAAGGACAAATATTAATTTGAAAGTATGCGGCCCCTTCAAATATTTTGCATCTAACACACAGGCACACCTTTTGACTGTCTCATCTTTGAAGTTTCTCATCGTTTGAATGTTGGCGTTTCAACATTAAAATATACTACCTCAATATGTTCTTAAAATGACCACTGTGCAGTTCATTAGCGATGATAAAAATGTCCTCACTGTCGGTGCGCAGGGCAGAGGCCAGCATCTCGATGCACTTGTCTCGGACAGAGTCTCCAGTAGTCAGGTGAGGCGGTAATGGACCCCCAGCGGATGCGAAAGCAGGTGACATAGGGCTGGTGGGCGTGGTGGGAGTTTTAGGGGTTTCCGGTTTGCTATTTCTGAAAAAAAGATGCAAATTGCATTCAAAATGCAACCTCATGTAACGAGCACTTTTTTTTTTAACCTGCCAACCTTTCATTGCAGTCAGTGGATAGCTTTCTTTGCGGAGGTCCCGGCTGAGAGGCCTTTGAGCCATGAGACTCTCGCCTGTCACATAGAGTCAACTTCATCACCTCTTTGCTTTTAATAACACCAGATTTCACTTTATGAGTGCTGCGTGTACCTTTCCGATGTGAGCTTCTTTGCAGGGGGTGAAAGGCTGTTGCGCTTTGAGTCCGACTCCCGCCTGTGTAACAATACACTTGAGGAAACATGTTTCTATAAGAAGAAAATTAAAAATAGTACTTGGTGCAGACCTGTCAGATTTAGTAGTTGTTGCATGGTGTTTCACTGGCTGGCTTAATTTAGAGTCAAGGGAGTTCTTCCTGAAAGACAGAAACAAAATCGATTTACAAGAAACATTGATATATTTGGGTCTTTAGTCATGCTAGAAGATTTATGTTTTATTGAACGAATTCCATCTCATAAATTTTCTTGTGTACGAATGTATTAAAAAAAATCAACTCTGCAAGAACATTTTCTCTCATTTTTAATTCCTGTAAGTGTAATTGACCAGGATCTTTATACATTATGTATAAGCCAAAACTTGATTTACCAACAGCCATCATCCATCAATGTAAAATTAAGCCTTGTATCTGCCCCAGGGTAAGAATACTTTGGGATTTCACAGTATAGTTAGTTTTTATTTCAGTATGACTTCATCTTTTAATGTGATTCATTTTCATTAGTTTTTAGAGCAAGTTTGTTAGTTATTAATGTTTTTTGTTGTTGTTTTAAATATATTGACTACTTGTCCTTTTATGAGGTAACAAAAAACAATTAGTAGAGTGAAAGATCCCTGACCGGCCGGTTGCGAGTGTTGAGTGAGAGTACCAAAAGAACTACATTTAAAATAAAAACTAATTTATTATATTAATTTTTATTATTTATTATATACAAAGATGAAATGAAAGCCATTTTTGCTATCATTATAGTTATGGTTTGTGTTTGAAATCTAAGTTTCAGTTGGTTATCATTTTGTATAAGCGTTTTTATTGTTCACAGAAATGTTTTTCCAATTGTTTGAGTTCCTTTTTTCATAGTTTTCTTTAATAATCTTGATCTGCCCAACAGCTGAACATGCACTTTCACACACATGCATATCCAACCTTTCTTTCTTTGCATCCATTGGCTGTTTTTTAGTGATTTTACTATCCAAACTGTCTTTCCTGCAAGAAGAAAACACAGAAACCTTTGAAGATTGTTGTTTTTTTGTTTTTTTTACCAGTTGAGCCAGGTTTGTTAAAATATATCAAACAACCAAACAAATATATATATATATATATATATATATATATATATATATATATATATATATATATATATATATATATATATATATATATATATATTCATATATATATATATTCATATATATATTCATTTGGTTGCAGTTATTTCTAGACCCACACCCACAAAAACTTGGAAAAAAAAAAGTCTGGTCTTATATGTCTAGACTCCTAAATTTTTTTGAAATATGTCTTTGAGATTGAAATAAATAATAAATACGTAAAATAAAATACAAAAAATAACAATGTGTAATAAATTCATTTAAAAAAAGTGTAATAAATTTAAAAAAAAAAAGAAGAAAGCCTTCTACTCCTATCTCAAGCACGATTTATTTCCGTCTTTACATATCCATTCCAGAAATGGGGAATTTTTGTCCCAGTTTCCGAACCTGTCTCTTTTCACACAGTCAGTTGCCTTTTGGGGTGAAATTTTAGAGTCTGAGGAGTCCTTCCTGCGGTAAAAAAATATATATCAAAAGTCTTCAAGTATTCCATCGCCTGAGCTGTGGCGTTACGAATCGAATCCCACCTCTCCTTTTTCCCATCCAGCGAGGGGCGCTTTGGCACAGCTGGGGGGTGGAGATGAAGTGGCAGCGGAGGCAGAGGAGCATTTGGATCGGGGGGCTCTTTTCTAAAAGGACAAGACAGCTTGAGCGGGAGGTCGGTCACGTCACGGCGAGAGCCGATGTCTTCAGAGCACGCTAACCTCGGCGGTGGGGGATGGAGGTTAAAAGAAAACGGAGCCCACGGAGCGTTTGGGTCTTTTGGAGCTTTCCTAATGTGAGCAAAACACGAGTTTCCTGAAAATAAATTCATTTGCTGCACAGTCATGCGTGTGAGCGCATAATACATCCCGCCTGACCTTTCTTTCTTGGAGTCCAGAGCGGGGCGCTTAGCCTTGGGGGAGTTAAGCCCTGAAGCATGTGAGCGCCCAAGCGAGGAGTCTTTACCATCCTTCCTGAACAAATTTCCCGCGTGAGTGTTGGAACGTGTGCCTCCGGCAAACGCGCTCACGGTAAAGATGCGCCGAAGTGCGTCGTGGCGTCATGCGCAGTGACAAGCCCATCATGCACTTGGTTTTCAGGATGCTGACCTCTCTCTGTTCACAACCGCAGACGGGCGCTTGGTCGGGAGAGGAGGCCGAACGGGCCGAGGAGGTGAGGGGAAGCGGCTTGGGTAGAGAATGCTGCTGTCCAGAACTCCTCTCCTGAAATGAAGAGGCTTTCTCTGAAAGATCCGCCGCCATGTGACATCACACTTCTCTTTCAGGTGGCAAAAGCGGAAGCGTTCCACGATGGCGACACTCGAAAGCGAACCCTTCCGTGTCAGTGGTCCGCGACAGATTGACGAATAAAACAGGCTAAATGTCTGAGATGGATGATTTTCTTCTGGCGGTGTGGGATAGGAAGTCCTGAATCCCCCCCAGGTGTACAAATTGTGTGGTGGATTTAGTATGTGTTTTTTCATAAGCTTGTCCCCCTTATCGGGATGATTGAGTGATTGACGTGAAGACTGCAAGGTTTAGCTTTGACTTTAGTTTGAGGATGATGGAGGTTTGATTGTTTTTTTTTTTTGTTTGTTCTTTTTTTCCTTGGGCAAGGATCATTTTTTGTGAGGGACAAAGTGCCAGAAGTGAAGACGAAAGCGCTGTTAACATTTGGCTGACTAATCGACGATTACAGTTTGGGTTCATCTCCAAAAATGATGGATCGCCAACGATGACAGAAGGGAGTCCCCATATCGACGGGACTGTCAATGGCGTAACAGCAAAAATGTGTAAAATGCCCACCTCTACAGTTCTCAATGATCTTAATATTAGATAAGCACTGGTCAAGGGTGTCAGACTCCCTCCATAAAAAGACATATTTGACAGGAATGTACTTATTTATTATTTTTATTACTATTTTTAAAAGACAAGAATTCTTGTTCATGGCACTGAACTTACTCTTGCTACTCCACCACTATGCACTCTTGCTGTCTTCTCTGGAGAACTATTCACAACATCCGCTTGCCTTAATCTCCTCGTCCACAAATTCCACTGGATTAAATTAGTTTTTTTAATGTGACACAAAGCACCCCCCCCCCCTCAAAAAAATAACTTATAAACTAAATATGTTAGTGTATATCTGGTTGTTTTAAAATGAAAAGGTTTTGTATTGATTTAATTCTAGTTAGTTGTAGTGTTGTGTGTTTTGCCACCTACGATATAATTTCTAGACCAGTGGTTCGCAAATGGGGGTACGGGTACCCCTGGAGATACTTGAAGGAAGTCCAGGAGGTATTTGAGATTTAAAATAAAACAAACAAACAAGCGTACAAAAATCCTTTAAAAATAATTGTTGAGATAATTAAATGTTTCAGGAAAATATAAATTCATAAAACACATTTTATGTTCAGTAGGTTATTCAATTTCATTATTTTTAAAAGCCAGATTCTACTAGAATGATTGGACCCAATTTGTCACGTGCCACCTCTCGTTACCTGTCAAGTTCATGATTTATTTTTGTGAACACACTTCTACTATGATCCAAAAAAAGGACACTGGAAGTTGATTATTTTTCTGTGGACGAATATTTATTTACAATTATTTGGTTTTAAGAAACAGGTCTGACACTTTGTGTGGATTACTTTTTTTTGTGGACAAATATTTACTAATAATTAAGTTAATGATTTTTTTGTTTGTTTTGGTAACAGGCCTCGACAGTAATCCCAAAAGATGATGGTTAATGTTGAATATTTTCAGTGGAAAAATATTTATTTATAATTATTTCTTTTTGAGGAAAAGGTCTGACATTTTATGTGGATTATTTTTTGTGGACAAATATTAATAATTAATTAATGATTTATTTTTGGAAACAGATCTCGACTGTAATCCCAAAAGATGACGGTTTATGTTTTACGCTTTTCTGTGGACAAATATTTATTAATAATTCAATTATTTCTTTTTGACAACAGATCTCTTCTATGATCCAAAAGACGTCACTTTATGTTGGTAGTATTATGTGGACAATAACAAATGAAGTTTTAAGTTGTTTTTTTTTGTTTGTTTGTTTTTTAAACCCAAAAATGCTTTGCGCTGGTTAAGGCGTACTTGGATGAAAACATATTTCACAGGGGGTACATCAATGAAAAAAGGTTGAGAAGCACTGTTCCAGACATTTGAGATTGATCTCATCTCACCTTTCAAATAATGGCTTTGGGGCAGTAGTAGACTTTTCCTTGTCGATGTCGCTGGCAGGTTTGTCTGGCAATGAGTTCATCTTCCTTTCAGGTCTGCACTCTTCTTTGGCTTTCGAGTAGTTGAACTTTTTTCTGATCTCCTTTAAGCGGTCTTTGTCATACTTCTGTTTTTTCTCAAGATGACTGTGTTCTGCTTCTCGTGGCTTTTCCGCTTCTTGTTGAACTATTTCTGTTAGCCGTTTCCCATACAGGTGCTTTTCATCCTCACGCTCATCTCTGTGCCCCTTTTTAATCTTGGGCTCCTCATTATGTTTTCCTTTGCTGTCTTTAATGGACTGGTTTGCATCAGGGACTGAATTATGTCTCTGTTTGATGTCCAATCTCCTGCGACCAACAATAAGAACAATAGATGCTCCATTTTTAGGGATAATAAACATGTAACGATGTCTTAGTTTTTCTTTTATTTGGGGCAAAAGAAGGAAAATCGTTTCTTCTGCAATGTAAAAGTACTACATGCAAGATGGCTCAACAAACTCCGCTTTTCTTCTGCTTATGTTGTCATCGAGCTTGTGACACATTTTTCATTCCCCTGCTGCTGTTTCCACTGCTCTTATCAAATACCGAACAATAGGTGTGGGTATATCCCACTGTCTCACAATTCGATTTGATTGTGATATTTGGATCTACGATACGATTTGATTTTTGATTCAAAACGTTTCACCATTCAAAATGATTTGATTGACAATGATTTCGCTTCAATCTATGATTGCTCAAAAATCATGACCTACTCCAGTTTGTTTTGCACGACAGGATGACAAATGGGGACATTCGAGTGTCATTGTTTATTACATGTATTACATTGCACGTGGGCCACAAATGTTACTCAATTCTATGATTGACATACAAACCACTAGAGTGGAAGACGGAAGCCTTATTTGTGAACATAAGTGACTTGACGGACTATGTCCTGTAATTAATTGATGGGTTGATTTTATTGAAGGTAAAATAAACACATTTCAAAATTTGAGAACAAAAAGAACAAAAAAAAAGAAGCGGATAAAGGAAATGGTTATTATATGCTCAGTTTAGTGAGGTTTATATTTTAAAAAGGAAGTATAAAGACGTATAAAAATGATCTAATCCTACTCCTTGCATTTTATTTACTCAGATGTTAATATACAGTAGACACTACTCCTTGCATTCTACTTACTCAGATGTTAATATAGAGTAGATACTGTTTCACATCAAAAAGACAGAGAGAGTCACACTCCTCTTATTGGATGTCAGCATTAATATAAACTCATAAGAATATAATATCTATCTATCTATCTATATATCTATATATATATATATATATATATATATATATATATATATATATATATATATATATATATATATATATATATATATATATATATATATATACTGTACTGTATATGCATATAATAATTTGTGTTTATACACAGACAAACAGATGCATACACATAATACATACTTACACACACATACAGTATTTCTCATTTTTCATGTGTAACAAACTTTTTTACAAGATCTTTTTCAGTTTATACTTAATCTTTTGTGTTTTTTTAATACTATGTTTATAAAACTTTTGGAACACAGATTAAAATGACTTCCTTTGAAGGCATCATATAAATAGCAGCTATCACTAATGCTGGAGACTTGTGCTGTGTTGTTCAATGACAGCGTGATTGAAAAGCAGTTTCTTGGCATTAATGATTGAATATGATTTTTCTTTTTTTTTTTTTAAGCCCGGTGTGATTACGTCGATCGAGATGTGACGTAACGGTTAATGCCGCAGTACAACTACAACATAAAAGTGTACTTCAGCCATTGCATTCATGTCCATTTATTATTTGGTGTGTTTATTTTGAAATCCGTTTGCTGGCGCCGCGATGTTCTAGTTTCTTCCTTGGGAGCCGACAAGAAGCGGTTTTCATTCATTTATTTATTTAGTAAAGCAATTTTGGGACATTTTATATTGATTTTGAATCGCAGTAAATTAGTATTATTTATTAGCATTATTAGAATTAACATTTATTATTAGCATTTTTCCTTTTTTTGGAAATCATATATTTGGCACACTTTTACAGTAGAATAATACCACCACAAAAGTGCACAAAACTTGCATTTGACCAAGATTTTTACAGCCACCATTTTAAACCCTAAGAGAAGTAGCGAGGCCCGTTACGCCATGATTGTGACAAACATTGCAGACGTTTTACACGTCTGGTCTTGGTGCAGCTGTTGCTGGGCTACTTACTGACCTGGGTGAGACGTTTGGAGACACGGATTCTTTGCCAGAGTCCAAACCATTGGGCTCTTCTGCCGCTTTCTCCGTTTGAGAACGGCTGGAGTCTGTGTGTCATCAGGGGAAACATTGTCTGGGCATGATCTATTTAACTGCACAGCCAAAACAGCAGCTACGCACGACATACCCAAAAGTCTTTTCCATTCCTTAATCAGGACTTTTGCCAAAGCAATGACTTCTTCGTCTGTGCAGTGCTTCCTGATGCTATTCACAGACATGCCGATTCTTGTCTCCTAAGACAAATATAACCATGAATTTCGAGCTTTGATTACCCGTTCGCTAGATGGGAGAAAGTATTAGCACACATCTTAGTCAATTATTCCAATATGCATTTGGTTAGTCTTGAGTCTTCATGTCAGAGAGAGAACTTTTGGATGCTTCCAAAAGGCTGTTGTGAGTTTGATGGAGAAGAATTTAAACTCATGTCTACTACAAATTTTTGGGATGCATTGAACACAGATTATCATCCAAGATCTTCTCTACCAAATGTTCTTCTGGATGGATAGACAAAAAAAAAAAGTTACAGAGAGGAATGAAGTTGTTATTTTCCTCTGTTTTCAACATGCCCCAATACTTTTTCTCCACGCAGTCTGTAAATTTATCATCACACTAAGGGACCTGCTCCAGTTGGTTCTTGTGTGTGTGTATATATTACCTGGAGGAGTTTAAGTGTCATTTTGAAACTTTTGAGTTCCTTCAGCAGGTCCATAGCACCTTCCTGCACATTCAAAGTTGGACACCTTTAAGACATTTACCATTTAATTCCTAAAAGGGATAAGTCAACCAAAAACCTTTCTCTAAAATATGTTCTACGTACCGGCATTACAGTAAACATTGCATTCCGTTATTCCGTTTGTGCATCATGAATTAAATCCACGTTGTGATTCATCTCAGGGGAGGCCAATTTGTCATTGGATGCCACCTGCAAATGACATCACAGTTGCTCAGAGCTAAGGTAACAAATCACGGCATCTGTTTTATGACTTAGGTCATGTGATGTTGTTACTTGAGCTCTGAGCAACTGCAATGTCATTTTCATTCGATAGCAAGAGAGCGGATTTTGCGTCTTAATTTATAATACACAAATGCAATATTAATCAAAATGTCAAGTCTGAATTAGTGGGGGTGCATAGATCATATTATTTTAAAGAAAGGTTTAGGGTTGACTTCCCCTTTAATTACTCAAGTCATAAATATGTACGTAGCAGTTCATTGTTGAAAAGCATGACATTAAAAAATATTTTTTAAAAAGTACAAAGTTTCTCATGAAAATATTTGTGTCAGTTTCTTTGTCTTTTCCTTGTGGTAACTAAACTCAGTCTCATCTTGTTCTGAGTCTATGCATATTCTTACTTTGTTTATGCTTAATTCAACAGAATATACAATAATGTCAATCAGTTAGTACATATGTTAATAGAGCTATTTAATATTTTTTGTATTTTTTTCGTGTGTAGTGGAGAGGAGCCAGATATTATACATGGCAGGTGCTATAGAATATGATTCCAAAGCATCCAGGAGGAATGTTTTTCCTGGCTTTGTTTTTGTTGCTTTAGAGAATAACATTTTTTCTGAGGCAATGAAAAGCAAATAGTTTGTTTTAATTGGTTGGGACTTAAAAATGAACATTTAAAAGTCAGAATATACAGTTTGCTTTGGTGAAAGTAACTCAAAGGGTGTCCTGATCAGATATTGAAATTGGACTTGGGTCCAATATATATAAAAAAATAATTAAAAAAAACAGTATGGGATTATATCAGTCTAAATTTAAAATCACCAATAGCACTCATATATAGGACACTTTAATTCATCCATCCATCCACTTCTTAGACCTGCCTATCCTCACAAGGGTTGAAGGCTTGCTGGTGCCTATCTCAGCTGACTTCAGGCAGTAGGTGGGGGACATCCAACAATTTATTATGTCCAATACACCTGCCATTAATTTTTTTGGGAGTGTGTGTGGAAGCCAGAGTGTCGAGAGTGGATGTTCCTTTAATTTGCAAAAAAAAGTTGAAATAAAACGATTGTACTTTCAAATCACAGTAACAGTAATGTATTGTGTAACCAGTACTTGCCAACAATACATTGCAGTGGAGGTATTCTAAAAATAAACACACACTTGTTCCCCAAAAATAATGATAGTGAAGGACAATCTTTTTGACAACAATCTTATATTTCATGCCTATATACAAGATATTACAATATCTTACTCACCTCATGCAGCTATGTAGGCTTAAGTATAAGGTTATTTATTTTAAGCGCTAAAAATGTTCTATCCAAAATTCGAGTACTTTACTGTAAAAGACTTGGAAACGCAATGTATAATTTAGAGCCGGCCAACAGAGCAACAGCGCACTTTGCAACGCACTGAATACTTTGCAAAATGCAACTTCTGTTTACGTTGTATTCAACATATGCACCACGCACACATTCACTCATACAGCTAAGCAGTTGGCAGCACTTGACCCACATCAATCTGCACTCCACAACTGCTCCCATGTCAGTGTTTTGCAAACACCTGTTGATCGTATTTTACAGGGAGCCTTGACAAGTGCGCGACACAAGCACACGCGCGAGCGTACACACACATACACACCCACACACACTGCGTGCACACCAAACTGTAGAAGTGTTCCATTAGTTCGTGCAAGTTGATTTCAAGTTGCAGTAACGCAACAAGGCCTTGTGTTTACCCTCAGCAGAGGGGACAACACAGCGAGCTGCGCCGCCTACGGGTGTCCAGCTCCACTCACCGTTTTATTTCGAGACACCATTTTTTCCAACTTCTTGGCTATCCGGATTAACTCTTCCTCCCGCGTCATGGCTGCATCTAAATCAAACGCCGAGGTGCGTGAAAGAGAAAGCAATTAAAGTGGCGCTCGGCCGCAAGTCGGACTTTACGCGCGGTGCACTTCATTCAGTCGGAGGGCGTGTCCGCGTCCTCCAGTTGACAGCTAAATATAGACGTTGACTGGACAAATGCTTGAAGGGCAGGCGGCAGATTTGCAACTCAGTTCACCCTTGAAAGACTATTAAAACGTACATTTAAACGTGGACACAGTATGTATTGAAACAACCCACAAAGCGTCACATGATGAGGAAAATAAAAATTGTCATCACCGTATATATTAGCATGTAGCAACTCCCCTAAAATAAAAATAGCACAAACAAACGAAGAGAAGAGTCGTCTCGGTGGGAATTCATTCTCTTGTTGAATACGCTTTCATTTATTTTTGCCATTGTCAATTTACCAGTAGGCCTACGTAATGCGATGGTGCCGTGAGATACGAATTAGTTCGTTCCGCGAAAATATAGTCACATGTCCAGCAATCACTATATGTACTTGTATATATATTGTTCATTATTTTTTTTGTTCATTATTTATACTAAATGACAAATAGTTATTACGTGACAAACGAATGAATAAATACAATTTAATTGACCAGGAGGAGGGAAACAAAACCACAGTAGGAGGAAAAAAATGGTAAACTGCAACAAATATTGTGCATAACTGATATTTACTTATTTATTTATTTAGATAGATAGATAGATAGATAGATGGATGGATGGATGGATGGATGGATGGATGGATGGATGGATGATGATGATGATGATGATGATGATGATGATGATGGATGGATGGATGGATGGATGGATGGATGGATGGATGGATGGATGGATGGATGGATAGATAGATAGATAGATAGATAGATAGATAGATAGATAGATAGATAGATAGATAGATAGATAGATAGATAGATAGATAGGAGTGGTTAGCATGGATGGATGGATGGATGGATGGATGGATGGATGGGTTTTGGGCGGACCGACCGACAGACAGACAGACAGACAGACAGACAGACAGACAGACAGACAGACAGATAGATAGATAGATAGATAGATAGATAGATAGATAGATAGATAGATAGATAGATAGATAGATAGATAGATAGATAGATAGATAGATAGATAGATAGATAGATAGATAGATAGATAGATAGATAGATAGATAGATAGATAGATAGATAGATAGATAGATAGATAGATAGATAGGAGTGGTTAGCATATCCACCTCACATGCAAAAGCTGTGGGTTTGATCCCAGCATGTTGCATGTGCTCTCCATGCCCGCATTGATTTTCTCCTGGAACGTTTCCTCCCACATTCCCAAAAACCTGCATGGTAGGTATTTTGGACACTCCAATTTGTCTCTGTGTGCCCTGCAATTGGCTGGCAACCAGTTTAGGGTGAACCCCCCCTGCTGCCCAAAGACAGCTGGGATAGGCCAGCAAGCCTTCAAACCTTGTGAGGATCAGCAGCTAGAAAATGAATGGATGGATGGACATGCATACATACTATACATACATGTATACATACTGGCAAGTCCACACTAACAAACTTCTAAATTAACATGGTCTCTGTGGCTAAAATTGGAAGCAAATCTTTTTTTTTTAGGCTACAAGCCATCTGGAAGATTTTAAAGCTGCTTTGCAAAGATTTCAATAACATTACTGCCAAAGTATTATGATGCTCAGGACATTTTGTTCTTCTCTAATAGATGATTGCTTTTTCATGACAGAAACATACTGTGTGTTTAAATATGTGTTCTCCACACAAAGGAGGTCAGTGTGTAATGATTAATCTTTCTGCTCTGAAGACGGCAGGGCACAGTGCACGACTCCACGTACTATTTAAACAAAATCACTCTAGCGGCTGTGTCAAAAACATCAGGCACTGTTTACTGTTTACCTGTTTATCAGTCACAACTGAGAGAGAGCGAGAGAGAGAGAGAGAGAGAGAAAGAAAGAGAGAGAGAGAGAAAAGGAAAAGTCGAATTAAATTTTATACGTTCAAATCACTACCACTAGGCCGCGCTGTTGTGTAAGATACGAATACCAAACAATCTGCGTGAGTCTTCCAGTATTCTATTTAAGTATTGTCTTTACAAGCAGGGGTGAACTGTCGTGGCTAATTAGGTTTTAAAACGATCATAAGGGGTGACTAATTAAACATGTAAAATATGTTCAATCTTATTGCCCAGTCAGATTACAGTCTTTTTGTGCAGCCAGGTCTTAAGCATGTCTAAAAAGACTATAGGACCCTCATAATCAGTATTGTTGGCAAATGAACATCATTATCATTTATGACTATAACTTTATTTTGCAGGTTTACCTTTCTATTTTAATACATATTGTTCTTCTTTTATAAATTGGACCAAACCAAAAAATGAATACATTTTATGTTTGTTTGTTTTTAACAAAAGAAACCATCTAAAAAGGGAAGCAAAAGTAACAAAACAAAAAAATTAAATCTCCTCTTCAATAATTGTGGGTGTTTTGGGGGAACGGAACTCCCAGGATAAATGATGAAACATCTCAATCAATTTCTTGTTTTGTTTTGTTTTATTATTAATTGATATTGGTGGTGATAAGAGGTCAATTATTTTGTTGATGTCCATACTGAAAATCAGCTCATCAAATTCACAGCCCACCGTTAGATTCAAGACCTTGTCCATCAAATAATTTACAGACACAAAAAATGTCAAACTACATAATAAACCATGTACTGTATGTACGCATAAATGGAAAAGATCTACTCTAGAGGAAGTCACAGTTTTTTAATGTAACTTTTTAACTCAAAAATAATGGTCATACTACAATGAGCAATGACAGAACAATGACGGAATGAAGCACCGCTAACTGTGTTAATAGCAGCAGCAGTTGAAAGTGCAAACGAAAAGCCTGTCTTCAGTAAAGAGCATTATCTCTTTGCGGCGCTCTTACGCAACCGGCCCAGCGTACGAGCCGACCCAACCCGGGCTTCAAGGACTGGGCCGCCCGTCTGGCAGGTAGTGAGTGACATTGTGGGCCAAGTAGAGAAGTGGGACACTTGGCTGTGACATAAGAGAGGAAGCGGGCCGAGAGGAAGAGCGGGTGACCGAGATCAATCCTGAACATCCGTTAGCCCCGTCTACTGAAGTCTTTGGCTCAGGAACAGAGGGGAACAATTGACCTAACTGTGACCTGTGACCTCTTTCTATCTGATCACCTCAAATTTAAGAACATAACTCAGTTCACACTTTGTTCTCTTCACAAATCCACACAGCAGTGGGAGGTAAGTGTCATTTGAAACATGTGTTCCATCAAATGGAAGGTAGGAAGGTCGGTAGGTAAAGATAGATAGATAGATAGATAGATAGATAGATAGATAGATAGATAGATAGATAGATAGATGGATAGATGGATAGATGGATGGATGGATGGATGGATGGATGGATGGATGGATGGATAGATAGATAGATAGATAGATAGATAGATAGATAGATAGATAGATAGATAGATAGATAGATAGATAGATAGATAGATAGATAGATAGATAGATAGATAGATAGATAGATAGATAGATAGAGTGTCAAGTATATTTGTAAAGACATTTCAAAAAAACCTCAAAGGGCTGACCAAAGTAGTCCCGCACAATTACTAAAATAAAATTACTAAAACAAAACAAGTTACCATGCACAAATATAATAGTAAAAAAGTGATTAAATCAATATAAAGCAGAGTTAGAATAAAAAGGGAGGTAAAACAGGCAGATAGATAGATCAAAAGACAGACAGACTCAGGTAACTATGCAGACAGTGCCTGTTGGTTGCTTTGTTTTTTATATAATGTGGTTGGGGAAAAAATGCAGCCAGATAATTAGTGTCATTCTTCCTTTTGTGAATATTAAAGACTGGCATCACGTGTCGCATCGGCTGCAGTGCTGTTGAAAGGAATCAAAGATAATGAACGTGACAACATTCACACGAGAATAACACTGTAAGCATTAAGGGTTATTAAATGTATTATTTGTGTTTATGTAATAATTGCAGCACAGGGTTGCTTGGGGTGGTCTGGTCCGTTTGTGCGCGACCGAGGGTGCTCAACCGATTCGTCATGGAAACTGCAGGGAGCTTTTGCTGCAGAAGAGCAGAACCCCGTCAGGCATATTTTTTCCTCGGAGAGAATAACCTCTCCGTGCAGTTGTGGTTCTCGGGCTCGGTGCGGTTGCCTAAGTGCATGTGCGTGCCTCCCCACACAACGCAGCGAAGCACCCTGAGCTTCTGCTGTTGCCTTTGAGAGTCTGTCATTAGCCTGGTGAGTCCCGCCACATCAAGTTCAATCTTGTCCTCGCCCGGACTGCGGTTAAAAGCTTTGTGGTGATTCCAAGAAGATGAAGAAAAAGGTCCGGCAGCCCACGCGGCGGACCCCTCACACATTTGAGGAGACACTAACAGTTTGCCCCACGCTCACCTCGCTCTGCAGTGCCGGTGTCTCCGTCAGTCACAGACCAGAGACGCCAGGCCTGCGCAATTATGGCAATTTTTGGATGACATCAGACCAGAAAATGAATGATTTCATTTAGCTGTGCATTTTTTTTCTGCTTCTGGTGTGGGACTCAAAACCTGTAATAGAGGCCGTCTAAACTGAGAGGGAGAATTGTTGGGTCACTCACATCTGCGCTTGGACTGAAGGTGAATCTCGCGCGGGTGAGCTTGCTTTCTTCGCTGATAATAACCACGGTTTGCCGTTGGCGCTTGGAAAGAGAGGTCAAAAGACCACCCATAGTCTTAAAGAACAGTCTTTAACTTGGACTCTTGAACACACACGCGCTATGTGTGACTGTCCAAAACTTCACATTGGGACACACTTCTTAATTAATGAACAAATGTACCCACAGGAAGCAGGTTTAGAACTCAGTTGGGTTTCCAGAGACATTTTGAACGAGGCAATGTTAAAGATCGTTTGGGGGACAGCTCTTGTCTCTTCTTGCATTGCTCCAAGGCCCAGAACAGCATGCTTTAATGAGTTTGGTGTGAAAGAACTTGGACCTCGGGCTCATTAAATTAAGAAAAGCAAACAGATATCAGGGACTAGTTCTGCTGGATGGATGAACCCAATTTTATGCAAAGCCTTCCCCTTAAATGAGTAGCTTTTATGTTTTTCCATGCATCTGTTTACTTCCTGTCGGTACAAAATCAGGCACATCAATATGTAAGTCTCGCAGATGAGCGATCCCATTTGGATTTGGCCATTTTGGCAAAACTTCTGTGCCCATGCATGTGTTTCAAAATCACTGTAATACTGTTTGTACCAATTTAACGAAAATAACTAAATGATAACCCAAAGTAAATCTAAATGATGCACTCAGCAATGGGAGGCTAAGCAGGCCCCCAACTAGCTTACTGTTATTATATGTCACCAGAACCGTGGTGGGAATGATTCAGCCTATAGCTGAACTGTGACTCCTCCAAAGATGCCTTGAAAGGGTACAAAAGACTGGAAAGGGACACATGAAATATGTACTATAACTTATCTGCAACCATCAATTACACACAGACACAGAGGACAGACACTGAATCATTTGTATAGTGTGTCTGCAAAAAGATCCTGTGGTTCTTTCCAAGGCTGCGATTTCAACTTGAGGCTCCTTTCAATGGTGCTTACACACAAAACGGGTCCACGAGCCCTTTGGCTAGGACATCCTTTTCAAAACAAACAGCCTGCTGTGAACACAGGAGAAATTACCATTTCATGCTCTTACTTCATGCCCGGATTGGACTAATTGACAAAGCGGGGTCGCTCCTCGGAACAGGTGAAATTGTGTTAGTGTGCAAATCCCCGCTTACTCCCATTTCCTTTTCAACTAATCCAATTAGAGTTGCGGCTCCGAACGCTGGACATCTTCGCTTCCTCCCTGCAGCAGTGGCCCCGGCTTGTCCCTTCAGGTGAGACGAGCGGCTGTACGAGAAACAGACTCAGTGCGAAAACCGTGTTACTCGGAGAAAACACAGGAGAAAATCAGCCATGCTCACTGATGTTCTGAGCAACAAGACAGCTGGAAATAATCATATGCACAACACCAAATAAATCCCAGACTACATACTTGAAGCTTCATTTTCAGTACGTAGGCCTGTCTGTAAACATAAAGATAGGTTTGAACGAAATATTGTATCCCCCTGGAGCTTAACCTACCTGTCCAGAAAACCCATTGATACCCCTGGTTGACACCCAATTGAGTTGTTCCCAATCACATAAATATCCACAAAACTAAGCTATTGCTGAACTGAGACTAGTCCAAAACTCTGATCCTAACCTAGTCCAAGTCAAGCCCTAACACAACCCTCTTCCCTAAAGCAATCCGATCATAACCCGAAATCTTAACTCAAACCTCACCTTGCCCCATCACTATCTTAGTTCGAAAACAAACCCGAAGCTAATACCAAATTTGGCCCGAGCCCTACCCAAACTTGGACTCAAAACCTAAACCAACAGTACTTGTTCTTTAACCAAAACACACGACACATTGTGCCTTCCTCAGAGACATATAATGTCCCTGGCCAAATTCAAATTATCCACCCGTGCTTATATTCCTTATAAAAAGAGGCTACTTTGCATGCTTCGATTTCCTGCATAGGCTCCAGCAAAGCAGTTTATTCTTCCACCATTTATTAATGGTCACATGGGTCCCTAGTGTAAACTTTATAATCAAATAAATTGCAAGCATTTGGTAATGAGCGTATGGTGAACCATTGTGAACCGCTACATGTTTTTACAATCTATAGTCATTTTTAACTTCCTCATGTTTTTTTCAACACTTTATGTTAGATGTATCAAGATCAAATTACCGAATTGAGTCAAAATTGACACAGAGGGGTTTTAAAGGGAATGCGAAGAGACATTTTTTTTCGAACGAAGTCGGCTGTGTTCATCGCGGCTCACAAAAAGAGAACCCCATATTTTTATTATTCTATGTGCTATTCTATTCTATTCTATATGTCCACCGCCTACTGCCTGCAGACAGCTGAGATAAGCACCAGCTCGCCTGTGACCCTAATTAGGCTATAGAAAATGAATGGATGGATATTATATTGTATTGTGTTAGTTATATGTGCTATGCACTATTCTACAATTACTTTGTTTTTCAGTTCTTTATGGGTTTACGATGATTTTAAGAGATGTTGTTTATTTTTTTTTTTTTTAAAGGTGCATTTGAATCCATTTTCCATCCATTTTCTAGAGCCGCTTATCTTCACAAGGGTCGTGGGCTTGCTGGTGCCTGTCCCACTTGACTCCGGGCAGTAGACGGGAGACACCCTGAAGCGGTTGCCAGCAAATTGCAGGGCACGCAGAAACCAACAACAATTCAGGTACCCAATCATACCCAATCTTAGTATGTCTAATACACCTGGTTTGCATTTTTTTGGACTGTGTTTAGCCAGAATGCCCAGAAGGACCCCACACGGGCTCGGGGAGAACATGCAAACCCCACACAGGAAGGCCAGAGTGAAATGGATTTGAACACGGGTCCCTAAACTGTGAGGCGGGTGGGCTAACCACTACGCCAACAAACCGCTTTGCATTTGAATCTTTTTTTTTTTTTTTTAATTCCATCTGGACAACATTATTAAAACAATTCTTGAACAGTACATACAGTGTAGCGAAATCGAAAGAACAAATTATCAACATGTGCGCAAAGTGTTTTTAAGTAAAACTTTTCGAATGGAAACTTTGCAACAGCCAACACTGGCCTTAAAGATGGACATGTACCTTTCATCACTCCGCTTGAGCCACAAAGATGACCCACAAGAGAAAAGAGCATCACGTGTGATGAGGGAAAGTCAGCATGTGGGTCTGTCAAAACACCTTTCAGCTGTGCAGGGTTCAGTTTTGTGCCGGATTTATTACTACCACATGAGACACGAGCAGCCCAAAGGAAACGGGAATCTGTCCAAGAGCTCCCATCCCTCAGAGGTCACTCCAAGGTCAACGCACGCAGATCCATCAGTACGTGGGTGAAATCAAGACCTTGAAGGTCTCTTATGATGATGTCAGGCAATGTGTGAGAGTGAATGGAGAGGTCAACAAATGATGTGCGAATTTGTGTGTGTTTCAGTTCATTGAAGACAGACAAACACACTTTGTCATGTCCATGTCTATGTGAGGTCCAGGAAGTAAATTTGGTCCCAAAGAAAAACAAAGAGGAAAGCAGTCTTACTTGTTCTGCGTCTACTTCCCACGCACATTTTTACTTTTGTCACAGCGCAGCTATGTCGCTGGATTATTTCATGTAGCATTGCTAATGTTGTCGCAGTACAGTGAGTCAATAGGCTACAAGACAAATTCTGTTCAGTTCCCAAGTTGTTTTCTCATGACAAACTAGTGTAGTACAATACACAAAGGGTGAAAGTTAGCCTCAAAAAGTGCAAATATACAATACTGGTGGAAAACCTTCTCATTCAATAGCAAACCCCTGGCTGATATTATTCATGACTGTGTGCTTCTTTGGCACAAATATTGTGTACAGTCCTAGCTTATGCAGTGCTTAAAAAAGCATCAGGACCCACGAAAGACTTAATCCAAAGCATAATGAAAACCACTGCTAAATAGCATGATATTCATACATATAGGTGAATGACAGCTCATCATTTTCTGCCGAAATTGGATGGAAAAAGAACTCACTTGAATAAGCACCCCACTACCGCTGTCCAAGTCAAGGGATTGAAGAGACGTGTGCTACCTTCACACCAAGGAAAATGCAACTATCAGGTTGATGACACCCGCAAAAATGAACCACCATGATGTCGTTATTATTTAACGTGTAGACAAGTAATGCAAAAGCACGTTTTCATTTCCAAACCTGCATAGGACCAACCGCTACCGGCATCTTACCCACGCATCTGAAACGGCACGTTTGGATAAGATTTTGAAGTACACTCTGTCTCCATCTGCTTGGAAAATAGTTGTAAGCTTCCAGTGGTTGCTAAACTTTCATCTGGTGGTATGTCATGGCGCATGCTGTCAACAGCAGCTAGTTAACGATGTAAGACGCACTTGGCCAGGCATTCTCTTCTGAAAAATCAGTCTTGGACAGCACGTATGGGTCGATTCCTCCTCACAGTCGCTTTTTGTTGGTATGGCAGTTTTAGATCAGTTGGCAAGTCCTCAAAATACTCTGAAGATGCCATAATAGGATCATTACGTTGGCGATTGATGTAAACAGCACAGCTGTGTGCGCGGTGGAAGCATCCCAGAATGCTTTGGTTTGTTGTTCATTATTCTGCTCAGCTACTTCAAGGGCATAAAAGAACCATTTCCGCATTTAGAAAACCAATGCTTCCAATGCCACCAAAATAGCCATCGTACATAACTGCAATTTCCTTTTTACTCTTTATTTATCTTTCCTAATGCCGCGCTAAACCAAACATTAGCCTTCTTTTACTTGGACTCACAGTAAAGCAATTAAAGAAAATGAAGAGCTTTAATATAAGTCGAGCAAGTCTGTGACAGACATGATGAGGCCTTGTGTGCGTGCAAAATATCGACATTTTCCAGATGTCCTCCTTTTTCTATTTTGTTGGGTCCTATGGAAAAGTAGAGGCTTGCATCTGATGTGAGTTGACACAAGAAGGATGAGGCAGGTTGTTCCAGTTTTTGTGTTACGCTCCCACACTTCCCACTGGTCAGGATAATAACAGTGGCTGGAAAATCCGCTGGCCAAATTATACAGTGAACTAACCAAAGCTAATACAGCAAAATACAGAACTAAAATGGATCATGTTTTATTAGAATAGGCCGCCTGCGTGTTAGAAAAGAATGTTAATGCCCTTCGTAAAATAGTTTTCCTTTCAAAACATCCTGATACATTTAAAAAAAACCTTTGATGAGCCGATCGAATGTGTATTACAATAATGACTATGGCAGGGAAAAAAAGAAATATTAAAATGGTTTTTATTGTGAACAGATCAAACAGAACGAGTTTTGAATACATTTGATATTCAAAAAGAATATTTTCAACCCATCTGTTTTGTTAGTTAAACAACAAAAATTGACTTGTCAATAGTTGAAGGATCTTAGTGGTATTTAACTAACAAATTAGAATTGATCAGGTGGATTTATGCAAATAATAGGCGTTTTGTGGTTTGGAGTCTTGAGTTGAATTGCATAACCATTTCAATTTTGTCTTGTTTTTCTCTTCTCGGGTTTCGGTTCGGTTTACGGATATTTTTCACTTACTCGTTTGCCCAGGTTTAAGCAGGGGTAAATGCTCAAGAACCTTTTGCGGAACGTAAAACAATACAAACGTCATAGACATTTAAACACGATAGACATTTAACAATATCCGCACTCTTGCAATGTAAGTGAATGGGGTCATGTCCATGTTCTCAGTCAAAACCAATTTATAAAAATAACCCTGATTTTAATAACACGGTGTGAAGTTTAAACCTTTAATAAAGGAACAGTCACACGGTACTTTAGTTAAAGCAACTTTGATGCTTTTTGATGGTTGAATTTGACGCACGTTGGAGCGGGACGGGGTTTGGAGCAAAAGTGGCAAAACGGATGGCTGATTTATGTGTTATGATGAGGCCTCATTTTCCATCCGATGGCGGTTCCAGACTGGGAGAAAGGCACTTTGACGGAGATGTTGGTTTTGAGTGGGAAAGTGCCATGTTTAATAGTTCTCAAATGACCCTGGAGTAGCATGAAGACATGGAGCATTTCATGCTTTCACTCACACTGACTGATATGACCCAAAACTGCTGCTGTGTTATAACCGCAGCAAGCGGCTCTCCAATAACCTCGCTTCCTCGCAGCGGGAGGCAGCTTGTGGCCAGACTGACGCAGAGGTGAAGAGCAGACGTGGCAAAAAGTGGGCCACCAGTAAACAAACTTTCAGCCCAGTTACTTTCATCCATTTTTGGACTCTAGTATTCCCTCCTTTCTCGCGGGGACGGCGTTCTCAAAAACAACCGCAAGAACTGAAATTCGCATAGTAGAGATTGTTGATTTTTTTGTTGTTTTTGTTCCCTTTTTTGATTGATCTTTTTTTATTTCTGTTCCCTTTTTTGATTGTTCCTTTTTTAGATGAAAGAACAAATGCATAAATGTGTATATTTTTTTGTCTGGACTGACTTAGAAGAAAGAAAAATATCAAGAAAATTAGTGAGTTAAACTTGCAAGGGATAAGGTCAAAAATGAAAATCCATGCAGTTGAGGTTGAAATGTTTTTTTCATAAATAAAATTGCTATTTTTTGACTGGTCTGGCTTCAAAGGAAAAAATGCACGAAAAATAGCAACGCAAATCTAAAATAGAAAATGTTAAGATCATAAATTAAAATACAGCATGTCGCTGCAATAAACAAAGAGCGAAGTTTTTATATTTTTGATACTGTATTATAATATCATTTCCAAATTTACCCCAGTGCAAGTATAATTTAAAACAGGATTTAGCTCAATGGCAAGTGTCACTTTTTTAGGAATAGCTACCAAGGTTATTATAGATTTGGATTTTCCATTATTTTTTGGTTTGATTTTGTTTTGACTTTTGTTTGTTAAATTTAGTTACCGATATTTTTAATCAGTTGCTGGACCAGGTCTTTCCAAAAATGCTTAGTTTTTGTTTAGTTTGTATTACTAAATTGTCCTTAGGTGTGATTGGGGGCGTGAATGGTTGTTTGTTTCTGTGTGCTCTGTGATTGGCTGGCAACCAGTTCAGGATGTCCCCCGCCTACTGCCCGAAGCCTGCTGGGTTAGGCACCAGATATCACGTGAGCCTTGATTGGCTGTTACCTGCGCCCTGAGCAATTATGATGGCATTTTCGATTGACTGCCAGTGCCCAATGAATTAGATAGACAGATAGATAGATGGATGGATGGATGGATGGATGGATGGATGGATGGACGGACGGACGGACGGACGGACGGACGGACGGACGGACGGACGGACAGACAGACAGACAGACAGACAGACAGACAGACAGAAGACAAAATGTCACCAAAGTTTCAGGCGCCTGCTTACACAACAACACTCAGCATTTTTCTGGAGTAAGCGTACCCACAACCGCCAGAAAATGAGCACTGTGAAATAGAAGAAAACAAATATCATGGCCGTCGCGCTTTCGCCTGGTTTCCTGCCAAGTGGTTAAGGGCCTCGGGTTCAACTCCGATTTGGGTGCATTACACTGCAGGTGATAACTTTGAAATTCATCTACTTTAACTGACATTTTTATAGCATAGCAAATCACAATTGAAGTTTTGTGGAGGTACTTATCACAATAAACAGGTTTAGTACTAGTCTTTTATATTGCCTAAAGTAGACACCTGCCAGACATCACTGCACATAACAATAGCTCTATTAGTATTACTTGTATGATATAACAGACAAAGCTGCTGTGTTGCCGCACCATTTACGTCATTTATGATGAAATACTTGAAAAAGACTTACCGTAAGATGTTATTTAATAAAAACAGTGCTGGCATTCTTTAAACTTGACTGGGAGTATCTTTCTGAGAGGGGGGTTTGCTAGTAGAATCTTGTACAGAAATGTGCGTACATTCCCCTATACAGTATTTACAAACGTCCCCATGAGGAGCACCTTCCTTTTGTTTGCACCAATTTTGCCTAACAGACTCTGAACTGGGGACTTCTATCTTTACAAAGAAATCTAACATGGAGTTCCCCTTGTACAGAAATTTGCCACAGGAAATGATCTATTAATAGTTGCCTTGAGCGAATGAGCGTATGATTATTATTGGCAGAGCTCTGTGCATGTGCCAGGTCACCCTCAATACCCCCAGGTTTAATGTTTTATTCAAATTACATGAGGGTAATATTGTTGCTCTGCCTTGAAACACTTGCAAACCATTGCTTCTTTTCTATATCAGCTACAACTGATTTGACGAGGACTTTGCAAGAAGCGGGTAAATGTGAGAAAAAAGTGTTAAGTGTTTTTGTTGAACAAAGTGCGTCTTCTGTGCTTTCCTCTGTTGCACTGTTTTTATCCTGGCTCTTTCCCGTTTGAGGCATCTAAATTAAGCACAATATAAATATAAAAATCACTGGCATGCTATACAATAATGACACACTAAAGTAGACAGGTACACCTCAGACATAATGTTTGGATGGCTGGGCCGACCTCTGCCCCCACCCCAGCGGCTAAACTGCGCACACTGCCGCCATTGAGCCGGCCGGCACTCAAGATGAAGTTGGGATTGTTTGTCAGCTGGCTGTAATGCCAGGAATGCTCCCTGCTGCTCCCCCTGTGTGAGTGAACGTCCCTCACGCTATATTTTGCATCTCGAGCTGCGCGCCCGCATGCCCCCTGACCTCATGAGTGAACGTTTATTTTGGGACACCGCGGTATGGATTCAATACCACATGGTTTAAATGACACAAATCCGGTTTCTTGCTCCCAAGAGACACAATGGGGTTGATCTCAATTGCGCAAAACAACTATTTTTGGAACAGCGTACCGCGCACGTGCGGAAGCCATATTGCCTTCAGACAAAAACTATGAGTGCTACCCAAAGAAAATCATACTTTTAGGAGCCAAAAAGAAACCATAGACATCCGTATAACGATCAACATTTTGCCTGTAGAGATGGAAGGTCTGCAAAGGTACGTTTATCGTCTGCTTTCTCAGCAAAAAACATGCTAGCACTACACAGCGTGGGTGTCAAGTTGAATATTTTTAACTTCAAGTATACAGGTAGTTTCTTGAAGGCATTATTATTTCGTACAAGTAAGGAGTGTGGGGATGGGACTGCAACAAAAGTTGTTTAATAATCACTAAAAGAAAGTAGGAAAAAATAAATGCAGGAGTGAGTTATCCTAGACATAAACAACCCCAAAGTAGGTTTTGAAAACAGTGACTTCAATCGTTTATTTTTGTGAAAAAACGCAAAGTTTGCTAGCTGGGCTGAGCCATCATGAAAGCTATGGTACAATAAATCGTTTTTTTTTTTAAATTCAAATTAATAAAGTCCTTCCCTATTTACTTTCACGTGCACGTTTGTGGCAGACTGGACGTATAATTACCTACTCTCGTGTCCAAGATTTATGGGCACTCTAGATAGAGCGAATGCAAACTGAGCTTTTCTAGCTGCGCGTTTCCAATGTGGGACAGATAGATAAGTTTTGGATGAGTAAAAAAAAAAAAAATCACTGCATTCAGCTGTTGACTTGAGTTGCATTAAGTGACCAATTGAATCACAGTAGGACACCTATAGAAATATCAGTCCGATGTTCCAATCAGCCATGACTGGTCTGTGAGCACATTGCAGGGGGACGTGGAAACATTTAGTAATTTATTTGACGAACCAAAATTAGAACTGCCACATGTCTACTCAAGTTGCAGGGCCAGGGGAGACAAATTTTACTACTTTGGCACACCCGAAGAAAAAAAGATCGGATGATGGTGAGTGCATTGCCTTGTTTAGCTCAGTTGAACTATCAGCTTGCATTAGCTTATTAAGTGCAAGAAAGTGTTAGACCTGTTCTCAAAAGGAAATAATTATAAATAAATATTTGTCCACAGAAAAATATTTAACTTAAAGTGTCTTCTTTTGGATCATAGAAGAGATATATTATAAAAAAATATATATATATTATTTTATATTTGTCCACAAAAAAAAAAATCAACATAAAGTGTCAAACCTGTTCTCAAAAAGAAATACGGTAATTATTAATAAATATTTGTCCACAGAAAAATATTGCACTTAAAGTGTCTTCTTTTGGAGTTATAGTTGAGATTTGTTCACAAAAATAAATCATTAACTTGACAGGTAACAAGAGGTGGCACATGACAGTTTGGGTCGAACCATTATAATATGGGGAGAGTCTGGGTTTTTTTTAAATTGACATGGAAATACCTACAGAACATAACATTTGTTGTATTAACTTATGCCGAAACATTTAATAAGGTATTGAAATAAGATAAGGATTTGGTATCTTGCATTGCGACTGCTCCATAAACGAGCAGATTAGACATACCATGTCAATGTGCTGTGATCAAAAGACACTGATCAATAATATGTGTGGGAACATCTGAGTTTGTTTTTTTTACAAGCTTAGGCAAATGATATGTTTCACTTGAAAATGTATGGAAATCTCTAGTCAAAGTAAAGGATGTATATCATAAATATGAATAGTGCGCTTAGCCCCGAGGTTTAAATCCATTCATTTAGCTTTCAGTGAATTAAATTTTAGCAGAAATCTCTTGCGTATTAAAAACAATTAAATTAATTATATGAATTCATGTCAGTGTCTAATGCCTTTGATTATGGCCTGGCCTCTCCTTAATGATAATTGCTATGCTTTGTACTTTGTGTTGAAACTATTTAGGGACAGCCCTTTTCTGCCTCTATAAGTGTGTGCTAAAAGGGTATAATATTAACATATTGTATAAACTCATCATACAGTAAACGTGCAACATTTTTCTTTCAACAATGATGCGATTTCCCGCACAAAAAAATCACTAACCTGCAACGAGCACTTCTCCTTTATTGGGATAATCCATCCACCTCACAGGTGTGGCGGCTCAAACTGCTGATTAGGCTGAATGATTATTGCACAGTTATGCCATATGCTGCCCGCAATTAAATGTTCAGTTTCATTAAGCAGCACAGCCACAGCTGTTATTGTTTTGAGGGTGTGTGCATTTGGAATGCCGATTGTAGGAACGGCAACTGAACCGATTGTTCATCTACCATAAGCCATCGACAAAGGTTCTTCGGAGAGTTTGGAAGTACGTACATCCGACTGGCTTTTGGATCACAATGCATAACAACACCAGCATCTTTGATTATCTGAAACCAGGGAATACGCATTTTTTTGCTGCAGCATTCGGTTGGAGTGACCAAACTTGATGGCCAATTTCAAGTATCCAAATGCTTGGATTTCATCGCATCTGACACATTTGTGGTGTCTTTGTGGAAAAATCACAGTTTTTGAAGGTATATGCGATGGGCAATGAGCATTGGATTTTCAGATGCAATTTTGTGCCTAAACATGGTCACCTCAATGTCCTCAGCCACACCCTTTTGTCCATTGGGGTGTCCCCCAACATACAGGCACCAAACCAAGGTACAATACACCTATGTATGCCAACATTTTCACTGCGCCTCTTAAGAGAGTCCAACCCCTCTGTAAAGGATTGATACCAATGAAAAGAGAAAAAATATACCATTTAAACACTTGCTTTTGTGTGTATATTGTGTTCCTTCATTTTTCGCAGTTAATTGGGACCAGAGAACCCCAACCCATTCACGCCGACTATTCCCCGCAATGCATTGCATGTTTTCTTAAAGGGCCAGGCTCTGCTCGCATCCCACCCCCTTCCCCGCATGTACGCCTCCGCACCGCTCTGTCACTCACACTTCAAGCGCACTGCTTAAAGCAGTCATGAAATGTTGTTGCCATAACACCCTTATGTGATGCCACGACTCCGTGGATGTAGAATGAGGAGCAGTGATTTAGTTTGAAGCAAGCCTTCATTTGGGGGTTTAAAATGCTGTAGGACCGCTTCAGATTCCACGTTTGGATTGAGCATGGGACTGTTACTTCAGTACATTGGATAGGCGCTGCTATAAAGAAATTGTCTTCAAAAAAACCTTGAGGCAATACTGCACAAGGCTTAAGTCTATTTTTTCATCCAAAAATATATACAGTATATGCATTTTTAGATGAAAAAAATAGACTGAATGAAGATATGCACTGTAGAATGTTGTCCTCAGACTTTGTTGTCCTCAGACCTCAGAAGTTGGTCAGTATTTTGTTATATTAACACACTCACTTTAATCAGGAGACAGTGCAAACATTTGGGTGTGTTGTTGTGTCAGTTTTTCGTGGGACTTTTTTTGTTTACTTTTGTTGTAGTCTATCACGGCTATTGTCTTGTCTTGATTGATTGTCTTGATTCTTTAATGACAGGTTATGTGTCTAGATTAAAACACATACACATACACACGCTCATTAATGCATGCTAACAATGCAACAAGAAGCCAATTAGCTTCAGTCTAATCACCTGTGGGTTGATGATGCCAAAGGACGCTATTGTGTTTCTATTTTTTTAAGTGTTTCTTATTTGTTGTGTGCACAGGACACAAACAGGTTGTGCTTGTGTTTAAATGGCAACTGTAATGGTAATCGTTGAACATTGAGGTGAAGTCTGTTTGTTCAAAATCTCACTTGTTGAAAACTCAAATTTTACAGGGCAGCCAGAAAAAGATGATGAATGAAGCGATGTCAAAGATAGTGAAGCGTTTTTTGTTTATTATTCATGTTTATTTTAATGCTGAGGGCGGCTTGTTGGGGCGGTGTTTAGCACGTCCGCCTCACTGTACTTTATACAATAATATTTTATGCATCGGAGAGAGAGTCAAGTGTTTGTCCCAGGGATGTTCCTTCCAAAAAAATGTACAACTACGCCCCAGATTTTGGAAAACTCACCCCTTTCTTGTCTAAGATTTGAAGTCAACTGCTCCAGAGCGAGACATACGACCTCCAAGTCAGTGACCAATTTGTGGTCCTGATATATCCCTCCGGTGCAAAGCAATCAAATGTTTTGTATGAATGAGGCAGATATTTCATGTTTATTATAGGAAGATTTTCAGGTCAAATCCACCTGGCTCCGGCCTTCCTGTGTGTAGTTTGCATATTTTTTCCCATGTCCAAGTAGGTTCTCTCTGGGCACTCTAGCTTCCTCCCACATTCTAAAAACATGCTTGGTAGGTGAATTGGACACTCTAAAAAATGGGTATCAAACTAATTTATATAATGGGCCACAATGTAGTTATAGTTTCTGTCAGAGGGCCGTTGTGGTTGTGAAGTCAAATAAATTTGACACATTTTGAGAGAGTCTGCTAAAAACTGTTTGAAACAGGTATTGGTAACAAGAAAAATGTGTAAAAATTGAAGGAAACATGCAAATGTAGTATTTTATTCAGGAAATTGAAGTCATACAGTAGATAGCATTTCATGGGCCACATAAAATGATGTGGCGGACTGAATCTGGCCCACGGGCCTTGGGTTTGACACCAGTGGTATATAGACCATGGGTGTCAAATTCATTTTTTATCATGCGCCACATTGTAGTAATAGTTTCTGTCAAAGGACCATAGTGACTGAGAAGTCAAAATTTTTTAGAAATTTTGAAATCAGTGTCCGCTAAAAACTTTTCAAAACGAGTATTGCTAAAAAAAAATGGAATATACGATCCAGTTGTCTTGTCAACCGTTCCTGAAAATCAATATTTTTTTTCTAAGCCTTGCAAAACCAAAATATAATGGTGTTTTTCTTAAAAGTAGGGATTCCAGCATGGCAAAATTCTAATTCCTGTAACTCCTCCAATGTTTGAGTTAGAGTTGGAATATATGAATAACTGAATTTTCTTTTTTTTTTTTTTGACAGACGACCCTTTTTGCAGATACATCTGCTTACTAGAAAATATAAATCCTCTCCGTTTACCATTCGTCATTTAAAGCGAACTTTAGTTTCCATTCAGTGACAGTATAAATATGTGTGTGAATGGGCCCCTATATGACTCATACACTGTATGTGGCCTACAATTGACTGATGACCAGTCCAAGGTGTCGTCTGTCTTTCACCGGAAGTCCCCTGGGATGGGCTCCAACTCCACGTGACCCTGAACAGGATAAACAGTCCCGCTTAGAAAAAGCGTTCACATCCACCGGCGTGAAACTGTTTGTATGTAGGATTAGTTACTTCAAGGAAAGTTAGATATTTCTTTAAGAAACTCACACACACATTGGCAGCCTCCTGCAACTGAAGCCGCATGGTCAGCTTGGTCCAATCATGAGACATGTGTTTCCCCTTTGCACCCATGAGATGATGTCACACTCATGCGCTCACCAAGTATAGCCTCACTTCCAAACATGCCCACATCCTGACTGAGATCTGCGTGATCTGGACTGAGTCTCCGATATTTGGCTTGCATTAGAAGAGACAGCACGAGTGTAAAAGTCAACCGCAGGTCCATCCGGACTCCTTGTCATGAATAAACGGCGATGATGATTTATTTTGCAACGATTCGATTATCATTTGGATATCATGTAAGTCGAGCGAGTAGATCAGGAGGTTTTTGCAAATGCGACAATAAATTAGATGAAAAATGAAATTCACGGGAACACACTTTTTTTTTTTTTTCTGGGCCCACCATTGCTAAAAAACGTTCACCCACGTACACACAGGGAACATCATTAGGACGTCAACACTCTCCCACAATGGGCCAAAATGCAAGGACGAATGACACAATGATTGTGACTAATTATCACTTGCTTTTCTGACTATTCATTGTTCCTGGGAAACGCTGTGACAAAGATAAAAATCCAGGATGAGGCATGCACGTCTATTTTTGCACTGTTACACAATTGAACTGCACTGCATCAAAAGAAGCAAGAAAGCAATAAGGTGCTGACAAATTACTGAAAGAAAATGAATGCAAATATAGGATACCATCATTTTAGTGAATATGCTTATGTTATAGCATATTAGTTGAAGGTTCAGTAAAATAAATATTTTCAGTAATAATTGTTGCTAGTAATAATATTTCAATCACACCTAAAATAATGAATTTGAAAAATAATTAAATATGATTGGGTTTTTGTTAGATTATTAGCCTTCTAGTGTTTTTATTTTATTTTAGCCTTCAAAAAATACATTGGTAATATTTGGGTCATCATATTTGATAAAACTAACATTGGCTGGTGGTCCAATCACATGGTCAGACTCAACGCAAGCTGAGCATTTCTGGTGCATTTGAACTTTGTAGATGAACGAAAGAAAGAAGAACAACTCCGTTCTATTTCGTTCCTGTTGCAGCTGAATTCTATTAACTTTGTGACCTTTGTATACATAGAGGTGAGTCACCAGCACATAGACAAAGATGGAACTTTGTGTAGTTTTGCTTCAAAACGTTGCTTGACAGCTCACTGGAAAAATAAAATGATTTTTTGCGCACTTTGCAAAGTCGTGTTTAAACACTTTATAAGCAGTACATCTTTGGTGTACCATCTTAGGGAGAAAAAAAAAAAAACTTTGCTCAACAGGGCCTTGCAAAAGCTGTTAGAGTGAGGTGTTGATGGGCAGAAATTAACTCAGAAATGAGAAGTTTGGGGCATTGTTTCTTAGACGATGAAGAAAGAAATGCTTGTCAAAGTGAGACAGATTTGGTAGCCTTTTTATTATTTATTAAAGGATAAATAAAAAGTCATTACAAGTCTTTGAAACAACTTTTTTGGCAATGTTATTTTCAAGATTTTACTCAAGTAGGAATCTATTACAAGCATTGTAGAATTTAATCACAATTAATTTAGGAGATTTTGCAATCAATTAGTTTAAACAATAAGTAATCATTCGACAGCACATACGTGTGTGCGTGTGTGTGTGTGTGTGTGTGTGTGTGTATGATGTGTTTTCTCAAAACTAGGCTTATGTCACTGAGATTATAGAAAAAAACTCATTTCTGACATGTTCATTTTGGAATGTCTACAAAAACTGTGTCCTTATCTACTTATGGTCTTGACTTTCATTTGCCAGCTGACAAAATTTTCAAATTGTAATGGGGGTGTATAAAAAGTAGGGATTACTAGATGATGTGCACCATTGGAAGACAAACAAGCCAAAACTTTAAAAGAGTTTTTTTTCTACTTGACTATATCATTACTTTGTGAAAATGCATTTTATATATAAATATATATATATATATATATATATATATATATATATATATATATATATATATATATATATATATATATATATATATATAGGAATAGTCCTCTGCAATTACATACAATCAAATTCAACAAATTCAACCTTTTTCCATTGCGAAAGGTGTGGAGGGGTTTAAAGTTTGGTGTGTAAAGCCTAAAGGCTGTTCTCTGCAGCATGGGTGGCAAAACCGCCATCCCAAGGGAAAGTATGATGAAATTACCCCCCCACCCCCCACCCCCATCCTACTCTTATGTTGCTTTCATCACACAAACTAAAAAGCAGAAAAGCGCACAATAAAAATTTAAGAGCGTCGTTTAGCTGCTTGATGCAGGCTTTTTAATTGAACTCAAAGGCAGTAAGAAAATTGTTCAAGGATAGTCCACACTGAATCATCATCATCATCATCACATGCTGATCTATGTTTGTTTAAAAAAATGTGAAGGCAACTTCCACAATGGGCCTCTGTGCAGGGGAAGACGGGTCATCAATCAGGCCAAGCAGCTGGGGACTCCAAAGGCACCAGCACTTTTACACTCAGGAAACGCAAACGTCTTCCTCTGCAAATTTTATTGAATGATTTTGGGGTTTATAAGGTGTGAGCATTCCAAGGCAATTAAGCAAATGACCCCCAAGTAGCACAGAGGCAATTCCGCAGCATGGAAGCGCTGGTTGTGCAGACTTGAAAGGAATGTGGAGATGAAATGCTTGACACTTGCTCCACAATGAGCAAGCAGGTAGGGGGGGCGGGGGGTGTCACTGTCGAAATATTTTACACATGCAGAGGCCTTTTTTGACGGTTAATCTCAGCATATGTGGCTGCACGTAAACTCATATTGGAAGCATTAATTACAACTTGTGACAGCCGCGGATGTGATATAAGCTTATGGAGCTCATTTCCTGCTTAACGCTGTTTTGTTTTATGTTCTGGGGCTCCTTGTGGTGTAGGGAACGGTGCCGGACTTCATACGTCTAATTAGTTCATGTAAGCCAAACATGTCATTTCCTTGAATAGATGCCATGTTCATGTAAAATAGATACGCATCTCACAGTTCATATTTTCTTTTTTAAACGCCCTTAAGGAAGTCTGTAGCTTTAGCTTGTAGGCTATCATGGCCAGTTAGGAGTCACTGCTGAACTCTGTTGCTAACTGTAACCATTAGAGGTGTGCCAGTAAATTACGATTCTCATTTAATATATATAAAATGCCCAAAATGTATTGTATGAATGCAGAATTGACATCAAATGTCCCAAAATTTCTTTTAGAAATCAGAAAAAAAAGAATCTGCTTCCTATCGTCTTACTTGAAACTACAGTAGCCATGCAAAATCAAGAGGGAGACAACAAATAAGTCATTTCATGCCACCGGCGTGCTGTGAAGGTAAACTTCAAAACAAACACACCAAACAATGCAAGACCTCAGACAGAAAAAAGGTCCAGCTATGCATCGAAGGTTAATAACAACAAATATCTAAACGATGTGGGCTTTCTATTAAGTAATAAAAGTGGACATAGAGGATACAAAGAAAACCAATGGTGTTGAAATGTATATTTATTTGACTTAATTATAATAAATGGTGCATTAAATCACCCATAATACCTAATCAAATACCAAGGCTTCTGGCCTCCATTTTAATGGTAGGTATGTCATGAATGAAAACAAAGAATAGACTGGATACTGTTTGTGTGGAAAAAGGCACTTTCTTCGAAACGTAATAAAAGTAAAATAAGAAAATGACATATGTCTGCATTTGTCAGTTTGTCCCACAAAGCAAACTGGAGTAGATCATCACTATTCATATCTAAAGCACATCTAAAGATTGAAGCAGAAATCATTGTCAAGAAAATGATTTTGAACTGAAAATTGATTTAAACTGGAATCGCATACCCAAAAATCTGAATCGAATCAAAACATGAGACTTTTAAAGATTCCCACCTCTCGTAACCATTTAGGCAATTTCATTCCAAGATGTCAAAGAAAGTCAAGATTACCATAACACTCAATCCGCCATATATAGATCTTAACCTTTTGTATCCTCATCACCTCTTGGCATCCCAGAGGGCAGGCAGTGCAGAGATACTACCTAAGAGAAAGACTGCAAAGGAGACAGGCAATAAAAGGAGAAAAAAGAACACAGCTGTAATTCCAGCCAGGCAGTTGTTATATAATGAGATATTTTTCCACCACTGTACACAAATGGGCTCTCTCATAATCAACGGCTTACCGCAATAGACGTCTCGTCCTTTTTACGGTTGAGTAATGACTACTGTATGAGGAAATCAAGCAAAACAAAGTTAAATAGCTAAATCCATTTGTCATCATGAGACTTGCTAAGAATGTTCTCACTCAGATGCCAGTCACATGTGAGAATTCATTATTGGTCCTGGTATAAACTGAAGGCTATATGCAAAGGCAGAACCGGTGGATTCGGCTTCTCCATCCTTCCTTGCTACGGCTTTATCGCCGTAAGGATTTTGGACCGTGACTCGGATATAGTGTCAGTCAAGCAACAGGGTTAGCTTTCCATCTGTATCATGGGTGAGAGAACAGGCCGGCCTTTGTAAAAAAATGTAAAAAAAGGCTTTAGTATCAGAGTAGAGAGAAGCCATTGTGCTTGAGAAAAGCCTCCTCATGGTTCATGTCCTCAGATCGTAACGGATCCTCGGCCCCCGTCGGACAAAGTAGACGTGCGTCGCACTGGAGCTGCTGGCTGGAAAGCAGTCTCCTTGATGAGCTCAAGTAGATGAGAAACAAGCACTCGTGGTATGCATCCGTCTAAAAGAGCACACGGTCCCATCGGCACAATTCCACGTGACTCATGAATGAATTTAAGGCTTACTTTGCCTGATTTCGTCCTGCAAAGGCAACATCCGAGGTACCCTTTTCCCCATCTATCGTGGTAGTTGTAGGACCCAGATGAAAACCAAAATAACCACAAGACTAAAAATGACTTTTCCTTTTTTTTTTAATCTCACAAAAATGAATGCTTCTGCTCCTTAAAGACAGGCGAGAGTATTCTAGAGACAAAAAAAACCTGAATGCACAGTTCTCACGTTACAAACATCTTGAGAATATTTCACAGGTCATTTTAGGCACTTGGAATCATAAACCAATACCAAAGACAAAAGCAATTCCCTTTATGAGCAAAAATACATCTTTGGTCCTGTATTTTATGAAAAATTAAAAGCCAGAGTATGAAAAAAAAACATGTCTCTAAAGATTGTATTTCTATAAAAAGCTTCACAAAGATTTCTTTTTTTTTTTTTCTCAATTTTAAATAAGACATTATCGCTACATCTTTAACAAAATGACCAGCAATCTCAAGGACGATGCGTGTCGGCTCAATCGAAGGTACAGCAGAACAGGATCGTTTCGGGTGTTTCTTTCAATCGAGTCATATTTGGCAAACGTGTGTGTGTTTTTTTTTTTGTTTTTTGTCTGTGTTCAGTCTTCTTTCTGCAAGAAGATACAAAAGCAATCCATCTTTGGGTACCTGGGCCTCAGCTGCAGGGCAGCCACGTCTGATAGGAAGCGGCGCACGGCGAGACGTGCGGCGCCTGCACGTGCGCCACGTAGTAATTGCTGAAGTTAATGTCCTGCACGTAGGGCGCCGGCTGGTAGTAACACGTGACGTTGGTCACGGTGGGGATGGCGTTCTGCTCGGCCAGCACCTTCAGCGCCAGCATGGAGATGAGGCTGAGCGTCTGGCGCCGCTCGTGACCCATCAGGCAAACGGTGCTCTCGTTGACCACCTGGTACAGCGTCATCAGGCACTCGTAGCGTTTGTGCTCCATGCCGGCGAAGTGGTTTTGGAGGTAAGCCTCCAGTTTCCTCTGCTGCTCGCCAATGTCGGAGAAGTCAATGAAGAAGCGCGAGCACATGTAGCGCTGCATCTGCTTCATGTCCGACTCGGAGGCCGCTCGGAAGCCCCGCACGAGCAGGTGGCAGTACTTCAACAGGCCGCCCCCTCGGATCTCCTCGGGGCTCCTCGTGGCTATGGTCCTGTGACACAAATGATCCATGGCCTCCTGAAAGTCGCCGTACACGCTCTCGCCGACGACCGTGGGGTGAAAGCTCTCCGACATGGGGGTCTCCGAGCAACGGTCGAACAAGAGCAGAGAGTCGAGGCAAATCTGGAAGGAGTCCACGCTGAACTCAAACTGCCGCCTCAAAGAGTCCACAAATTTTAGCTCCACGTTCTTGCCCGTGTTGTTGGACAGCGAGATGAGACTCCAGCGGTCCGCGTCATTACAGACTTTCACCAGTTTTTGCACGTAGGCCTCTTTGAGGGTCAGTGCCGTGATACGCTCCTTGGACACTCCTGGGGGAAGGAAATCGAAGAGGCAGTCCAACACCACGTCCTTCACCAGTCGGAAAGCCTGGTCGTCCTTCAGGGACACGCCGAAGATCAGGTCCAGGTCCTTATAGCCCAGGCCCGTGTCCTGGTGGAGCACGTGGCTGGCGGCCGAGCCGTTCAGCCTCACGTCTTTCACGCACACCCCCTTGTCCTCCAGCCGCGCCCGCACCACCTAGACGAGACACACGCATATGCGGCGCCGCATTAAGATACGCGCATTCATACCGTACGTTGTAATGAGCTGCTTTGCGAAAGCCAGATCAATACTCTTCTCTCAAAGTCCGTTTCATCCGCATCGACTTCGGCCTGAATGAACGCGGTTGAGGCCGAACGCAGCGCGACAGCCTCAAACTGTCTCATCTTATCACACGCGCAGACTGTGACACGTATATATTTGCGAGCGCCCTGCGCACTGGCGGCGACTTGATGAGAAAACCTTTGCCTTGTGGCTTTACGTCTCAGCTTGTGGATCATCAAGGATCAGCTAGGTTTCCTTTCCTCTCCTCTCCTAGTGACCAGGAAAATGGTTCAACATAAGTATTTTGTCACACATCGAGAGGAGGATTCACATCTATCGATATCGTTAAAATACAGGGGATCTAAAAAAGACCTTTGTGGAATTCCTCAATTGCCTGTGTGAGAAATAGTGAGGTAGATTATCTATCTATCTGAAGGATAGGGTCATAACTGAAAGCACACCACATTGCGTGGACCTATTTATACTCTGCACACTCAACTATCTATGGCAAGGAAGAACTCATGATCCAAAGCACACCACACCGTGTGTCATCTCTCTGTGGAAGGATCATGATCCAATCAAAATTCATCAATCTGTAAAACTACACAAGGTCTTTATGAGTCTTCGTTGCAGACACAGACGTACTTGATCCTGTATCTCCCACATGGCACTGACCCATCAGATTAGAGAGCGTTAACTCTTACAGCGCTCACATAAGACCTGTTTAAGTTTACTGGGTCAGGCGACGGGGAAAAAAAGTTTTGTTTTTTTTTTTTCCTAAAAGGCAAGGCAACCCCTCGCACATTTCTTAACAGCTCATAATGACTCATCCCGGGAGAACGCGAACCCTGCCAGTACTGATGTCACATCCAAGAATGTGAACGCTCAGATTTACATCAGGCAGTGCTCCTGCAGGAGCTGTAAGTGTGGCTCTCAGGCAGGCGCTGGAGGTGAAACCCTAGCAGGAACGAAGCGCATGTCTTTCCTTATATAGTAAGAGACCATTGATAAAAATGACAGCTTGGACTTGCGTAACAAAAGCTGGCTCGCTGTAAGCTGAATAAATATTTACATATCCATGCCTTAAGTTATAAAACAATCTTTTATCCAGCGAGACGATTTGAAAGTTTGTAATCTTCAACGTCATGGACCATCATGATACGACTTACACTATTCTAGTTAGTGGTGACAGGAAATGTAGGGCTATTTGTAAATATTCAATGTTTTTGCTTTAATAATTTATATTTGGCTCTGCAGAGACGGCAGAGAGCATATGTCTCTCCTTCAGGGGGATCCAAACGGCATTCAAGCTTCCTGAACCACTCAACGGAGCATTCATCTTTCCATAACCACAAGCATGAGCTCAGGGCTTTCTAAACTCGCTGAGATCATCATCAACGTGGGAATGATATAAGTGCAGCGTGACCATGAGGCTTGAGATGGACCATAAGAGGAATTTTGACTCATGAGAAAGACGCTATGCAGATAACCAGCTGTCTAAGGGGAGGAAAAAGTGTGTAAGCCACTGGAAATTTGGCGAGGTGGGGGTGGGGGGTGTTTAAATTGCAATTAAACCGATCTCCGTGGTTCGTGTGTAAATGACAGACACTCATACAGACTGAGGACGCACGCCGGAAAAAAAAGTATGCGCATAATGTAAAACTTAAGGGAAATGTTACTCAAGGGGAGCACGTGACTGATTTGACGGTTCAGCGCACGCATTTGTGACGAGTTTGCAACTCAAAGGAACATTTCCATTTCTTTACCTGAACAATTTGCCGGGGGCTCATGGAGAGCGTGGGGAAGTTTCCTCGGCCGTGGATGGGCACAGCTTCTCCTAGGATGGAATCCAAACGCTGCACCTGATCCCAGGACAGAACGCAAAAACGCCGACTCTGCTTCGAGGCATCCCCGCACTCCATGCCGATCAACAGCCCCCAGAGACTCAAAAAAATTTCGAGCGGAACAAATTCCTGTGGGATATTCCACTGAGTGCGTCCCGCTACTGCCGGATGGAGTTCGGGGGGAGGAGGTGTCGGGTCAGCTGTTAGCCGAGAAGTCCGCCCTATGTGCTCAAGAGCCGATTCATAAGGAAGCGCTCGTGTGTTTCAAAGCTCCACCCTCATTAGCATACTGCGCCCTGATTGGTTGCCGTGTTTGGCTATTGACTCCAGTGACGTCACTCTTCTAGCTCTCTCGAGAAGGTTCGTGAAAAGGAGGTGCTGAGATTGGGGGGACTGTTCGTAGCCAGACTTGGACAAAAAAAATGCCTAGTAACAAATATGGCTAAATACATTTTAAACATTTGTTTGTAAATGGCATTTGATTGACAGCATGAAAAAAAATAAAACCAAAAACGCACACATCTGACAAAAGAAGCATTGAGGAGCTCACTTCAACATTAATTAGTTCGACACCCACAGTTAAAATAATACAGTGGATACAAATCTATATGAAAGTAAAACTAGGGCATAAAAAGAATAATTAGGAATTTTAGATTTTTCTATTTCATATCAGCCAGTTTTTAAGTTACCAAAACCAAACGGAGTTAAGTCAATGGAGTTTCATAAATGCAAAGTGTAAGTCAAGTACTTCATTATTTCATAAACTTAGTGAATAAAGTCAGAAAACTGGAGTCCCCCAACTTTACTGACACTGTACTGGTTGCTGATGAATGATAGGTACTTGTCTAAATTAGAAAAAAAAAAGTGGTGTAATCTGTATAAATCCCGACGTATTTACACAATGACATCACAACGCAATATTATTATCATTTATCAGCCAAAACAGCAACATCCACTGAAAACTGCTGCTTGACCCAATATTTCTGAAGCTATTCACAGGCTTGCATTTCTAAACAGTGTTATAAAAAAGTATGCTCAGAAGTACGACTTAAACAAACTTCACGCTCAACCTTTATTGACTGAAGGGATATTTGCAGAGCATGCCGGATGTTTTTTGTTTTTTTTTAATGTCTCCGCCACCCAGCTAAGACCATATCTGCAGGCCGCATTGGCACCACTTGTAAAAGAAGAGTATTAAAAATGCGTCGCTCTGCATGCCAAGCTTCTTCATTACTCCACCCTCTTTATGTAAAAATGTCTTCTCCCCAACCAGTTGAACAAACACCAGAAGCATATGATTCGTACATTAATTCATTTGGTCATCAATATATCCATTCCATGATTTATGTATCTTTAAAATGATTTAAGTATGATTCCATGTAGATAGCAAATAATAATACAAAAATCCTGGATGCCAACTAATTACAGGACAAAAATAGACAAAGAAACACTTATACTGACGTTCAATGAACAAATTATGCATGTTTTTGGAATGTGGGAGGAAGTCAGAGTACCTGGAGAAGGATATATATATATATATATATATATATATATATATATATATATATATATATATATATATATATATATATATATACATATGTATTGCCACTCTGGGTGGCAGGCTTGCATGGCACACCGAGACTAACCGCCATTCATGCACCCAATCGCACCTCAGGACAATTTAGGGTGTCCAATACACCTGGATTGTGGGAGGAAGTCGGAAATACCCGGAGAGAACCCACGCTTGGGCAGAAAATGCAAATTCCACACAGGAAGGCCTGAAGAAAAAAAATGAATGCACTAGTAGGTACACCGAATCAGCATAATTTGGGATTGTTCTGAACTGAAAAGATTTGGGGAATAAATGTTGGAAACAGCCTCGTTGTTTGGTTAATCATCTGAAAGTGTGCATGCAAGGCTATAAAAGATATGGAGATCCTGTAAAATCCTGTCATTGAAATCCAGAAGCTGTCAGTGTTTACACGATGATAGGTTGCAAATAAAACTATAAAATCTTGCTGGCAAAAAAAGCCCTTTTATTGGTCATTAGTGCAGTATTAAGCTGACAAAAACAATCATTCCTTCACTCATAATCGTATAAGGGTTTATGATGAAAAGGCTGCACCATATTGACCTTTAAGCTTCTCTTTTTCCAGATCCCACCCTGTATACATAACACATACATAACACATATTTGTGCTCTTACAAGTCCTGAACTTTAAATTGCATTGATTCTTGCCAGAGAGAAGCCAAAATGAAACCGTAAATTGAGGCCAAAGTCTGCTAATGAGAATTCCAACAGAGGCAGAAATTACTCACAAAAGCAGACGTTACACCTTCAACGTTTGGTTTGCCAATGAGCAATGCAGGGGGGTAAGGGTAATTTCCCCTTTTAAAAAGTCTCGCACTGAATTAAAAAAACAAAACAAAAAACAGGCGCTCATATCAGTCCGCACGGCACATAAGTGCACCTGTAAAATGTTTACAAGGGAGTGAAGTTCATTTTGGGATTGACCAGTGTTAGCTTTTGCGATGCTGCAATAAAACAGATACACAGAAACACATGCTCTTAAGCACTTGAGCACACACGTCATAATATTTTCCTCAAACATATGCGTACATCCACGGGGACGGGACTTTTTGGTCCCCATGGAAGATTTGTCTCCTAATCCTGACAACATCATCAAGTTCACCATGACAACAGCCTCCGCCTGTGTCATTTGGACAGATGCGTCGCCGGTCTGACGGTCGCGGCAGGTGCCGGAGCGAGACGGCCACTGCGTCATAACACTATAAATAACACACAATGTGGCAGCTGCGCATCCTGGGAAACAAAACGTACATTTCACCTGAATGTGAAACACTTGGCGGGAGTGCAAAGACGGTAGATAAATATTAAGCCACTTGACATTATCAGGTTTCTTCACTGTCCCATGGGAGAGTGAGTCAGGCCATGTACGCACCATCATGAGCGGTTTTATGTTTACCGTGCTTTTTGAACAACCTTTTTACAAACCGAAGTTATAAGACAATGGAAACCATATTTGGTAATGAACGGTAAAAGGATGTAAAAATTGGCATTTCCTGGGTTGGGGGGGGCAAGATTTTTGGGTGATCTCTTTCACCGGAATGAAGGGTTCAACAGACTGCAAAGCGCATTTCACAATGCTAATTTTCATTCATGAGTCAATGCAACAACAAGTCGGTGAGCTTGGAAAACAATCGTCCAACATCGGCAAAACACCTGCCGCTGCTAGGGCCCCATCTATGCAACACAATCCTTTAGTGTGGTGAAACCAAGAATAAGTGTTGTTATTCTTTACGGCTTTTACAAGCTAGAAGTTACCATGGTTCACTCAACAACAGAACTCGCAAGAAACAAAACCATAATTGTAGCAAGTTGAAACCATGTGTTAATGTCATTGAGCTACTTGCATGCTTTATGCTAGCATTAGCAAACAATCTCAAGACAAAACTAAACAATCCTGCAATCGTAGCTCATGATGACGAATGAAACTATGTATATGAATACTCGATCTAGCAATCGATGAACAATTAGCGGTCTCTGGACAGAAAGACTGACAGGATGTTTTAGAGCTGTCCTGGTTGATTCTACAACATCGCATGGACAATGGGAGCAGTTCTTCTGGCTTGGCAGATGGGGGTCCCTTTGTAAGAAGGAGCACTATAAGGTGTGTTCCAACTACAGGGGGATCAAACCCATCAGTCTATTCAGGCGCGCTGGAGAGGAGAGTCCATCTGAAAGTCAAACCATCAATTCAGGAGGAGCAGTGCAGTTTTTGTCTCAGCCTTTGGGTGGGCGGGGGGAGGTCCTGATTGTCATATGTGCCTCGGCACCAAACAACAGCTCAGATTACCTACCCTTTTTGGACTCCTTGGAGGGCGTGTTGGAGAGTGATTCCTCTGGGGACTCCAATGCTTAGGAAGTTGAACCTCAGATTCGGGAGGAGTCGTGTGGTTTTCCATCCCAACCGTGGAACAGTGGACCAGCTCGACTCCCTCGGCAGGATCCTCGAGGGTGCATGGGAGTCCGCCCGACCAGTCTACATGTGTTTTGTGGACTTGGTGAATGCGTTGGACCGTGTCCCTCAGGGAGTACTGTGGGGGTTGCTTTGGGAGTACGTGTTACCAAACCCCCTGATACGGGCCGTTTGCTTCATGTACCACCAATGTCAAGAGTTTGATCTGCATTGCTGACGGTAAGTCGAAATCGTTTCCAGTGAGGGCTGGACTCCACCAAGGCCGCCCTATGTCACCAATTCTGTTCATAAGCTAGTGCTTTCTTACAAAGGATGCATATTACTCTACGACTGTAATTGATCTCAATTATTTGTTATTTTGACACCCTTAGTTAGAGTTAAGGTCCATATTAAATAAAAATACTGTTCATTTAAATGTCATAACAATGTAAAGTGACAAACACACACACACACACACATATATTAAGCAGACCTGTTTTTGTCAACATCATAAACCTGATGGTCCAGTTGTTGTGGATGCACATACCTCTCACTTCCATTGTCTCTCTCTCTGTTTGCATCTCACTGTCAGCCTCCTGAATCTCAGGATCTTCATCTGTCTCTCACCTTTTTTGTGTTCTTTATCCAAAAACCAGGATTTCCAAAGTCCTCTGGCTCTTCCTTAACTTGGTTCTCCTCAGCTCTCTAACACCAACATCTGGCACGATCTCATTGCCTGCCTCATTGTTATTCCAATATAGAATAAAATAACATAATAAATTCCTCAATAGAATAGAGGAATAACAATGAGGCAATCGAGTCTTTATGGTGCCAAATGTTTTTCTTCCACTTGAACTATAGGGAAAAAGCAATGAAGAGGAGCACACATTTCAGCAACTCACTCTGCAAATAACATTTGTTTTAGTTGCAATCTTGTATGGTTTTGTGCTGCGATACATGGTTTGAAAATCCTGGTTTTCCAATGCACAAATAAATGGAAACTGAACATAAACTTGGTTATTGGTGTGAATATTATTGTTTTGGAACTATGGCACGCCAAATGAATTCTGTTTGAGTCACGCAATACGATAGGTTTTACATGGAGATGGCACCCAGTTAAAGTTAAACGCTAACTCTACACACTTCAGTTGTTATTTTGAGATAAACTAAAGTGTTCTATAAGTGTGTTACGCCTGCCATCGTTACATAGAATCATCTCTCACACTGAGTATGTGAAATTTTCTTCACACAAAGTTAGTTTGGCAAACAAAATGGCCAAAAACATTAATAGATACAGACCAAAATTTAAGGTGAGCTGTATCTACTGTACGTTATCTAGATCAGCGTGTAATCTCTCCTCGCTCTCAACTGCTCGACAGCCTGCAGTTACGTTTATTATAACTAATTACAACAGTTTTAGCACTTCAATAATGAGAGCGCGGGTTGACAACGACTGCCATCTGCACTGTTAGCCTACAGGCCTCTTAATGCATCTGGTGGTGGAAAACAAGTTCGTAGAGAGAAAGAGGAAAGCAAAAAGCCTTAACTAAAAGTAGGGATTTTGCATTTTGGGACAATGACAAAAAGTTAGTGAGTTACAGTAGTTAACTGGCTGACTTTGAGAAGTATTCAAAAGAGAAGGTAAAAAGGCAAGAAGGCTAGGAGCAGGTTTCAAATTATTTTACCAAGGTGTAGATGAGAAGAGGAATGGATTGAGTGTTATTTTAATATTAGAGTTTGATCAAAACCCTGATAGGGATTTGTGATTTGTTTCTAGAAGACATTCAATGTTTTGATGACATGCTCAAAACTTGTGCTAAAACTGATAACAATTTTTAATAATTCAATACTCCATGTAATAATGGGCATATCTTCATTTTCGTGCCAGGACAAGTCTACTTTAGCATGCAAATTCAGTTATTTTGGTGGACAGGTGTAATTTTTTACTACACCTTCCCGCCACAACGGACAATTTAGTGGCAAAAAAAATAGCCAAAATATTGGACTACCTCGAACAAGTTTGACGCTGTGGACTGCTTATTGTTGTGTATTATGTTAGCTTTATGCTGTGTCTAAACAACAGACACTTCATGGAAAGTTAACCATATTAAAAATAACAATACATGCTATTGAGATTCTGGCTCGCACGGCAGATATATTGTACATACCCGGTCTTTTGTACGATTTTTGTCACAGGTAGGAGTCAGGCGGGGTGTGTTTCCAGATTTTTCAGTGAACATCCCCACAGCGTTTGCATCTTCAAGAATATCCTGGAGGTAAAAAGAGTGTCAAAGCAAGTGATCAAGCTCAAACTTGAAACCAAGAATGTTGTATTTTTTTGTCATTTGCAGTAACCCACAAGTAAGATCTGACAGTAAAAGACAGTTTCTGAAAGGAGTCAGACAAAGTAGTTCCGAAAATTCCATGCAGACAAAGTGTGCTGATCCGTGCAGATTTTAAAGAACACATTTGTCAAAAGGGTAAAATTGTCTTGAGTGAATACTCAATCCCAAAAGAGGCAGAAACATCAAGATAGAACTATACAGTCAGATTAGATCTTGTGCCGAGGTAAAAAGTAGACAGGTAGATTGCATCTTGTGCAGACGATGTAATCTGAGGGTAGTGACTGTAAGGTAGTGGTGGGAGAGAGTGTAGCTAGACATCATAGGATAGTGGTGTGTAAAATGACTCCGGTGCTGGTGAGGAAGCTGAAGAAGACAAAGTCAAAGCAGAGAACCATGTGATGGAAGTTACGGTGAGATGGAAATGGCGAGACAAAATATCGTGGTTATGGCCTAAGAGATGGTCAATTCAGTAGATATGGTGAGGGAAGGCATAGGGAAGTTAGTGCAGAAGATGAATTAAATGAAGATGACGACGATTACATGGAAATGGGTGACATACTGTGGTGAACGCTAACTGGACAAATCAAACGTATGAGGTTAAAACATGTCTGCTTTATGAACTCATGCAGAGTAACTATGCCGTAAAATGTTTTGACACTTGTCTTCTTACCTTGTTGGCCTTCTGGGAAAATGCCTGATATACCCAATTACCAATCATGTGGGCAAGCAAAGACTTCTGTGCTAGTCATAAGACTATGGCTTTGACCTATAAACATAAATCTGAATATTTGTTCCATTACATTGTATTAATATAATCCCGATACTTATTCCCTTTAAAATGATATATAATAAATGGAGGTAGCTCAAAAGGAACTTGAGGAAGTTACAGCAATTTGAAAGTTGCCAAGTTAAAAGAGAAAAATGTGTTTAAAGCTTTGGCGCATTCATCTTTCAATGATGTGTATCATCTAATAATCCCGTGTTTTTATACACTTGCAATTTGAACATTTTGGCTTCTGGGAAATGAAAGTCAAGACCTTAACCCTTTAAGGCCCCAAAAAACAAACTCCAGTTCTCAAGGGCCTGTGTTCTGCATGTTTTCCAAATCTCTCTTTGCAACACACCTGATTCAAATGATCAGCTCATCAACCAGCTCTACAGGACCTTCATAATAATCCTGATCATTTGAATCAGGTGTGTTGCAAAGAGAGATTTGGAAAACATGCCGGACACAGGCCCTTGAGAACTGGAGTTTTTTTTTTTTTTTTTGGGCGGGGGGGGGCTTAAAGGGTTAAGGAGGCTGTTTTTGCATAAGTCAAAAACAGGCAAAGAGTTAAGGAGCAAAATGAAAAACATACTATCATTTGCATAAAAAATAAAACCACTAATAATGGTATTTGTATTACTTTAGCTCTTTTTAAAGAGTATGTGAGAGGGAGGCTGTTTCAATGCTGCATAGCTCTTCACATTCATGTCATAGCATTTCATGGGCATTAACAAGTTTGACATTTGACATTCAGGCACGTGAATCTCGCAAACAATGACGTCTGCCAGAAGCTGAGCAATGTTCTATTTATGAACTTGTTACAGTTTATTTAAATACTATTTTAAAAGAGTTGTAAATTAATGCTAATGTCCGAGTTGATGTTCAAGAACACTTGCTAGCTATGTTAGCTTTATGCTAGTCTAGACTTTATGTCTAGACTAGAACAAATTTAGCTACATAAAAAAGAAAAAAACCTTCTGTGTCTAACAATACGAGTAAACGCGGTTAAATGAGAGTGAGTAACGCACACAGGTATTGTTGAAGATGTTTGAATATATAAAAAGAAGAAAGGGTTTAAAAAGAGGTCATCATAAGAGCAATTAGCTTGATGATGTAAGTTCTCCATTCATGTTGATTTCTTGTTTCCTCTTCCTCTTGATGGCTGGAAAGGTTTTAATTACAGAACTGCGTGTTCACTGCCCTCCGAAGGTAATGGAAAAACAAGCACAATCGCTTTGTTTTAGTTTCTTTTTGTTGCTGTTGTTTTTTAATATACTGAAGACATTTGGGTTTTTCTTCTCTCCACCTTTTCACTGAGACAAGAAACCTTGTGGTGTTCTAACGTCGCCAGATCTCGTCCCATCACTTCTTGTTATCGTAACATTCCATGGCATCCGCATATCAGTTTTCGGCCCAACTCGGTTTCACTAAACCAAGGGGCTGGTTTTTGAACCCCAAGAAGGACCACATGAGAAGCCCGTGGCACAAGCCTGTTCTCAAAATAACCCGCCAGTGAGTGGACTTTGCAATTTCCGAGGAACATAATCGAAGCGGTCATTTGAAAATCTAAAGAGATGCCGAAATTGATCGAAATAAATCATGCGGAAGAAAATGACCCAAAAATGGTCAAATTACTGAATGAGGGTTCATCCTTTCATAAAACATGAAGAGGCCCCGAGGCTTTGCCACGAATGAAGAAATTTATTAACATGTAATTAAATCAATTTGAACATATGTATAAATCCAGAGTCATGTACAAACTGTAGCTCTTTTTTTAAAAAGCTTGGCGACGGCGGCACTAAACGAGAGTCACTGAATCTCTTTTTATCCCTGAGCTGACATCCTGCCTGATCTCTGACAAGTGACACTGTGGGTCTAGTAGGTGCGGTGAGGTTGTTCCTATTTAAACACACCCTAGGCAAATTAGCTATTTAACTATTCCCGTCTCAAGCCTGGGAAAATATTTGAAAATTCTCACGCACTGAGCGGAGAGCTACGCAGAGACTAATTTTGCATCTCTCCATGATCTTAGGAAATAAAAGAGGTGTTCCATCACAACCTGTTGTTAAAAAATGTCTCCATGAGCACGGCGCATACGTGTTATACACGAAGAACGAGTCTTAGCTGTAATTAGCATTTGCATTGAACTGTAACCTAAGTCAGCCCTTTGAGGCAGCTGCTCTAATTACTGCACCTCTGGCATCGCATTGTGTACTTGTGACACTCTTTCCACTGTGTACATTGTTTGGAGAGATACCGATACAAGTTTGTTTAGTGGTCCCTTCAGCCGCGGCACCTGCGCTTCAAAAGCAGGTTGGGTTGACCACTCCGCCGGGGACATCCGGACCTACGCCTGCTGTCTTATCGCCCGCAGAGAAGGTGTGATAAGAGCTGCGTTTACTTTTACGGGTTGCCCCAGAAGACAAATCTATGGGAGAGTGGAGAGTGCTTGCGCAAGCAGGCAGCCCTGCTGACGTCAAGAGCGGCTGCTTGATTAATTATAGTAGTGCTCGGTGGTGTGTTTACAGCAAAGCATGAAACTAGACGTGGGTTTTGTCCAACCTTGCGCAGTCAGATTCAAACCTGTTATTAAAAAAGTAACACAAATGACTTGTGTATTTTTCCGGCCTCATTTTCTTATACGTTTCATTTTGTGTAAAATTTCATCTCTGTTCTTCTTAATCCACATCATTATTTCAATCTCATGAAACAGCCAATGCCCGTGCGCTCAAAAGGTTTCAATTACTAGTGAAAAAACGGAGTTTAACACGCTCTGGTTTGTATTTGTGTGACTTTTTTTGTTTTCTTCAGGCTGAGGAATGATATGTACGATTAACAATGAAAGGAATTTTGCGTGTTAGAATATGCTCACATAAAGTAAAACAATAGTGTACAGCATACCTTTAGAAGAGCTTTATCACAAATATGCAAAGTGGAAAGCCGGTTTGGATGTGGAATACAAAATTTTTATGAATTTTAAAATCTACTGTAATTTGTCAAGAGGATGTATTTTGTTTCTTTAAAAAAAATATATCCAAATTCAAGGGGGCATACGCTACGCGAGAACCCACGGAATTAGAAAAATTATGTTTTATTGATTATAATTGTATATATTATACATGAAACTTTTGGTCTTAAATATATGCTATAGAAAATAACATTTTAATATTTCATTTATGATTAATTTGATTCATTATTTTTCACGTACAACTAATACCTTTACAAACACATGTTGGTGCTAGTTGTTGACTAAAAATGACATCACATGTTGGTCGCGTGATGCACACACGTTGATCAGCGATTGTCATTACACGCGCCTTCAGCACGTGAAGTCAATTTCAGTTGACAGTAAGTAGAAAACGTGTTTTTAACGGTATCAATTGTACATGAAAAATAATTCTAGACAAGATAATAACTTTTTACTATTGAGAATCGCTAAATCAGTGGCGTACCCTACTCAAGGTTAGGCTTATGCTAAAATAAAATGAACAAATGAACCATAAATTAATATGAAAATGAAAGTCTACTGACCGACCAAAATGAAATAGAGCCCCCCGCCACAAAGGGCTTTATTTGCAATATGAAAGTGCATTCGACTACAGTACAAAGTAATTCTGAAATGTATTATGTTGGAGATAATACATACATAATTTAAGTGTTTTTTTTGTTTTGTTTTTTCATACGCAACCGCAGTCATGACTTTGCGGCTCGAGATGAGCGGTACTGCATAGATGAAATGCTCCCAAGCTCAACGGTCAAATATAGTGTTGAACTATTATGTAACATTGGGTCGTTTTACTCGCTCAGAGAAGGGAGGAAAAAAAACAACCCTTTGGTTTTAAACTGCGGGGACTGGTGCGGCCATCATAGAAAAAAGAAAAAATGTAAAGCAAACAGTGGTCTCGATAAGAAATTCCTTCAGAAGTTGTGATCAAATTCACAATAAATCAACTGTGCAGCTTTCATTCGGCACATCAGAGAAGCGAAGAGATTCTGGCTGTGTGTCAAGCGCATATTTTATTCATGTGAAATGTCTTTTTACTTCCCCCCGAAAGCCAAAAAGCTCACAAAGCGCACATGCGTACGCATGAGTTATAGAGGAGGCTGTGTCGAAGACAGGAATGTATAGCCTCGCTCATAAAAACCCCCTTAGCTCGATCTGTTTGGCTGGGGCCTTCTTACTTGGACAGATTCCTTAACGGGAGCTCAAATCATACAATGCAGTCATCTCATAATGACCCTTAATGTAGCCGTATAAGTGTTTTCGCTCTCAAATTCTACACGTAAGAAAACAAACCCCATGTTGCTTTATTTTCGCTCTGCGCGCCTCCGTCTATGACCCCTCCAGACAGTTATCCGCAAAGCACAGACACCGGGCCAAGAATATCATTAAAATGTAAAAATAAAATATACAACTTCCACCGTTTTCCCAACACGTGACCCCGGCGCGGGACGTTGCTTATGAAAAACTTCCAGAAGTGGAGCGCTGGGTCCTTTCAAGCTCTGCGGAGTTTACCAGAAGTGAGAGGGGAACCCCTATTTAGCAGGAAGCTCTGGTTTCATTCCCAGAAATCCCGCACCCCGCTGCCCTCCTGACGCCGGGAGCATAACTCCCGGCTCGAGCGACGCACGGGAGCCACTCAAATCAGTGGGATGTTTCCAGATAAATTCCCTCAGAAGCCGTATCTGTTAAGATCATCCCAGCGCAGGTTGACTCAATGATTTTTCAGAGCAGAAGCACATTTTTCCAACCTCGCAGTTTAAAAAGCATCCAAGTGAACAGACAATTAAAAAAATATATATGCCGCAGCACATTTCTAAGATCATTAACCACTTTTTGTGTACGCCCTCCTGGAGGGCCTTCTGGGAATGTGTCAGCTACAGTACTTCGTGGGGAGCCAGCTGCATGTCATTATGTGCTTCAAGCAGGGTTTCTCTCATTTTTCAGATCAAAACACAAATAATATATTGCCTCGGCGTCAACAGGAACTGTACATACTAATAATAGGGAACACAAGTGATGACAAGTTATTACAACACGCAAGTTAAGAAGCTGTTTGCCAGGAAATCGTCTTCTACTGACGGCCGAGTCACAATAATTCACTTTCGAACCAGTTTGGGAAACTAAAGGATAAAGAGGAACCTACAGGGTCCAATACAATCCATCAAAGCGGTGCCGTCTTACGCCAAAAGTAACACTAAGTAATACTTTAACTAGGGGTTTCAAATTAACAGAATAATCGTGATCAATAAATTGCATCTCATTTTCAATCTCTAACTGTATGTTTTTGGTATGGTGATTAGTTTTTTTTTATGATTTGGACTTCTTGTCCTTGACTTGCTGGGAGTTGGAACACAAAGGCAAATCCTGAAGTGAACACTCATTGGCTGCCATTGTGTTTGCCATAACTCGATAGGGTCATGTTGTGTGTGAGAGGGCAAGTTATGGAGCAAAGGGAAGACGAAAAAATGGAAGAGCATGTGAAAGGTGTCGGTTTGAAAATTTAACTTTATGGCACCTTTGATAAAGGTAGAGTGATATGCATTCTTTGTAAGAAGAATCTTGATTACCACAGAAGCAGCTCAAGTTCAGCCTACCACATAAATGCAAAGCACCCAGGTAATGATAGCAACAAAAACACTAATGTAGCGAGTCATAGCAAAGCTCTTTGCCAAACTAAATTTGAGAACATCCTGTCTTTGAGCAAGTCTGTGATGGAGACGATGGAAAATGTTTTATTTTAATATTAATTTCTAATTATTTGCTGAATAACAAAAGAAAACAGCACCGTTCCTCTTGATGCTTGAAATTACAGGTTGCAGTCTACACTTGGGACTAGTCTCAAATACAGCAGAACTTAAATGACTGAAGTCCCATTTTTGTTGTTGGGTATGAATCTTTTGATCTGCCATAATATTACAATGTATCTAATCTTAAAAAAAAAGATTGGTTGAGGGGGTTTCTATGACGTTTTTACATGAGATTAAAATTATTTTAATTAGATCAATTAATTAAAAATCTTAATTTTATGTATTCCCTGACTGAAAGTAATTTGAACATCCTTAACTGCCATTCTGCCAGAGTAAAAATGAGGTAACTGCTATGACCCACCCTCTAAACCCATGGCCTGGAGGTTAAAAGCAAAAGTGAAGAAGGGGAGAACAGAAGGTGAGTAAGAAGGCACTTGTTAGTTGCCACATAGTGTATGGTGATAGGGATAGACAAATTACCGGGCGGGCCAATTTTCAGTGCGGATATTAAGTATTTTGACAGATATCGACAAAATATCTTATTGACAATACTAAAAAGACTTTCAACTGTGTTATCTTGAGGGAACTATTGAAAATTTTCTGTGAACTTTATCATTCTGCTGACCCAAGGAGCATGCTGCATTTTAACATTTTTGTAATATTGAAGTTTTGGGCAACTTCATATTTTGTGTTTTAGCTATTTATTTATTCAAGTTTTCATTTACCTTTTTAAGCCTTGCCAATGAAGTTTGGAGCTCCCTGAACTTTTTTTGTCTGAATTTTACAACAATATTTGTTTTAAACATTTATATAAAAAATAGAAATAATAAAATCAACATTATGCAAATCTGAAAACCTGTTGACGAAACATATGCTTGAACAACAAAAATATGGAGTTTGATTCTTTTTTTTTTTGGACGCCAATATTTTCCCTTTTACCCACGTTGAACATTGGCTGCAAATATTGGTTATTGGCCTGATTCACTACAAACAATGACAGTGATGTGTGTGCTGTACTTTCAAACTTAAACAAGAAAACACTCACCGCTTTACTTTGATGAGGGAGACGACTGAGGCTGCCTGGGGGTAAATCTCGGCACCTAAAATAGACCAG